>NC_141882.1:29619318-29927954 GCF_030686135.1 Camelina sativa
GGCAGCAAGCTTCTGAGCCAAGATAACCGGATCATTAGCTGGAAACAGAGGTTGCGGACAGCTACTGCTAGTGGACGCTTCAAACTGCAGAGAACCAACCCCAAAAATTCTGTTTTTCTTCTTCGGAGCAACCTAAAAACAAAACAACAAACGACAAGTTACAAACATACAAAAGAAAACAATGGATCGCATACCAAACAATCGCAAGTTATCACAAACTAAACAATCCCAAGTTATCACAAACTAAACAAGGAAGTTATCACAAACTAAACAATCACATGTTATCACATGTGAGCTGCTCGACAATAGTTATGATCTTCCAACCAAACTTCCTTTACCTTTCCAGCAAGTCTTCCTATTTGAGTAAAGATATCTGGAACATCAGGAACGTTATATGTAGGTGCAACGCCTCCGTCATCATATCGTCGACTACGTGTTTTTTTGGTTCTCACGGTGGGTCTAAAGTAGTGTGATGTGAAGTGAGACGTTTCCTCTGTTAAAGTCCCGGCGATGTATTGACCCCTCAACTCTGGCAAGATTTTTGGCCTTTGCTTTAAGAGCTTTCATAAACCGCTCAAAAGGATACATCCAGCGAAATTGCACTGGGCCACCAAGATCAGCTTCATGTGGTAGATGGACTGGAAGATGTTCCATCACGTCAAAAAAAGCAGGGGGAAAGATTTTCTCCAAGTTACAAATTAACACTGGAATATTATCTCGTAACTGTTGTATGACTTCACAGGTCAATGTTCTAGTGCATAAGTCCCAGAAAAAAACTCCGATACCTACAACCAATGAATAACAAATTCATGGGTGAATTAATTAAATAAGTATATATATATATATATATATCATTATATACTTATATACCTGCAATAGCTTCATGAACGTGTTTTGGCAAGAGCTCAAGAAATATAAATGGTAGTAGCCGTTGCATGAAGACATAACAATCGTGGCTCTTCATACCTGAAAATTTTTGGCCTTGCTCTACACATCTTGAAAATTTAGAGACAAATCCATCTGGAAACTTCACTTCAGATTTAACCCACTCGAACAACACCTTCTTAGCCTTTGTTGACAATCGAAATTGGGGTACTGGTAATTTCCCATCTCTTGTAAGATGTAACTCGATCCTTGCACATATTTCCGCCAAATCCAACCTAGATCTCCTGCTATCTTTTGTTTTACCATGCACATTCAGAAGCGTAACGATGAAATTATCGAAAAAGTTTTTCTCGATGTGCATCACGTCAAGATTGTGCCGCAATAGAAGATCTTTCCAATATGGAAGCTCTCAAAAAATACTCTGCTTGTGCCAATTCTGAGCGCTTCCATATCCATTTGGCATGTTTGCTGGTGTGTGATAGTTACCCCCACGTTTACAGGTTTCTTGAGCTCCATAGTAATCAATCTGCTCAAATAAATCATTTCCAGAAACATAAGTTGGTGGAGGAACACGAACAACTTTATTCTTTGTAAACAACTTCTTGTTCCTCCGGTACGGATGATGCAAGGGAAGAAACCGATGATGACAATCAAACCAACAAGGTTTTCGCCCATACTTTAACTGAAATGCCTTGGTACGTTCCATACAATAAGGACATGATAATCTTCTGTGTGTTGTCCACCCAGATAACATTCCGTACACAGGGAAGTCACTAATCGTCCACATTAGCACTGCCCGCATATTGAAATTCTGTTTTCTCGACGAATCGAACGTCTGAACACCTTCATACCACAATTGCTTCAGCTCATGAATCAGAGGTTGTAAGAAGATATCTAGAGATCGCTTTGGATGCTTTGGACCTGGTACCAAAATACTCAAGAACAGAAATTCGCTTTGCATACACATATCTAGAGGAAGATTGTATGGCGTCAATATAACAGGCCATAAAGAATACTGCCTCCCTGACATACCAAATGGACTAAAACCATCTGTACACAACCCAAGATAAACATTCCTACACTCTTGAGCAAAATCAGGATATACCGATTGAAAATGTTTCCACGCATTTGCATCAGATGGGTGTGTAATTTCTCCTTCTTCAGTAGAATGTTCTGCATGCCATCTCATTGCCGCTGCAGTCCGTTTTGATTGGTATAGGCGTTTCAATCTATCAGCAACAGGCAAGTACCACATACGTTTATATGACACTCGCGTCCTTCCTTGTGTAGGCTGATATCTCGGCTTCCCGCAAAACCGACATTCCTGCAGCTTAGCATCATCTTTCCAAAAAATCATGCAATAGTCAACACACACATCAATCATTTCAGATGGTAATCCAAGACTCGCAACCAACTTCTGTATTTCATAGTAGTTCTCAGTCGATACATTATCAGGTGGCAAATACTCTTTAATGAGTTCAGCCCAAGAATCCATGCAATTCTCACTTAAGTTATTATCAGCTTTAATTGTCATCATCCTAGATGCCAATGATAACTTAGAATGCCCTTCTCTACATCCATCGTAGATAGGTTGATTTGCAGCATCTAACATAGTATAAAAACGTTGTGCATCTACGTTGGGTTCTTCCGTATTATTCTCAGGAAATGCAGCAGTAGTTTCATGAAATGCATCATTAACTATATCATGAAATCTATTTTCCTCATTATACCCATAAAAACCAAATTGATCAGATTCTTGATGCCCATAATTACTAGGTTGATCAACAGCATAATTCATACTACTACTTCCAACGTTACTGCTACAACCCTCTCCATGACGAAACCATACATAGTAATTTGGCATAAATCCTCTATTATAAATATGCTTCTTCACTAGATTAAATTCCAAATAATTATCGTTGAAGCACTTAGGACATGGACAAAATATTGTACCGTTTTGACGAGCAAAGTCTTGGTTTGTCGCCTGGTACATGAAAGCGCGCAACCCATCACAACTCTCTCGTCACATCACCGGCTTCTGGATCTCTGTGATTGTACATCCACTGTCGCAATGTGTATATCTCATGCTGCCCGCCTCCAAACATTATTATATAATTTAAAAGTGTTTAGGCTTTTTTTTTAGCCTTTTTTTCTTTCACAATATTTTTTTCGTATTCAAAGTGTTTTTGTTGGAAGTATTTTGTGTTGTGGTTTCCATGGATCATAAACTTGCTATTTATAGGCCTACTAAAAATAGTTGCTATGGATTTGCTAGGAAAATTTGCAAGGGATTTGCGAGGGATATTTTAAAATATTATTTTCTTGCAAGGGACTTGCGAGGCTTTTACTGTTTTGTCGACAAAACAGTTACACTCGGGAAAAACGTGGCTGCCGACATCATCGACCCTTGTAACTCCCTCGCAAATTTGCTACGGAAAATGTCATCGCTAATCTGTCGCAATATGCGAGGAAGTTTCGCGGAATCACAAATCTGTCGTAAATCCGTCGCAAATTTGCGAGGGATTTTGCTGTCGCAAATTTTGCGAGGGAATTGCAAGTATCCTCGCTAAACTAGCAAACTACTCGTAAATCCGTCGCAAATTTGCGAGGGCATTTTGCCGTCGCAAATTTCCCTCGCAAATCGAATGTTTTCTTGTAATTACGTCCATATTTTGAATAGTCTTTTACCGAATGCAGTTAAAGATAAGATAACACTCGTACATAGTTTTCGAATCAAAATCATTTTATACATTTATTATCAGTCTCGAATATATCCTTCTTTAAAAAAAAAATCAGACGTGACAACTCTTTTTATGTTTGCACTTGCACAAATGTGACAACTTCTTTTTTCAGTACTTTTTTTTTTGTGTTGGGCCTATTGGTCATTCACTATTTTGTTGTTTAAGCTCAAGCAAGTCTGATTCAATAAAACAGAATTGGTTACTATTACTAGCTCATTCAATTTTTTGTTTTTTAATTTTTTTTAAGCACAATCCTAATTTTTTTATATGAACTCTATACACAAGAGAGTGGTACATTTGAGTTTGGAGAGCTTATTTGGACTACACCTAAAGAAGTGGGACGGCAGCAAAATCTGAAACCCTAACTTCAAGGAACTAAGAAATATCTCAAATTCTCCGAGCGCAAATATCAAAATCTATATATAGTGGAACAATGTCATGCTTATACAAATTCAAAAGGAAAAAAGCAAAAAATGTCATGCTTATACAATAACAAAACGATCTAACTTTGTTGCTAAATGAATCTTTAATTCAGTACTACATATATGTGTATCGCATACAGTTTTGTATATAATCTGATTGGTCGTACAAATTAACCCTTTAAATTATAAGTAATAATGTTATTCATCCACATCCTAATAGATAGGAATAGGAAATAGAAAACAGTTAGACGTGTCACGTGCAGTGGTATATGAAATATTGGTACAAAATATTATCGATGTGATAATTCACAGATCACTTTCGTTCTAATCGGTCATTGCATTGTGTTCGTTACATATCGTTTTTGTTTTTCCATTTCGTTATTTGATGCATGTGGCTAATACAGTCGATAATTAAAGAAATAGCAAAAAAAAAGAGGGAATAAAAGAGCATATTCTCTTCGTGGGTTTAAGACAGTAGAAAGAATCTGATCCAAACTCTACAGTTGGAAGCAATGTTATAACCCCAAAAATTATATTTATCGTTTTTGTTATAAATTCGTGATTAACAATTTTTAAGCTACACTTGATTTTCTCAACATATACGTAACGTGTATGGCTAGTGTTATTTTGTACGGCTTACTTCGCGTATTATACCATATCAAAACTTTTTTACTATTAGATTATTATACAAACAAGTGACGATGAATTCGAGATATATTGTTGGCATATCAATCAAATACACTAAGAACGATGTCATAGATTTAAGTGTATGTCGAATTCATTCTACTAGTATATGTTTGACAAAAAAAAAGTCAAACGTATATCTTAGCTGACGTAGTTTTTGGTTACAAACTTTCAAATGTAATTTAATTTGAAATAAGATCAATAAAAACCATCATTTTAAAATGACGTGTTTGGATTTTGGATATGCAATTTTAATGAATCTAAAAGTAGTATATATATATATGATGAAAAACATAAACCAATCAATTCATTGGGAATTATAAGTTTATAAACATATGACATAATCAAAAAAGTTTTGGGGAGTAACAAAACAAAAAAATTTAAGGCCTGTTCCACCAACAAGGAGAATACACATCATTAAATTAGATAACTATACAACGCATTAGAGATGGGATGTGGTGTGTATGTACATACATTTTAGATAGTTCACAAAGTTGTGTAGCCCATAAATTCTAAATTAATATTGGGCATAATTAGTGTCAAGCTGGTTCAACAAAGAAAGCACATGGGGACACTTCCCCCAAAGCTTGTCTTAACAAAAATGAAAAAATCCAAACAATTAATAACTTTGCTCAAAATCTATCTAATGCATATAAACACATTCAGAAACTTTCACTTATACACTTCACCAAAGAAAAAAATAACAAAAGCATCTCAATGTGGATCATTTAATGAATAACAAAAATACATTTTAGTATATTTTTTTTTTTAGAAAAAAAAATCTACATTGATTTAAAACTTTGATATCTTAGCTAATAAATCATTCTTAATTAATGGTTGGCATGCTTCATCCATCAGCTATAATAAAAACACCCAAAACATAAGAAATGATATCAAAAGTGTGTACTGATTAAAGTCAGTCAATTAATGAATTTTATACATAATTACGACGTCGTTTATGTCTATAATTAGGACACCATTTTACCCTTTTTATTTAAAAAAAAATATATATATATACGAAGCAAAAAAAAAGATAATCCAATGAAAAAAATAGGAAATGAAAAAAAAAAGATAAATGCGAAAAAAAAAAAAAAAGCAATTTTCATCGTTCCGTCACAGTGAGAGAAGAAATTAGAATCAAGAAACCGACGGCTCTTTTCTTCTCTTCTCTCTCCCTCACCTCCTCTTTCTTCTCTTCTCTTTCTTTTCTTTGGATCTCTCTCTCTCTCTCTCTCTCTCCCTCCCTGATTAAACCTCTAAAGTCAGGTAATCATAACGTTAATCGGATTCTCTTAACTTCTTTTTTTTTAATAAATATATTTCCCAGTTTCTCTTTTGGTCCTGGGAAATTTTTTTTTATTTGGTGAGTTTTTGATAATTGTGTTATATCATCAAGTTTATCTCAAGAAATTGCATTGTTCTTGGTCAGTTTTGTTTTTATGAATTTGTAATCTCTTTTGATCATTCGTTGATTTTGGTTTTATCTTTTTGCAGGGAGTTTCTTTTTTTTTTGTTGGTTTCGGATTCTCAGGAAAATTTAGCAACTCTTTGTGTCTTTTGCTGCTGTTTGCTCAGCCCCCATTGAAAGCTTTTGTCTTTCTCTCTCTCTCTCTCTCACAATCTTAATGTTCTCAAGGTTTGAACTTTGTTCTTTGTTTCTGCTTAATTTTTGCTCCTGATTCTAGTTAGGCATGGGTTTGGCTAGTTTCCTGTTTTTGTTTTTGTAAGAAAGTTATGATCTTTTTTTTTTGCATTGTTATTGTTTTGTGAATTTGGTTTTTGGTTTCTGCAGCTAAAGTTTTAGTCTTTTTGTTTTGATTTTGGTGGAAAAAATGATAATTGAGAATGTTACCCTATTCCCATGAGTTTGAGAATGCACTAATGCAATCCTCCGAGAATACGGTTTCTGAGGCTGAATCAAAGGAGATTCATGTGTTTTGTATGCTTTGGTTTCCTTACTTATTTCCCAAACTCAGCAGTTTACATGTGCATATGACAATGTGATGGCTTAGTTTTTTTTTTAGTATCAGCTTGAGATGTGAAAATGTTGCATTGGTGGGAATCAAGATGTTTGATTTCTTACTCAGTCGTATGCTTTGTTGTGTCACCATATGGTTGTTGATGTTTCTATGAATACAAAACCCTATCAGAGGGCTTCTGCAGCAAGCGAAATGGGACAAAGAAATAGGACTGTTGATTTAGAAATGGAGCAGCAGCAATCTCAAGCTTCTCTCCAACCAGAACCTTGCATCCTTTTAGGCAGCTTTCCCCAACAACCGGATATTAGTATCCCTGCCATGGTTGCAAATGTTCCTAATTTAGAACCTCATTCTCTTCAAGACCCAGCTTATGACAACTCAGCAATGTTCTACGGGCTTCCTCAGTACCAGCATCATCCTCATCAGCGTGCTCCAACGAATTTATATGTTCCCTATGTGGCATTTCAGGCTCCTCCAGGTCAGTTACCATCTTCAAGCAATCACGGTGTAGTTGGAGTAAGTCCTGATCATGAATACGAAAGAAATGCTCATTTTATGGATCACACAAGAGGGACATATAAACGAAAGAACGCTGAAGGAATACCCGGACAACCTCCATATTTAAGTACCTTAGCAGCTCCATTCAACACACCAGAGACAATAGCACCTTTTGGAGGCGCTAGGAACAGACCAGGAGCTGTTACAGTGAACCCTGTTCCTCCTCCTCATGCTCCAAATAACTTCATTCCAGGAAACTATGCAGGTCATCATCCTTTTCCACCTCCTGGCTCAATCTGGTATGATCAGCACCATGGTAGATCTGATGGCTCACCTTCGTTTTGGCCTCACACACCTTACATGCACGGTACCTATTAACACACAAACTCTTTTTAAAGTTTTGAAATTCGTAATCTTATTTACTATCTTTGATTGCCCTTTCAGGTAGTAACATTGTCGCTGGTTCCATAGAGTCTAGTAGCAGAAACCCTACAGCATTTATGTATCCTTCACAGTTAAACCCGAGGGACCACTATTATAGTCATCACCCGGCACCTCCTCCTGTACAAGGCGTGAGAGGCCAGAACGCCACATTATATCCTCACATGGCTTCTCCAGCTTCATACAGAGTTCCTCCTGGGGGTTTTGCTCCTCAGAACACAATGAATAGCGGTCCCCCGGGCTCAGAGATGGGTTCGAGTCATGTGGGTCCGGTTCAACCAACCGGGTTTCGGATATACCAGCATCATCAACGAGATGATTCTGTACCTGTAGCAACTCTTAGACAGCACCGTGGAGGAGTTCCTCGGCTTAGAGTGATGCCTGATGATGTATGTAACTTTCTTGCCTTAATTTGTCTGTCCCATATCTTTCCATTTCCGTCTTGCTCAAGGTTCTGTATCTTTGGTTCTCCACAATGTGTGTAGGAAGTTGCGCTTTTGGAGTTTGGTGACTTCCTTGGTGGTTCTGGAAATAATCACATTGATCATCATCGAGATATGCGATTGGACATCGAGGAAATGTCTTACGAGGTGATCCCATCATCACTCTTTACCTATGTAGTTATCAGAGATTGGAGCTAAAAGTTACAGTCTTTTATCTTGGGTTTAGTCTGAGCTTGAGAATCCACAATGCAATTTTCTTTGATCATTTTGTTGATCTGACTTGAAAATCTGGGGTTTGAACAGGACCTGCTTGCGTTGAGTGAGCGAATTGGAACCGTAAACACTGGTTTGCCAGAGGAAGATGTTAAGAATCATTTGAAAACAAGAATATGTTCTGGAATCAACCTTGAAATAGAGTCGTCGTCTCCAAGAACTAAGGATTCAGAAACTGAACCGTGCACAATATGTCAGGTAAAAAATAGCCAACTTACTCTCAAAACTTTTTAATGGCTGCACAAGGCTTGAATTTAGAGCGCTAAAGATTCCTCTCAATATATTTCTTTACAGGAAAGCTTCAAGAACGAAGAAAAGATTGCGACTTTGGATTGTGGGCACGAGTATCATGCGGAATGCTTGGAGAAATGGCTGATTGTGAAGAACGTCTGCCCAATCTGTAAATCAGAGGCACTGGTTATGGAGAAGAGAAAGGTATAGGAAGAAGAATGGTTATCATCTAATCTTATTGGGTTTATATAAATATATTTATATATAGAAGGAGACTTTTAAAGAAGAGAAGAAAACAGAATTTGGGTTTGTTTTCAGCTCCAAAAGAATTTTCTGTAAATTTGTACTTTTTTTTTTCTTTCTTTTGTGCACATAAAATATGTGTGAATGGTCAAAAACTGTCATCTTTTAATTGGTTTCTTGGCTACGTGATAATGAAAAGTGTACAGGCTAATTTGTTTATTTTAGGTTCTTTTTCTTATAACAGTTAGTTACTTCTCTTGTTTTCTTGTCATTTGCTTGCTTAGGCTTTAATGATCTTTATCTTGATTAGTCATTTGCATATCATTTTACAAATTTACAGTCAAAACTCAAAAGTGTTAGTAGTTACTCAAAATCGATATACATCTTCTATCATGTAAAACTAAAAATAATGGGTTCACACACTCAAAATTGTTTGGCAAAAAAAATAACACTATTCAAAATTGTAAATCTTGTTCCAGTTCCTTCTGTGTTCTCGCAAGAAGTTGAAAAACTCTCTGTTGTTGCTACTCTTCAACAGTTCGTAAACTTTTGTTACATAACCAAAGTCTCGTCCGTAGATGTGACTTGCACATGCCGCTTTGTAACTCATCATCTCCCAGTCTCCTATTAACATACCGTTTTTAATTTCTGTCTCGAGCATTTCAGGGGAGAAATGGCGGTTCAGCCACCACTTAGCCCGAAGAGCCCATAATGTACTGGTGAACATTTTTGGTGTCGGGTTGTATCGAACAGAATATGTTTGTTGGTTCCGTTTATCTCCAGATCTGTCGTCAAGGCATACAGACATTCTGTCTTCATCAAGATTTTCAACGAAGTGACTGAAGCAAGAGGCCAACTCCTTCCAGATTTCAGGCTCAGGAAAAGAAGCTTCTACATGCAATGCTATCATCTCGATTAGCGACTGTCTACTATACTCATCTGCAGGTAATTAAAAACAGATGGTATTATTAACAACTTAGGCAGGATTCAAGGTCTTAAGGCTAAAAGGTGTCTGATGGATTGATATTAAGTACCTTCCATGCACATTCCAATAAGCTTCTTAAGGGTAGTTACACAACTAGGATCAATCTTTAAGATATCTTCATAGGATTTTGCAAGCATGTCGCTGTTACGATGAAATTTCTCCATCATTAGGGCCTTAATCCTACAGTTGAACAAAAGAACCAAAACCCACTTCAGAAAATCCTTTGATACCAGATTCTAAATTCCTAAGGCGGGCGAGAGAATGAAAAATATATCTTGGTACCTGAAAGGTTTTATGTCATGTACCTTCCTGCACATCTCCTCGACCATTTTCATTGCTTCATCTACATGACCTCCAAATAACAGAAGCTAGAAAAGGAAAAAACAAACATGTAATTAGTGCGAGACATTCCAGCTTTTAAGGGATGAACATGAGGACATTATGAGACACATAAGCAAAAATAATTAAATCAGTTTTTACATGTACAAGTGGATGTAATGCAGCCAAAGATACATGAGGCGGGGACTGAAGAGTTTGCCGCATATATTTGACAGCTTCTTTATAATAAGTATCATTGACAATCTTTATGTAGCAATCAGGATCTTCTGGCGGTTTTAAGGGAAGCAACCACGGATCCATGTCGCCTAACATTGAAAAAAAAAACCATAGATTCAACAGACGTGGTTATAGATTATAGCGTAATGCAAAAAGAAATTCTCAGTACTAACCAAGAATATTAATAACGGTGGGATCAAATTCAGCTCCATCTCGCAAAGAGCCTTCGTTTTCTTCAGAGGCTGCATAGAGTTGTGGTGAAGTGGTAACATGCGGAGTACTCTTTAATTTTACCTTCGTATCCATTTTTGTTCCTGAGTCACTGATGGACAAATGGGAATCTTTTTTACAATACATGACGGAAGTCTCTGAATCGTTTCTAGCAGAAACCTCTGACGCCGTAGAGCAAACCGACTCATCCCTACCTGAACCCTCAACCAGACTATCATGAGATCTTGATCCCGACATATTGGATACACTTTCGTTGTCATCTGCCTCTTCAGGCTGTAAATCCTTCAAGAATTTACTACACCACATCTTGTAGAATGTGATTCCTATAAAAAGATTGGCCCGTGGAAGCATTCCGAAATCACGGTTCTGCATCAAACTACCAAAAGATAAAACAGAGTTCAATATTAACCCAAGCAGAAACGTAGCAGACCACCTCAGGAAGGTGGAACTATTCCATTGGTGGATAAAGATTGTATCATTGTAAACATAAAGACTATCAACATACACAATTACAAGATAACATGTGCACTGAAACTATCAAATGCAAACTACAGAAACCTCAACATCCTATTAAAAACTAGTTCAAGAAGATATCAATCGTACCTGATTGCAGCACTATTGGCATCAGTGTTCATATCATGCTCAATAAAATGACAAATTTGCTCGTACCAAACCAAGAGTCTCTCCTGTTCAAATGACCAAGTAACTCAATGTTATCCTCGAGCCTTAGACTAATATGTCCACACAATCAAGTAAACGAATTACAAATCTAAAAAAGGAACCTCTTTATGTTGTTTACCAATCTGCCCAATCCAAGTATCATATATTCTTCCAATCTCATCGGCTTTGTTTTTCTTAGTTTCCGAGTGATTCACAATTTGTATATGAGCCTGCCAAAAACAAAAGAAGAAACAATAAAGAACCATTTCATCATATAAAGGCAAAAACCTTGGAACTCAAAAAGACCTCGTATTTGAGACGGTTCATCTTCGGACAAGGATCTTTAATTGTGCCTTTCATCAGAACAGAAAGCACACGACTTGCATCACTCCAGTTTCTCCTACGAAGTAACTCACGAAGGATCCCTGGTAATCTATTGAGATACTCGCTTCTGCTTGCCTTTGGTCCAAGACTCAGAAGATAAGATGGTTTTGCCCTACAGAGATGAACTCTCTTGAACTTTTGTTTATCTGAGACGATAGAGTCAACAATATCTGAGCTACGCACACGACGACGCTTAGTAGCTTTAATGTCTTCAAACTTATCAGATTTCTCTTCGGTTTCTACCAATACCATTATCCCCAAAATCTTCTTCGTGTGAATCAAATCAACAACCAGAAGCTATTAGGGTTTTGGAAGAATTAGAGAATCCAAAACCCTAATACCATAGCATACCACCACCCTGGGAGCAGAAAGAGAGAGGGAGAGGAGAAGCCCTGGGATTATTAACGGAACCGACCCGAACCAAGATTTTGAGTGTTCGGTTCGGGTTCGGTTATAAGGGATAAACCGACCGGCAGCAATTAGAATTGGCAATCGGTTTTCGGTTCGGTTCACCCGAACAGATAAGTTAATCGAAAATATTCACCCGACGTCAGTGGCTTCTTCTTCCTCTTCTGATTCCGATGCTAATTATCCAGTTGATGGGGAATTGACGGCCCGTGAATTTCAATTGAACTAATAGTTCGAGGAACTTACAAAAGCTGGATACAGAGGTTACTTCTTGCCAAAAAAAAACTAAAAACAAGGAAGAAACCAAAAGAGAGATATAATACTTCTAAACGAACTTTAACCACATCCGCATAGCGGTCCTAAAACACTTCCTATTCTTCTTCGCCAGGATAGCATCCCTAATCTGCCTGTCAAGACCTTTGAATAAGATAGTAGTCTCAGTGGACATGTTGAGGTGGTGTCTAGTGTTACGTTCCCACCATAAAGCGTTGACAACGGCTTGAGCCACTAGCCTGCGTAGGGGACGTGTGGATGTTTTATCCTTCATGTCCAACCAGCTGATGAATGCTTCCCAAGTGTGAAAGGAGAATGACCGGTATCCAAGTCTTCTAGTTACTTCCGACCAGAGTTCCTCGCTGACCTCACAGTGGAGGAATAGGTGATCACGGGTTTCCTGGTACCGACCACAGAGGCAGCAAGTTGCGTCGATATGTGTGTCCCATCTAGCCAGTCTCGCTTTTGTAGGTAGCCTGTCCAGGTGCAGAAGCCACATCACGAACGCGTGTCTAGGAATTGCTCCCTTAAACCAAACCTGAGAAGTCCAAGGTAGGGGGTTCTCTCGCGGTCTGACCTCCTCCCAGGTCCTCTTTGTTGAGAACGTTTGAGACTCGACCTCACCTGTCATCCAGAGGAAGCTATCTTGTTCCAACGCGAGTAGTGGGCTCTGTATCGTAGTAAGGTACATATGGAGGTCCAAAGCTTGATTTGAGCGAGCAGGCCTAAGGATCCATCCTGTTGTCGAGCAAGCGTCGGCCACTTTACCTTGCGGAGGGATACCCATTTGATATGGGCCGGAAGGACCAAGGTAGTCTATTAAGGGGCCAAAAGGCGTCCACCAATCGTACCAGAAATTTATCTGCTGACCGTTACCGAGCCTTGCCTTTAGGAAGCGTCTTGCAGTGTGTCTAAGGTTCAACAAGGCCTTCCAAGTCCATGAGGATTGTTTCTTTACATCCATAGCCCAGAATGATCCATCCTTTATCTTGGTATTGCGCAACCACATAGCCCACAACGAGTCGGGGGCATCAAACAGTCTCCAAATTAATTTGAGGCAGAGTGTTCTGTTCCAAATGCTTAGGTTTCTCAATCCCAATCCCCCTTCTTCTTTTGGGAGACAAACACTACTCCAAGCGACTTTTGCTGACCCTCGCTTGGTTACATCACCATTCCACAGGAAGTTCTTGCATAGACTCTCAATCTTCTTGATGCAACCTTTAGGGAGTATAAAAGCCGACATCCAGAAGTTAAGTGTACCATGGATCACGGAGGATAGGAGTTGCAGCCTGCCCGCATAAGAAAGAGCTCTAGTTGCCCACGAGCTGAATCGCTTTGTTAAGGCATCCAACAAGGGCCTGTATTCTGATATCCTGAGTTTTCTGTGCATGAGAGGAAGTCCTAAGTACCTTACTGGTAGTGATCCGATGTTGAAGCCAAGGGAAGCCATCTGGGAGGTTTCCACCTGGTTCACTCCCGCTAGGTATAAGTTTGTCTTGCTCTTATTCATTTGAAGACCTGAGGCGTCTGAGAACTCCTGGAGAACCCCAGTAATGTTTGATAGGGAAATTAGTTTCCCGTCGAAGAAAACCATGATGTCATCGGCAAACGCTAGATGGGTAACTTGGGGGTTCGAGGTGCTATTGTGAGCTCCTATGAGGTTGTTGTTGTATGCCTTCCTTAGCATCTGTGAGAAAACTTCCATGACCAATACAAATAGATAGGGTGAGATGGAGTCACCTTGTCTCAACCCCTTTGAGGCTGTGAAATGGTCGCACAATTCCCCATTGATGGCAATAGAGAACCTTGCTGTAGATATACACTGCTCAATCAGTGAGATGAAGGGCGCTGGAAACTCCATTGCCTTTAGGGTGTTGATGATAAACTCCCATAATACCGAATCAAAAGCCTTCTTAAGATCGACTTTGAGCATTCCCCTTTGCGATATGTTTTTATGGTTGTAACCCTGCACTAATTCAGTGGCCAGCAGAACATTCTCCACCAAAAGTCTGCCCGGGATGAACGCAGATTGGGAGTTGGAGACCAGATCCGGGATGACCCTCTTTAGTCTGTTTGCCAAAAGCTTAGACACTATCTTGTAAAGAGTGTTGCAGCAAGCAATGGGACGGAACTCCCCCATCCGTTGAGCGTTTGGGGTTTTTGGTATGAGCGTGATGATTGTTTCATTCCACTGCTTGAGCATCTTCCCTGACCTGAAAAATTCAGTGACAGCCTCGATCACTGAGCTTCCAACTGTTTCCCATTGCGCAGTGAAGAACTCGACACAATAGCCGTCTGGTCCTGGGGCCTTATTTCTGGGAAGCGAGAAAGTTGCTCTCTTGATCTCCTGTGGTGAGTAAGGCGCATTTAGAATCTGGAGAGCGCTTGAAGAGCAGCGTTTGGTGACAAGGGCTGATATTTCTGAAACTGTGACTGAGGAACGCGCACTTTGACCACCAAACAGACCCTTGTAGAAATTTACGACAAGGTTTTGAATTCCCCGTCTGGAGTCCACGACCTGGTCATTGTCGTCTAAGAGGAAAATTATCTCATTGAGACTCTGCCTTGTGAGAATAGACCTGTGAAAAATTTTGGAGTTTTTGTCTCCTTCTTCTAGCCAGCAGATACGCGCTCTCTGCCGTAGAAAGGATTCTTCTGCTAGAGCAAGGGTAATCCAAATCCTATGTGCTTCTTTTTCTTTTTCAACGCTCACAGAAGATGGTGCCGCTAGGAGCTCTTGCTGGCAAGCAAGCAGGTTTGCATAAGCTTCTTGCACCCTCTTTTCTATTCCTGAATAATTCTCCTTGCTAAAGTCTTTTATCACATTCTTCAGAAGTTTCAGTTTCTTTGAAATTTTGAACATTTCAGTCCCATCGAGGCAAAGAGCATCCCACCAGACCTTGATAAGTGGCCCAAAATCCGGATTTTGGTTTAGTAGAGACATGAACTTGAATGGCTTCTTACGCTTCTGCCTTTGACAGTCAAGGAAGAGGCATCCAGGGCTATGATCCGAAAAAGCGGGCTCACCAAAGACAGCTAGGGATGTGGGAAAAGCAGCCATCCATGCGTCGTTTATCACAACTCTGTCCAGCTTTTTAGCGACATGACCAGTACTATGCTTGTTCGTCCAGGTGAAGGTGCTACCACAATAAGGGAGGTCAGTCAGAGAAGAGGTGATCAAGCACTGACTTAGGTCGCGTATACCTGGAGGAATTGTGTGCACTTCATGGTTAGAGTGTTCATGAGGCAGCAAAACTTGGTTGAAGTCCCCCAATACGGTCCACGGTTTTGTTGAGATAGAAGTATTCTGGGAAAAGTCTACTATCTCAGCCCACAATGTTCTCCTTGAAGCACTACAGGTGGAGGATGCATAGACCACAGAGACGACTAACTGTTCAGCAACAAAAGGCAGCTTGACTAGGCAGGTGATCATCTGGAGAGATTTGCAGATGATAGTAACCTGAACAGAGGGGTGCCATGTTAACCAAATCTTACCAAGATCTGAAAACTCATAGTTTCCTACAAAATTCCAGTCCGGGAACACACTAGATACTATAGCTTGTGAGTTCGCCTGACTGACGTGGGTTTCTATAATCCCACCAAAAACCGGTTGATTATTCCTCAACCACTTCCGTAAACTCCTACGCTTTATTTTATCGTTAATACCTCTTACATTCCAGCAAAAAATATCCATAAAGAAAGAGGGATATTAGAGGATTAGAGGGCCTCTAGCCCTAGCTCCTCGGTGATTCCTTCGCAGCATTTTTTTAGACACTACCTTCAAAAAACGGTCTGGGTCCGCTTCTGGATTGTCCTCCTCTTCAGATAGGCTGCCCGAGGAGACATCGTTTTCAGACAAATTCTGATTTTCCTTTCCTTTTCCTGCACCATTGGTTTTAGGGGACAGATGCGCGAAAAGGTTGTCACGAAGGTCTATACAGAGCTGTCCATCATCAAAACCTAGGGGGTAAGATTTATTGGAGGCTTTAGCTTGTGACTGGGAGCCGTGTTGGCCTCCGTCATTGGGTCAGCACTAACCCTATGTCCTTCCAGAGCTGTTAGGGTGCGGGTAGATGAAGGTGTGTGGGCCTCAGTCCTTTGGTTACGCGAGTCTTCTGATGCACTTGTGGTTGTTAATGTAGGCATGACAACCTTACCGACTATGGGAAGTTGGCTTTGGATGGGCCGTTTGCCAGCTTGCTTATCCTTCTTTGCTCGAGGACAGTCTGAGGTTGGATGCTTCACCGATCCACATGCGGTGCACGTAGGAGGAGCTTTTGAGCATCTAGACACTGTATGGCCAACTTGTTTGCAATGACTACAAAGGGAAGGCAGCCAAGGGCTAGAGACCTGGATACGCTTTATCTGGCCTGATTCGAAACATGCATTCACCGCCTCAGGCAGGGGTTTTCTAGGGTCTATCACTGTGTAGACCTTTGCTACTTCGATGTTTATCAGATTCTCTGTGTGGGGGTGAAGGCAAATTGGGTTCCCCACAAGACCAGCAATGTGTTGAAGACCCTCTCTATTGAAGAACTGTAGCGGGACACCCGCGAATTCTAGCCAAACAGGTACCATTGTTAGTTCTGGCTTTGAGGGTTGAACCTCAGGGGACCATTTAGCCACGAACATGGTTTGGCCATCGATTTGCCAAAGGCTTTGACTGAGGATTCTCCGTCGAGCATTTGGGCACGGCACTTTGAAGAGGAACGAATTTCCTTCCATTTTTGAAACCGAGATGTCTTTACGTTGGCGGCTCCAAATACCATTTACTATTGCTTGTACGGCGCCTCGCGAAGGAGGTTCTTCATAAAATTGACCTAAAATGAAGCTATCCCAAGCTTTCTTGTTCCTTTCAATCACTGCGTTCGGTATTGTAACACACGCCTCGCCAGATTCAAGGGTGAAAGGAGTACCTTGTTTGTGCATCTTAATCGAGCTTCCATTGACAAGATTCTTCCATGGAAGGTCGGGTTTGCTGGTGGGGTTGTCTGTAGCCTTCGGGGGAAGCTTTACCGTCGACGGATCTGAGGTCGCCTCGTCGGCCGGGTTTCCACTGTTGGGTTCTGACTCACTTACAGGTACTGTTGAGGAGATTTCATCCACAGTAGCTGGAGCTTCGACAGTTGGAGATCCAACTCCGGCTGTCAAATCGGTAGTATTGCGGTTAGCCGAGACCGAAGAGGTCGCAGGTAACTCCGTAGATCTAGAGGAGACGGGGACA
Organism: Camelina sativa; assembly: GCF_030686135.1. Lineage (NCBI taxonomy): Eukaryota > Viridiplantae > Streptophyta > Magnoliopsida > Brassicales > Brassicaceae > Camelina > Camelina sativa. Next base: position 29,636,879 of record NC_141882.1, read on the forward strand.
CCAGCTGCTGTTGGGGACGCAGGCGATGCTGGGGTGGTAGGTGGGGACGAAAGAGAGGCTACTCCAATGGGGAGGTCCCTGGGTGGTTTTTTAGGTTTTTTCTTGGCCATGGGGACCGGCGGGAGCCAACGCCGAGATCGGCGAAGGTAGGGGTGAAAGGAGAGGGATCGCGTGTTTTGGGAGAGAAAGTCTCTTGGCGCGTGAGGCGCGTACCACACAACACTTTCTGTTACTTAGTGTATTCTTCTACTTCTTGTAGAGGAAACGAAATGGTTGAGGATGACGTTATGTCCTTAGGTGGGCAAATCAAGCTTCCTGGGAGTTGTTGGAACGACGAGATTCGTCTTTGGGAAATTTTCGTTGTTGAGCGGCTGCCGCTGTAAGTTTATCTTGTTATCACACATTTAGCCAACCTAATTAAATTATATTGAGTTTATTTATTAAGTTAGTGGGCTTACGGTTGATTTGGTGGTCCATTGTTTTTTAAGTTTTATTATACTACATAGGATTTGTGTTTTGGCCCATTTAATTTACTGTGAAAACAGAATTTCTTTAAATCGAAATTGTGAAATAAACTGAAATTTGCACCAGAAACCTTAAAATTCGAAAAAAAAACCAAAAAAAAAAAAAAAAAAGCCGAAAAGACCAAATCGAATTAACCGAAAATACCGAAATCCCAGGGCTGAAGGAAGGAGATGTTAATTCTGAGTTTGGAGATATGGCTCTCATTCGATGGCCTTTGGGCCTTTTAATCTGACTGAGCCCAATTGTTTATCTCTATGCACGAAATACCCGAACATGCGTTTTGTGTTTTTTAAAAATAAAACTACGTGACGTTTTGGATTCTCACATCCGAGGTTATAGCGTTTACTCAAACGCAGTATCGCGTCGCGTCATCATCGCTCTTTTTTGTTCAAAAGACTCAAAAACGAATTGATTTTTTTCCTATATGAAGAATTTGAAAATGGATTTTTAAATAGTTATTGTATTTTTTATGGTATCTACAATGTCGGCAAAATTGACCAATATTTGATTTTTGCCCTTGTGAGTATACACGTGTGGCCACGTAATCAAATCCGTTAATAATGAATAAACTAACGAACGTTTTTAAGCTAAACAAGCATACATTTCCCGAATCGTCCTTACCTACTTTGTTTTTATTTTTCAGCCCCTGCTTACTATATTAGTAGAGTTGAAATTGACCCCAAAAGTTTTTAAAATGACAATATGGTCAATCTTTTTTCGTTTTTCTATAAAAACTGAAACATATTTTATCAAAAAAAAAAAAACAATCATAAATAACCGAAAATTTCAAAATAATGTAGACATATCTACCCCAACCAAAATTCGTAATAAATCCGGCTGAATTGATGATAACCTTATCTTTTTTTTTTTTTTTGAATTGATTTTTTTTCTATATTTAAATGTCAAAATGCTAAGATAAAATAAATAAATGCTGAACAATTCAATTGTTGAATTTGAGGAAAGCCATTAATTGTAGGGAAGTACTATTACCCCCAAGACTTTTATTTTTGTCACATTGTCATCTTCTACTTTTTGAAGTGGACAAATTTTATATTATTACTTACTAATAACTTACAATAACAACAATACTTTCGCATTCCTTTCGAGGTGGCCAAAATTTATATTATTAATAAACTTATACTAAACAAATTATAGTATATATTTCCTTCGTTTCATAATATAAGATGTTTAGAGAAGTATTTTTGTTTTATAATATAGAATGTTTACAGCTTTCTATACAACTTTTAAATTAATTTTCTATTTTATATTATCGAATCTTGTTTATAATTGGTTAAACTTTATAAAAGTAAATATTCCTAATATGCATGTTTTAAGTAAAATATCTTATATTTTGAAACGGAGGGAGTAACTATGTCTATACTCCTTTTAAAAATTGATTAATTATAATTAGGAGGGTAAAATGGTAGTTAGATACTGATCACTTCATCTTCCTCCACCTTCCTTTTTCATCTCCGGTAAATCATATCGCCATCTTCCCCCAGACGATTCTCACACACACAACTTTATTAGTAGTCTCTCTTATTTATTATTTCTCCCCAACGATATATATACTCATCCACAAAACTCTACTGACCCATCTCTCTCTCCATGAACGTCCTCTTTTGATTTTTACTCTTCTTTTTTTTTTTTGGTTTGGTATTCTTCTTTCGTAATCAATCATGAGATTCAGATCTCTCATCTCTCTTCTCTTCCTTCTCATCTTCGCTACATCCGCTTACGCTAGATTCGTCTCTGTGCATCAATCTTCAACCGGTCTTATCTCCGATGGAATCGACGGTGGTGGCGGCGGCTCCGGCTCCGGATCGGTTATCAAGACGGTTGTTTCGGCTGAAGAGGAGAAAGAGGAAGCTTGTGAACAGACCTACGGGTTTATGCCCTGTACCAAGACCGCTCTTGGGAACGTTTTTCTGATTTTGGTTTATGGGTTTCTCATGTTCACTGCTGCTACGTATCTCTCTGCCGGGAGTGAGCTTCTTCTTGAGATTCTTGGCCCTGGAATTGTCGGTGGTTTGTTCCTTCCTATGCTTGGCGCGCTTCCGGACGCTATGCTTATCATGGGTATGTCTCAAATTTTGAAAGTTTCCCGAATTTTTAGAGCTTTGAGATTTCATATGCTTCGATCTATACAGTGTCATGCCTTGTGTTCCGAGTTTTGCGGAATTTGAATTTATTTGGGTAAGAAAATGTGATTTTTTTTTGGCTCTGATTGAGATTTGCCAGGTTCTGGGAATCAAATAGTGAAACGATGATTGTAACGGATGAACGAACTTTATAACTTGTCACCTTGTGCATTTTGGTCAGAAGTCTTAATCTTTTTTTTTGTAGAAGTTATTGTCTTTGCTCTTTCTTCTTGATGGGTCTTATATGTTTGTGTTTCTTTGGTTATAACAATGTCTGTCTTTTGGATTTCATAGTGTCTGGACTTTCTGGAGACGCAGCAACTGCTCAAAGCCAAGTCTCTGTGGGAATGGGTTTACTCGCTGGCTCCACTGTTATGCTTCTCACTGTTATCTGGGGAACTTGCACTGTGGTTGGCAAATGTGACCTTCGAGATACTATTGCTGTAAACAATCAAGACACTAAACGCTTCAGTCTTACAGGTAACAAGGAAATGTTATATAGTTTCAAGAATTTTTCGGTATTACTGTGATCTTTGATTGACATACAGAAAGTGAAAATAAAGCCTTTACTTATTGTTGTTTACTCTGTTTGTAGATTCTGGTGTAACTGTTGATATTTGGACCAGCTATGCTGCAAGAATTATGGCTATATCAGTCATTCCGTTTGTCATTGTCCAGCTTCCACAGATGTTGGGCTCACAATCTGGAAGACACTTGTCTGTGTTGGTTGCTCTAGTTTTATCTGTTCTAATGTTAATCTCTTACTGTGTATATCAGGTAACACCAATTTTCAGGACACTAGTTCCAAAAAAGTATCTATTGTAATTTCTACATTCGTTTGTGAGATAAATTATTCCTTGTATGATGATATCTAGGTCTTCCAACCGTGGATCCAAAGGAGAAGGCTTGCTTTTGCAAAGCACAAGCATGTTATATCAGGAATCCTAAAGCACTTGAAACAGCACTCTTTGGGAAGGCTTCTTGATGATGAAGGTCAGCCTGATGAACATGTTATTAGAAAGTAAGTCATGGTTTCCTTACATATAGAAAGCAACAATTTTTAGACACTTTACTCGGTTTCACCTTGTGCTCATATTTATCTGTTTATTAGGTTGTTTGAGACTATTGATGCAAACAAGGACGGACACTTATCACCGGCTGAACTAAAGGCGCTTATCATTGGGATCAGCTTTGAGGAGATTGATTTTGACAAGGACGATGCTGTGGGAAAAGTTCTCCAAGATTTTGACAAGACTCTCGATGAGCAAGTTGATGAAGACGAGTTTGTACGTGGCATTAAACATTGGCTCCTCCAGGCAATGGGAAATGCTGCTCCAGCTGGTCCTGATGCTGGTCCTCGTACGATGAAATTCCTCGACCATTTCCATGTGGTAGAGAGACTTTTGAAACCCTATCTTAACACACATGGTCACAAAACGTCTCCAAACTAATTACATTACAATTAATCTTGTCTTTGACAGCAAACAAAGAGAGAGCATACTCTGTTGGGAGATAATGACAATGGTGAGAACGAAGAGGAAGGCGGTGAGGTTTCAGACCCAAAATGGATCACTATTAAAGCAGCTCTGCTGCTAATCTTGGGAGCTGCCATTGCAGCTGCATTTGCAGATCCATTAGTCGACACAGTTAACAACTTCTCGGCAGCCACAGGGATCCCATCTTTCTTCATTTCCTTCATCGCTTTGCCTTTAGCCACCAATTCAAGTGAAGCTGTCTCTGCCATCATCTTCGCTTCCCGCAAAAAGATCAGAACCGCCTCATTAACTTTCTCCGAGGTCCGTAAACCACATTTCTTGTATCTTTCTGCCTTGTTTTACTTCCTAAACTAAAAACCAGTTTCTTGGTGTTTGTTTGTTTGTTTGCAGCTATGTGGAGGAGTGACAATGAACAATATTCTGTGTCTCTCGGTGTTCTTAGCAATCGTCTACCTTAGAGGACTAACATGGAACTTCTCATCAGAAGTGTTGGTGATTCTCATCGTTTGTCTAGTGATGGGCAGTTTCGCGAGTTTCCGCACAACTTATCCTCTTTGGACATGTTTCATAGCTTACTTGCTCTACCCATTCTCCTTGGGTCTGGTTTATATTCTTGATTACTGGTTTGGCTGGTCGTAGAGATGACCAGACGCTGTGTTTCTAGAGTTTGTTCACATGAGTGAGTTTCTTCTCGCGTGGTTTCTTTTGTTCTCGTTATGTTTATGGATTTGAGAGTGTAAAAACCTAAAAGTTAAATTCTGAGATTTGTCAGTGATTATATATTGAAATAACAGTCTTATTAAAGCTAATATGTTCTTTCTTGTTTTACTTGACCTTCTTCTGGTATTGAAACCAAGAATAAGTTACTCGTCCATATCTTTTTGTTTTCAAGCAACTCCATATATTAAGTTATCTGAAGAGACTCTCTTTATGAGAGAGCCAAGAAGGTACCGATGTGCCTAGATGGGAAAAACAAAAATCTCAGTGTTTTTGCACATGGAAAAACAGAAATCTCAGTGTTTTTGCACATTTCGCAAGTTTATCCGCACTGAAATTATTCTCTCTAGGAATGTATCTAATGCTAAAACTAACAAATCGATCCCTAAAATGAATAAAATTCTCCATTTCTGATGAAAAAATCGGCCAATCTTCTCTATTGGATGTCATCTTTAAAAGATCCGAACAATCTGTCACAGAGAGTACTCTATCTAGATCCAAGACCAATATGCACTCTATAGCCCATAAAAAGGTGTCTAACTGTGCGTGTACAGGTGATAGGCTTCTACGTGATCCTCTTAATCCATATCTAGAGATTGAACTTTACCAACTTACGATGAACTATTTTGCTGCTCCTGTATCAATTTTGTCACTTGTCGCCTCTTCGATTCAATCAATAGCAGAAACTTATATGCAAACGACGAGAAAGTAATTATTTATTTTTTACAAACGTAGCAAGCTACAGTCATGGTCCCGTAGCTCAGTTGGTTAGAGCGTTGGTCTTATGAGCCGAAAGTCGCGGGTTCGAGCCCCGCCGGGACCATATTTCGTTCTTATATTTAAACCTTGCTTAAGTTTAGTTATTAAATTTTTTATTTACGTCGAAAATTACCGTCAGGGTCGCTAGCTAAATTGGCTAGAGAATTGGTGTCATATGAGCCGAAATTCGCCAGTCGAGCCTGGCTTATATCCTCACTTTTATTCAATTTTTTAATATGATCCTAAAATCTTCCATTTTTTTTAATTTGGTTCGGTCCTCAATTCCTAAATTCATTAATTTGGCCTGACCAAATTTGGTAAGATTATTGGATCCAAATTTGGTTAGTTTCCAAAACAAACGGAGACAACATCAATAGGTAACAAATCTTGAAGGTTGGGTTAAATTAGTTTAAAGCATACAATTAGGTTTGAAGCAATTTGGTAATTATTTCCATCTTTTAGGATTCTTAATCTTGACAAAAAAAAAATTACAGAGTATATTATGAAATGGAATGAAGTGAAAAGATCAAACAGCTGTATAAAACCTTGAGATCTGACAAGAGATAGAGAAAAAAGGGGGACCATTCTCTAAAGGTGACAACCTTTTTTCCCCAAATTTTGGTTACATCCTTTTCATACACTTTGTTATCCTATTCTTATTATTATTGAGTGAGTCCATCCATGTCTTCTTCAACAATGCCCCTTTAATTTCACAAAAATACACCCCCAAAACGATAAGAGGTTAATCTTTCACATAAACCAGATAATCATATGTGTAATTGAACAAGTAGGTTTAAAAGGAAGCAAAAACGAAGAAGATAAGGATAATTTTCCAAATGTAGAAATTGATATAACTGTCTTTGAGTGATCAAACATTTGATTAAAAAAAAAGATTCAGGCTTTCTATCTTCTTCTTTCTTTCTTTTTTTGGCTACCAAATTATACTTTAGGATGGATAGCCACTACTTCCAATCTCATCTTATCACATCACATGTAAAGTGTTGCTTACTTTATAAAGCTCCATAACATTCATCACCTCCATAAGAATGAATAACCAAAGTTTTCACTTTCAGAGTAGGACAGTGCTCATAACAGTAATTAAAAAAAAAAATCCGTAGCAAAGATGGTTTTATTAATTCATGTACTTTATCATTGATCATAATAGAAAGGGACTTGGTTATCTTTCAACTTCCTTCATTTGGACCAACAAGGGTGTCTAAGTGTCTTCATGTACTAATCTAATGTCCTATTCCTTTTTTACTTATATAAGACTATATCACACTCAGCTTTGGTGGATCTCCTACATATACGCTTGTTAAAAAGTTGAATGTGTTATTGACATCAAATTCTCTTTTACTCTTAAAATATTGAAATTCTAGTAAGCTACACACCAAAATAAAGAGAGTTTTAGAACTTGCATCCACGCACTAAACAAAATTTAAAAATAAACCCATCATTCAAAATTCGGAATTATAAAATCCAAAAGAAGCAACAACACATGCAAACTCTTGTCTATGGAAAATGACTCTTCATCTATGGGGCCAAAACAGACTTAAGAAAGACAAGAGAAATGATTGTTCCAAATTCCCTTTGCCTGTCAGAAATAAAGTTTTATAACCATAGAGACTGGAAAAATAAAGTTTTATAACCATAGAGACTGGAAAAAATAAAGCTTCTAATGGAACGCAATAACCTAAACAATGTGATGTACATGGAAAGAGCACTGTTCCTCTTTGGGATTGGCAAGAAAAAAGAAGAAGAGATAAATCTTGAGGAAAGCATCGAATCCACATGGAAAAAAGGGCAAAGCTTGAAACCTTTAGCTTCAAGTGGGGTTAAAGGTTTCCAACACAAGAGCATAAAGAAAAACAAAAATTAATTTAGAACAAGTTACAACAAACAAGATGTGGGCTCATGCAGCTAGAGAGCTAAACATCGTGAAACATAACTGAGGTTACAGAAAGTTTTCTAATTGAATACAAAGATGAACTCAAATTAACAAATGCTTGAACTTTTGAAGAAGAGAAAATCTCGAAACTGTTGATCAGGTCTGTTTCTCTCTTCTCCTATTCGATATCCGAAACGCACAAGAACCAAACACACATTCCCTATCCCACTCAATTGAAGCTCCCTGCAACATTGAACAAGAATGCTAGTTAACAATTTTGATGGATGATTACATTGTTAAGTACAAGACTTTCAGAAATGTATGTTTTCCAAAAACTCCCAACCTGGAATATGAAAAGTAACTATTTTGTGTGTGTTTTGGATCTTGTTTAGTGGCGAGAATCAGATGAAGCAGACGACGGTTTGTTGTCGCCGCCATGCTCGTCTTCTTGCTCCCCATGAAACCGTGCTGGTATGCGAAAACCAGAGAATTCACCACTTGAAGCAAACGCAATGCCTGGAATAGCTGATTGGTGAATCCCCGTAGGAACATGGTACGGATGATGATGATGATGGTGGAGATCGTCAGTGGTCATGGACTGATGATGATGGTGAGGATCAAACCAAGCACGAATCATGGGTGTGTTGTTAATGGACTGAAGGGGACCCCTCTGAGATAAAAGCTGACTTTGGCTAAAAACTGGCGACGGAGAAGCAAACACATATCCTTCTCCTCCGGTACTTCCGGCGGAATCAGCTGCTCCGCCGTTGTTCCACGTCACCAGTCTCTGTATCTTTCCAAATTCCGGTGACTGATGATTCTGGTCCCAGCCTGCCGTCGATGAGTCAAACCCTAACGGATGATTACTCTGGCCGGAGAACAGAACAGGCTCTGTTTGATCAGTAAAAGGCGGACCATTTTGGAAAGATTGAAGTGAGAGACGAAGAAGATCTTGGTTTTGTGTATTGGCGGCTCGTGACGGTGGCTGATGATGATGATAGCTCTGTTGCGATGAAGCTACCGGAAAAAACGACTTTATAGTGTCAGCTATCGAATCAGAGTCCATCGACGCCGGAAGAAAACTCGACTCGTTATCTTCTTCTCCGATTTGATGATGATGATGCTCTGTTTCTTGGTGTTGCGGCGGAGGTTGTGGCGGCGGCGGAGAAACTAAAGTTTTGGTTTTTCTTGGTTTAGCGTTAGCGGCGTGTTGACGAAGAGCATCGGCGGGGTTCCAAGGAGGAAGCTCAGCGAGATCATCAATGGCGGATTTAGCTTTCTTGATAAGCCAATCAACGGCTTTGCTCGGTCGATCAAAACCAAGCCTGTCTTGAACATCGTAGAATTGAATCGCCGTCGGAGCAGATAGCCTCACGCGCCGGTCACGTGGTCCTTTCGCTGTACAGACTTTGCTGTGTCTGTCTTTTCTCCCTGTTGACCGAACAATGTGACCTCCTTGCACCTCAACGATCTCGCCGCAACCATCACCGTTCTCCGTCGGCGACGCTGTAAACGCTGATTGGTTGTGTCTCATAGGCGGCGACGGAGAATCTACTAAATGGTTGTTAGCCGCCATTGATGGAGCATATTGTTGAAACTCAAGGTCGTTGGTGGTGGTGGTGATTGGGTTATGACGGCGGCGGCGGAGACGGTGGTCGTTAACCGCCGAGGAATCCAGAGTCGTTCTGTTTTTTCTCAATACAACATTTTGCTACTCCCAAACAGAAACCCTAAACTCGCCACCAAATCAACAATAATTACTTAAGAGACGAGGAAGAAGACGTAATCGAATATGTAGACTAACCCATAAATGAAAGTTTGATTCTTTGGTCTAAAGGTTTTTTTTTTTGTAAAGTTTGGTGACTCTGTTTTCTGAGAATTGAAGAAGGAGACCAAACAAACAGATAAGCAAAGCAAAAGAGAGAAGAAAGAGATGTTTGTGCAAATTGACTAATCGAGGAGAGAACCCAAGAAAGTAAACTTCTCTTTTTTTTTCCGGGAAAATTTACAGTAACGGTAAAAAAAGGAAAAATGAAGTGACTACTTTGGGGTTTGGGAAGGAATGTGTCTGGTCATAAAAAGTGAGCTCTCTCTCTCTCTCTCTCTCTCTGTATGTGATCTCATCATCATCATCATCATCACCTGTGCTTTTCTGCTTTCTCTTTTTTCATTGTTTTAAAATGTGTACTATAAAGATTTTGTTATTGCCAAATTCATATTTTACATGTTTATTAGTAGCTTATATTAATTCAAACATTCGATTTGTTGTTGGATAGTTGGAGACACTAACAATTGGGTAGTATATAAACTATTTTCCTCAATCCAAATTGTATTGGTTTTAGAGGTTACACCCTGTAAAATGCTTCACCATACTTGCAAGTTGCAACACCACGGATTTTAGAATTAGGACGTGCTACATTATTTGTAGAATTATGTATGATCTCATTCTTCAGCAAACCCATTTTAAGTCGAGTCCCTATAACAATGAAATATAATGATGATTGTATCAAATATTTTTAGAATATTATACTTTTGTTTGTTGTTGTCATATTCTTGTCCTAACTGTTTACATTCTCTTTTTTGACAAAAAAAAAAACTATTTACATTCTCTTTCTAACCACTAACACCGTCACCAACCATGTCTTATGTTTTTATTAAATACCCGTATTCATACGAACTTGTATGAGACAATAATGTATTTTAAGAAATTGAAACCACTTCATATTAATGTGTTTTCATTGCACCTACTCTACAAGTGTACAATCTGATAGAATTACGCATATAGCCTTTAGTTAACAATAATGTCGTTCTGTTCTTCGATCGCATTGTGTGTCAGTAAGTACACTCCCCATCGCCCTCACAGTCATTCTCACTTATCTCTCGCACCTTGAGTTATTTTTTTATATTGATGGCAACAAAAAAAAAAAGTTATTTTTGTGATTTTTATTTCTTTCATTTTTTATTTTATGTTATCGAATTGTTTGTTTTATGTTCGATAATAATTATGGTCGTGAATGGTAACGTAATAAAATGCGGATTTCGAAATTTTTTTAGAAAAGTAGGTCAATGTTACCAATCACACAACTTTAACACATTTGCGGTATTTTACGAAAAAAGATAAACTATTGTATGTGTTTTTTTTAACTGAACAAAATTCAGCAGACCGCACTTAGTTTTGTAAGTTGGATATTATCTAGCGTTATTGTAAATAAGGCACTAGATGTCTAGACACAAAATAATACTGATTTATGTTTAATTTTTTTTTTTGTAATTAACAAATGATTTTATGCTAAATGGATTATTTAATTTAAATTGTTATAGATTCTCATTAATAAATTACTTTTTTGAAGTGTCTTTTTAAGAAATTCACATATGTTATAAATAGCACAAATGTTAATAAATTATAAATAATGTTTTTAGTTTTGCATAAAATATATCTGCATAATAGTTTAGAATAATTTTTGGTATTTAGAGTTTGAAATAATTTTTCATTAACACAAAACAATTAATAATTTCAATTATATTAATTATTTATTATTTTGTACCGCTTATTCTAAAACCTCAATTTTGTTTTTACCAATCAAACATTATTTTGTACCGTTTAATTTGTACAAACCGCGCTTCTCCCGCAAATATATTTCTCTTGCACATACCTTAGTTGAACCGTACCGCACTATAATACCGCTTTCCCCGCACACCCAAAACCGCGGTTACCATTCGGACCCTATAAAGAAAAATCCACTGTTTTGTCAACTTGTTAGTTTCGTTTTGTTTTTCCACTGTCAATTTTTCCTTAATAAAATAAAAGAAAATATCGTGAAAATTCCATAATTTATATTCGTCCATTCGCTTTCAAAATTAACAGTTTGTATAGGTCATTTTCAGTGGAAATAATAGACAATTTTTTTTTTTTGGTTTATAATTTTACATACACTGATTACTATAATAACTGGTGAAGTAGTGCTTCCTCAAACGTGACATTAACATAGGTCTTAAACGGCAAAATACACTAAAACACACTAACGGTAATTATTAGAGTGACTTCTTATAGTATAAATCTAACACATAAAGAATATATGTTAATATTATCATATATATCGAGGCATATATAATATAGTTTACGTGAAAAAGGGTATAAAAAGGACGATGATGGAATCCAATAATCCGTTTTGCAATTTTAGTGTAAAAAGCATAGACGAATGTTGACGGATGATAAAAATGCATGTGCCATGTTAAAATATATAATTTTTTTTTGTAAAAAAAAAAGAGAAAGGACGATGCCTTGGTTCAGTTTGCTGGTACCTTTTTGTCGAAAGATGTTATATTACTATCACCCTTTTTTATGTAACTGTAGAAATATAGTAGGTGTTGTTATGAAAGTCATAATAACCAAAAGAAGAAAAGAGAGGGCAGACAAAAAATGAAGAAGATGAAATTTGTGTTACCAAACAAACTAGTTTTTGGTTATTCAGGATATGGGCGAAAAGTTTATATAGAATGCTTCTCTAATTTTGTAGAAACTGAGATGAAAAGAAGACAATCAAGGATATGGGCCTTATCTCCAACTGTTGTCCCTCCCCTATTCTGCACGATTTCTTTTTTAATTTGGAACGCTCCAACCATTCCCTTGGTTATTTTGATATGCATGGGATGATGGGAAGCACGTAATCGTTTCGTTTTCGAGAATGTGGTAGGAATCTTTTAAAGTCTAAACCAAGCTCTCAATCTGAGTTTATTTTTAGTAAAATGCCCATGAAAATCACATATCCTGTAATCATCTCTTTTTCATTTTCATGAAATTAAAATAAAGCCCAAAAGAGAAAACATGTAACATCAGGAAGATGGAAAGTAAGGTAACACAGACGCAGTATTAATAAGGAACCAACCACACTGATGATCTCTTGTTCATGAAAAAAGAAGTCGCATGGTTTGCAAGGACAAAAAAAATCATAACTTAACATGTTAAAGTTTTTCTCTGCGTTTGGTGATGAACCAAAGAGCCTTATGGTTCACTAGTGGAGGCACAAACATGGATTTTATTGATACAACCCGATCAAGGAGGCTCTAGCTGGAAAACTGGAAAAATTACCGAGTCAACTCGGTTTAATTACTGGTTGGCAAACTTGACTCCCTTTTCGATGGAGGATTTGAGTTCTGGCTTCAATGCTTCCAAGCCTTCCTTCTCATAGTCTGAGAGTGGTCCCAAGTCGAGAACCTCCTCCACACCGTTCTTCCCCAACCTCACCTGAATCACAATCAAACCCTCACATTCATCAACAGATTCATGAGACCATAGCATGTTTACAATGTCTGCTTGAAGCTAAAGTTTTGAGGATTACCTTTGAGGCAAAGAAAGGAAGCTCGGTGATTGTGGATTGCACGTATGAGCATTCTACAACATCTGGAACACCATTGAGTCCTTTCAAGCATGCATCAGCGAATAGTGCTCCAGCATAGCTGCAATAATAACCAGATTTCCAGAAGTTAAGAATCAAAAGTGGATTCAAGAAACGTTTCCCAAGTAAAGTGAGAAAAATTAAGAAAAGACCCAGGCACAATACTTACGCCATTGACAATGTAGCCGACCCTTTTCCTGCTTTTGCCTCCACGACTTCAGTACCACCATCTTGGGTACGCTTAGTGAGGGCGGTGAGTACGTCACTTGACAAGTTGGCTTGAGGAGAGGCCTACATGTTTACAAACAGAGAAACTTGAGTCGAACTGAGCTGAACCACAGTTGTAAGAAAAAGAACATTCAACCACATTCTGAGTAGAGAGAAAGTGAGAGGTAACCTGAGAGAAGAGAGGAAGAATTGTAACTCCAGCATGACCACCAATCACTGGGACATTAACTTCTGCAAACACAAAAAAGCATTTACATTAAAGCCTCAGGCCTGGCATTCAATATTTCTGGATAAGACAGTATAGTGCCTATATGTTAAGACAACACCCTTGAACACAGCTCACAAGTAAAAACACATTTTGAAGTAAGACTTATGAATACAAGAGAGGAAAAGGCAACAACACAAACCTGCAACAGGGACATTAGCCTTTCCAGCGTAGAAAGTCTTGGCCCTAACAACGTCAAGAGTGGTAACACCAAACAATTTCTTTTCATCGTACATACCAGCCTTCTTAAATATCTCAGCTGCAATCGGAACAGTGGAGTTCACAGGGTTGCTGATCATGTTAATAAGTGCCTGAATCAACAAAAGCGTAAAGTTCAGTCATTTTGATAGAGAAACCAAAATGTAGCAAAACCAAAACCAAAAGGGCGACACTGTAGACCTAAAAATCAACAATCTTGAAGAAGCGAGGGCAAAAATCACGATCTAACACAATTGAGACCTAAACACACAACAACTATTGTTGAAATGTAAACTCTGAGATGCATTATGTAACAGAGTAGGCTTACATGAGGGCAGTACTTGGCGATGGCAGTGCAAAGGTTCTTGACAATTCCAGCATTAATGTTGAAAAGATCGTCACGGGTCATACCAGGCTTCCTTGGTACACCAGCTGGGATGATGACAAGATCAGCTCCTTCCAGAGCTTTGGCCAAGTTATCATCGCCCATGTATCCAGCAACCTATCCCAAAACAAAACAAAAGAGACAAAGTCAATCGCACATAGAACAACATTTTGATCTAATGTAGAAGGATTACTAAAAGTATAGTGAAAACGAATCTAATATAAATCTGAAGGGGAATGAATTGGTTTGATAGAAGAATTTTTACATCAGATCTGGTGTTGATGTGACCGACATCAGCGGCAACTCCAGGGGTGTTGGCGATATCGTAGAGGGAGAGAGAAGAGACGAGAGGGTTGAGCTTCATGAGGAGAGCAAGAGGCTGACCGATTCCACCGGCGGCACCAAGGATGGCGACTTTTCGCTCGGGGACGGATCCGGAAGAGAAGCTACGGCGGTTAACCGCCTGCTTCGCGGAGGCAGAAGATCGGACGAGCATAGATCTGAACATTTTTGGGTTGGTGATTGAAATCTAGGGTTTCTTCTACAGAGACGAGCTACGAAGAAAATGATTTTATGTGGTGAATGACGAAGCTGGGCGAGACACTCGAGGGGATACTTCGATGATGAGATATATACTACCACTTCCTCCTCTCTTTTACTTTAATGCTTTCCACTCTTTTCTCGGAATTTTATTTTCTCATTAAGTTTTTTTTTGGTTTAATTTTCATTTTATTTAGGGAAATATATCTACACATATTTTGTAATTTTAACCGTATTGGACACCTGATTATTTCGAATTTAATCAGATTATTTTAGGGTCCCTCAACTGTACTAGAAAATTACCCCATCCATTACGGTTAAAGAGGTGAATTTACTTCAAAACCGGGTAAAGCTAACTAGAAAGCTCCAAAATTAGAGATTACATTCACATTTTCGAAAAGGAAAAAAGAAAAAGTAGAAACTCCACACCGATCGGTAATAATTTCTTGTTAAAGATGGTTACATATTATAGTAGGTAAAATACACAATTTTTTTTGAAAAAGATGGTTGGTTATATTAGAAGAAAACGTACAAACTGTAGCGATACACATTTTAAGGTTACATGTTTTCAAAAGAGTTTGTTTCGTAGTCGTAGTCCTCGTCCTCACACAACCCAAAGTCATATAGCCGCACCCCCAATGTTGCACCGGGATATCGCCAAACAAGGACCAAATGAAATGTAAAAACAAAAAAGACCAAGCGGTCATGTAAGTTAGTGTGAAAAAAATGATTCCTTACAATGACAGACGACTAGTCTGTTTGTGGACAAAGCGAGATCAGATCAAAGTCTTTTTCTTCAGACCAAGAGGACCAGAGAATATTTAATACCAATTTCTCGTAAAAATGTGGCCACTAAGGCAAGAACTGTCAAATATCAATAGGCCATGGGATATTTTACCCAAACAAAGCCATCATCATTCTCAGAGGAAAAAAATCTAAAAATCTCTGACATTAAAACTCAGAAGGGGAAAAGGAATTTGCATATATACCACAAAATCACAAAGAATCAAATAGATTTGTTTATCATCTGAAGCAAACAATGGCACCATCAGATAAACAAGAAACATACTCTTCAAGACACTTCTATCATGTCTGATAGACAATAGGGCTTCCAACGTCTGATTCGAAACGATGAAAGGCAACACAATTTGCTCAGTATATCAAGCTGCTATAGTACATGTTCAACACTTTTATCCTATGAATCAACCAGTCAATCATATGATTCACACAGCAAATCTTCTAGTGCCACTTTCTTTATGTCAAGTAAAGGATTCTGTAGGTAGGTTAACCCAAACGAATGTCCACAGAGATCACAGAGAAGTTACTATGTTGTAGCAAAGACTCACAAGAGTAAAGGAAATTAACCAATACAAAGTAAAGAAAAATACACCAATATTATTAAAAAAACTCTCACTACTCTGACAAACAAAATCAATCTGCCGACTATGTCTATGAAAGAAAAAAATACAGGATGATATCCTAGTCTATAATCAGTCATAGAGCAACTAGGCATTTCATACGCCAAGACACATTCAGATCAAGTGCAGAGAGAGAGAGAGAGAGAGAGAGAGATCAAATCAGCAATACATTCATCAATCCAGAGATTTTAAAGAGGCTGCAATCAGGTAATCACCATTAAGCACAAAAAGCATCTTCTCCCTGTTACAAACCTGAATCAAACATCCATTAACAACTTAATTTGGTCATTAGACAAACAAGCCACTTCAAATGAAAAACTATACTATAAGCAGAAAACAAGAACTCCCAAGCAATGTATGGGAGCCAATGGACAATGTACTGCACCCAATCATACTTTGAAGGTTATTAAAAAGAAAATATGAGAGGAACTAGAAGCTAATGATGATAACGGTTGCAGAAAGAGTAACAGCTTAGGGTATCTTATCTATAAATGAAAGCCAAAGCAGATGAAGAGATTAAATGTACTAATGCCAAATATAACTGAAAAGGGTTCAAGGAGCAACTTTTCTGGTTATCTGCTGTGAGTAACAAAGTAAATACATAAATCCATGGTAACAAGATAATCAGGCATTGCATCATCAAGTAACCACCCAACACAGGCAACTAGCCCAAAGCAGACAATTAAGAAAAACAAAAAAATTCCTAGCAAACAATATTACTAGGCACAGCAACAGGCAAGAGAACTATGCAAAAACAAGTGAAGCATATGTCAATATGCAAGGACCATGCACATGCAACCAAAAAAAAGAGCTGCCACAGAAGAAGGTAAAACAAAAAGAATGGAATAAGGAAGAACTGTCTCACCGTTCAGTAATTTGGTGGAACATTTGGGTACATAGCTCCAAGAGAAACTCTTGGCACCGGAGAGGAACCAACAGGCTGATGCTGTCCAGGATATGCTGAAGCTGATGAATGTCCATAGTGCCCACTCTCTGGATAACCACCACCAGACATCGAACTGGGTGGCATTCTATACGCCCCACTTCCAGAACCAGGCCCATAAGCACCACCGGAAACACCCATTGATCCTGCACCAAGACCACCATAAGCACCAGTTCCTGCACCACCGTATGCACTATAATGACCACCGTATGCACCTCCATAGCCACCAGCAGTAGCAACACCCACTGATGATGGTGTAGAATTCATGTGATGCGGTGCTCCTCCTGAATACCCACCATAAGCACCCAACCCAGCAGGTCCACCGTGACCACCAGTAGCTGCGCCATAAGGTCCAGAAGGAGGAACCATACCCATTCCATCACCATGACCGTGACCGTGACCATGACCGTGACCATGTCCAACCCCAGCACCACCGTCTTGACCTGGTGGCTTTCCTTTCTTACCGTCAATAGCCAATTTACACTGCAAATTCTTACCATCAACCACCTTCATAGGTTCAGCAAGAGCAGCCTGAGCACCTTCAGCAGTCTTATAAACAAACAACGCAAAACCCCTTGATTTACCAGTAATCTTGTCAAAACCCAAAGGACCTTCCTCGATATCCCCATAAGCCAAAAACTGATTCAACAACCTATCCGCCGGCATATCAAACGGAACATTCGCCACATAAATCTTCCTCATGGATATATCCGTAACATGTGAGTTCGTCGTACCTTGATTTCCAGCCGCCGCGAGCTGCGTAACCGTAACGCGCCCATCAATCTTCTTAGACGGCTCTTTCAAAGCAAGCAGAGCTCCATCAACATGTTTAAAAGTCACGAAACCATACCCTTTAGATTTAGCAGTAACCTTATCGAGAATCACGATAGCTTCCTCAAGATCTCCGTAATTGGAGAAAAGAGAACGAAGACCTTCCGTCGTCGTCTCCGCCGCGAGACCACGGATGAAGAGCTTCCTCTGAGAGATATCGGAATCTGCGGTCGATCTAACGATCTCGAGGATATCTGGATGCCGTACAACAGCTTCTTGCAAGATATCGAGAAGCTGATCAGTAGAGAACCGCTCGATAATCTTCCTAGCGTCATGTGGCATCAATCGAGACGAAACGGCGCCGATGACACCTTCGTTTAGCATCGCGATCCCATTCTCATCGAGCTTTCGCTTCTTCAACATATCCATGGTCTGAAAGTTTTTTTTCGCCTAAAATCCTTAACCCTAGTCCCGAGTTTGAGAGAGCGGTACACGAACAAGATGAAGAAGAAAGAATAAAAATAATCTTTTCAAGGAAGAAAATAAAAGTCGGCTTGATGCTGTATATAAAAGAGAAGATATGCCTATTTTATAAATAAACTTTGGGCTTAAATGAGGCCCAATAAGTTTAGGCCCAATAAGTTTAGGCCCATTAATGTTCCTTCCATCTTCCTTATCTGTTTAGTTTACTCCCGCTCTCTCTCTCTCTCTCTGCGGGCGTCACTCTTCATTAATGGCTCTAGCCGGAAAAGTACCTTAGCGTCGGAGAAAAAGGGTAGAATTTTTTGTCTCCGGTTCATTTCCGCATCGGAATGTCGCTGCATATGTGAGTGCTTCTCCTTTCTCAAGCTGTTTTTTTTCTTCATATAATTTTGTGATTTGAAATCAATAGAAAAATATTGGTTGATGTGTGTTTTTTTATTGGCAGAGGGGTATCGATGGAGATGAGATACCCATTTCAATCGATTCGTGCTCCAATCCGATGCGCTTGTTCGATTTATTGGAATCTTAAAGAACCTTTCAGTTTGAGAATATCCAATTCACTTGCTTCTTTGAATTCAATTAGAGGATTGGAGTTGAAATCTGTAGGGTCATCATTGTGCAATGTGTTTGAGATTCATAGCAAAGAAGTCAATCCAAGTTTTTTTGAGGTGAAGGCTATGGATAAAGATACTGAAGCTGATAGTGATATGAAGGTTATTAAAGAAGAGGAAAGGAGAAGGAAGATTGGATTAGCAAATAAAGGAAAGGTTCCATGGAACAAAGGAAGGAAACACACTGAAGGTATATAAAAAGATAGCCTTTTTCGATATGGGAATTGCTTCTTCTTTGAGGCTTTGAGTTTGATGCAACATCTTAACAGATACTCGAAGACGAATCAAGCAGAGAACAATCGAAGCTTTGAGACATCCCAAGGTGAAGTCAAGTAAGATTCAATGCAATTCATGAATATTGTGTTGTGTACATCTTCTATTGTTTACTGTGAGAAGTGAGAACCATATGATGTTAAAGAAACAAATCCAAACTCGCAATGTTGTGTCTTGGGGTTGTTTCTATGCTTAGGTGAAATATTCTGCTTAAGTTGAAAGCTTTGTTTTCTCTTCAATATCTTTCAGGTTCGGAAGAAGATGTCTGACCATCAACAACCACACAGGTAGATTTGTGAGCTATTAAGTGTATATACACCACAATGAAGTTAGGAGCGTATGTAAGCTAAGTTTGTCTCTTGCAGTGATGAAACCAAGGAGAAGATAAGAGCTTCAGTGAAACAAGTTTGGGCAGAACGGTCAAGATCTAAGCGATTAAAGGAGAAGTTTGCGTCATTATGGTCAGAAAACATTGCAGAAGCTGCAAGGAAAGGAGGAAGTGGTGAAGTAGAACTCGTGTGGGACAGTTACGAAAGAATAAAACAAGAGTTTTTATCTGAGCAGCTTCAGTTAGCTGAAGAGAAAGCAAGAGCAAAGGAACAAACCAAGATGATAGCAAAACAAGCTGCACAAGCCAGGACTGAGAAGATGAGGAGAGCTGCAGAAAGTAAGAAAGAACGTGAAGAGAAAGACCGACGAGAAGGAAAGATTCGAAAGCCAAGGCAGAAAAGGGAGAGTCCAACCGTTGCTTCACGTTCTAAACTGAAGAAGAGACTAACAAAGGTAAAAAAAAAAAAAAACTACTCCGTTGATGTCTCTGACAAAACTAGAAAACGACTTGATAATTCATTGGTTTGAATAACTTTATCTTTTCAGATTCGGAAGAAGAAAGCAAGTCTTGGTAAAATCGCTGTTGGAACGGATAGGGTAGTTTCTGTTGCAGCTAAACTGGAGAAACTGGACTTGGAACTGATAAGGAAAGAGAGAACAAGAGGAGATATCTCACTTGCTGATCAGATCCAAGCTGCCAAGAACCAACGAGGAAATGATGTTTTATCGAGATTTGGTCTTTTTTTTGCCATTAGTTCAATGGAATTTGATTGACTCTTTTCAACTCCTAGTTTATAGAGCTATCTCTTTACTTCTTGTGCCACTAAATACTGAAATAAATTGTTCAAAAGAATGACACGAGGATATAAATAAACCAATTATTAAACCAATCACAAAGCAGAGAGACAAACTAAAGCACACTGACAATAGTTTCAGTTCCGTATTGAAAAGCTCCTATACATGAAAACCCAAGACAGTTCAACTACTTAACCATGGTATTGATCCCTATTGGGCGGGTATGGCTGCTGCTGCGTTCCACCACCCTGACCTTGCTGTTGGTATCCACCGTTCTGCTGGTCGTTTCCAGACCATCCTCCATTCATGTCCGGTGGTGGAGATCTCCGGTAGATGATTGGGTTGTTACCCGTGTCTTGAATTCTCCTATCGTTCTCTCTTCTCCTCTCCAAGTTCCTGCTACTATCCCAATTGCGAGGCCTGTCATTGCGTCTGTTTCCATAAGCTGCTGTAGCATTGTTTCCATAAGCTGCTCTACTATATTTTTTACCAGGTCTAGCATTGTTCCTCATCCACTCCTCATGATACTTTGGGTCATATGGAACAGCCTTTCCATTAATGAAAGGTTCTCCTGAAAAGAATCATGTCACTTGAAAATTTCAACAACGCTATATTGGGACTACAACGCAAAATTACCAAAGAATAATCAACATACCTCCATAGTCTTTCTTCTTCACATCCATGTAGGAATCAGGAAGAACGTATTTAACCTTAGGCAAATCTGTATTTTCATATATATATATAGATGATATCATAAGAATTCACACCAATGCTTAATTGCTTATAAGTCAAGCAAGCAACAATTAGGCTTTTACCATTGATTTTAAGTGAAACATCTTGTGACACTAGTGCTCCAAAAGCAAAGTAGCATCTGTGCGACACAGAGTATATCTTCATCCTTGCCTCCTCTTCACTGAAATGCCCAATGCACAATGAGAGACATATTTAACAAAAGCAGATATAGAAATAATTCTGAATTCAGAGAGTTATATATATATACATACCTGCCAACGACCTGAGCTAGGGTTTTGATGTAGGAATCAATAATCTCGTCTCTAGTGAGATCGCCTTCAGGGGTATCCATGACAACAAGCCAATGCTCGTAATCACAACCATCGAATTCGAGCTCACTGGTCTCCTTTGGTGGTGCCCGATTCGAACAATTAGGGTTGGGATCATTCAGTGAAGACGAAGTAGCCTGCGTGGACAGATCTCTAGCCGAAAACAGACCACCACGAACCAACAACGTTAAGAATCCAGCAACGAGAGGACGGGAACGGTTCAGCGACGTTGACGCAGATCGAGAAGCCGCTGGGGAATTGGCGAGAGCAGATGAAGAAGCGAAAGACGCTTAAAAAGTAAGGAAAAAGATTTCGCCGGCCGGCCAAGGATGGAACGAGAAATAGTCTGAGTCGCCATTGGAAACGTAAAACCCTTAGAAAATTATATCTGAAGGGTTTTGTACTTTATATATAATGCATGGTGTAAGTAATCAGTAATGCAACAACAAAAACAAAAAAATAAGCGGAAAATGATTTCAGTTTTTTTCGATCTATAAAATTAATTTTTTTTTTTTTGTCATCTGATAAAACCAAAGCAGTCTCAAACAAGAGCAAGTTAATTAATCTTTTAGGAATAAGAATAAAACTCAAAACACCAAAATCTATTAGGAACACAAGTATTTTTTTTTTTAAATAAAATGTAAATTTATTCGAAAAATATGTTTTTACAACAAGTGCATCTTTTCTTAGACTAACTCAGCTTACATATTTAAAAAACTATAGTGCATATGCTTTAAGTTACTTGCAAGACAAGTCAGCAGGCAACCATGAAACTTTGCATCTCTTTGAAGCTGTGTCGAATAGATCCGGTTTCAAACTTGTTGGTCGAGTCGTTGAATCGGATATTTGGAAGGTTGCAGAATGTTTGTAGAGAGTGTAGAGAAGATGGACGACGCAAAAGAAGATAACATTCTAAGAAGATCGATGACGATAAACTACGCACGAGCCACATAATGACCGGTTTCTAACAGGACATAAGGAAACTCATACACCATAAAATTTCACTATACAACTCAAAATCATAAACATTGAACAGAACTACAGAAGGTAGCAGCAGCACCCAAAACTTATGCTATGTTTGAGTTCAGATCAAGTCAATTTGGCCAGATTCGATTGCTCTTTTTACAATCTTGTAACGTATGAAGTAGAGATCATCGCGCTCCATCTCCACAGTCTCGGGGCTCTCTCCTCTGCCAAAAGTAAGTAAAGGCAAAAAAAACCACACTTAGATAACAGAAAGGTTGTGTATAAATGTGTATGGGAAAAAAGAGAATTCTCTCACTCTTCATATAGATTGAGGGAGACAAAGTTGTTGCTTCTACAAAAAGCAAAGGTGTCCAAATGCGGCTGCGGCACTGTAAGTTCACAAATTATAGTATAGTCTTCATTAACACACAGAGAACTCTAGCTACTATATAAAAAAATAGTTCAACTATAATGACAAACCAACTCAGAATATGGTTCACAGTGATAAGGTTAACTGGTTAAGGAAGGTAAGGTACACATATCGTCCACTTCACTTATAAGTGATTGCTTGAGAACCGACTGATAGTTCTCAGGCAACTTAAGCAGTACACTCTCTTCGAAATGCTTTGCTAAATCATCAGCACACCTGTAGATGTAAATCATTCAAATATATATATGACTGATAATGCCCAGCTATTAACGTAAATTTGTAAGAATAAAGTAAGAATAAGCAAACCTTGTATCAAACACCTTCTCTTGCTCAGAAAGCCGTCTTTCAGCTTCTTATGACTTGAGGTTGTGGAACAAAAACTTCTCTATCTGCAACAGTCAAATGGAAACCATTGGAGATACATATATGGCAAGAACTTTGTCTTTACAGCAAACATATTTGTACAACAGCCAACACCTGGTAGTACTACCATCAAGCAAAATCGAAGTGTATTGACTGTCAAGCAAACATTGCATTTCAAATATCACTAACCTCTTCCTACGTAATGATCAAAAGCAGAGTCTAAGCAATAATTTGCAAATATACTTACGAAACATTCCTGAACTACAATTGACACTTAAAAAAAATCAATGTTGATAAAGTCACACCCCTAATCTGAGACTCGGGGAAATAGGGGTGGACAAAAGACAAACAACACAGACCTTGAGGAGCCTAACCCTGAGATATGATCTGAGTAGAAACTGGTTTCTATCCAAATCCAGCTGATAAAAGAGACACCACCAAAGGGTCTTTACCATTTTCCACATAATCCTCAATTGTTTCTTCCTGTAGTTGATGATATTACAAACAATTTCAAAACTCAAAAAATCTCCAACACTAACAAACAAAAATTAGGGTTTTAGAGATTTTTACCACTAATTCGATCTGTTCTTTGGCTCTTTCAACAAGGGCTCCTTCGTACTGAAGAATCTTCGGCGCCGCTTTCTCGTTACGCCACGCCCTTTTCAATAGCCCAACGTCCGATGTTGACATCATTGTCTCGTAATCCGCCGATGATCCCCGTTTCTGAATTTGACACCACAAGAATCTCACGCGCCGCCTTCTCGTTACGCCACGCCCTCTTCCCCTCTCTCCCTCTCTCTCTCTCTCTCTCTTCTTCGCTAGAATGATTCCGATCAGATCAATTTGGTCGAGTGGGAAATAGAATACACACGACTGCGGATTTTGGCGCCAAAATCAAGATCGAGGAAGAAGGGGTTTTAGGGTTCATATCGAGCCTTTACAACAAATGTGTGGGCCTTTAAGCCCATTCGATATTATTTGAACCGACGTAGTAATGGTTTAATTCGGTTTAGTAAATTAATTATATAAACCGAAAAAATTGAAGTAGAAATAGTTTTGATGTGAGGGTTAAGGTTATTTCCTTTTCCTTATTTACCAATTAGAATTAGGAAATCATAGCAAATTGTTGTTAGGAAATCATTATTACACAAAAAAAAGAAACTCTCTCTCTCACTAGAAACTCTCTAATCAAAGAAAACAATGGTGAAGAAAGGAGGAATGAAGAGGAAGATAGAGATTAAGAAGATCATAAAGAAGAGCTCTCAAGGACCTATATGTGTCAAACGTCGTAACGGACTCTTCAGTAAAGCCGCTCAGCTTTGTCTCCTCTCCGGTGCACAAGTCGCTGTCTTAGCTACTCCTTCTTCATCCGAATCCAACGTCTCCTTCTACTCCTTCGGTCACTCCACCGTAGATGGTGTTGTCTCTGCTTTTCTCTCGGGACAACGTCCTGTTCCCGTTCCTAATCCTGAGGATAACAAAGCGATGAGGGAGGACGTTGGTATCTGCTTGACTCGTAAGAACCTAGGGTTAGGTTTTTGGTGGAACAACGAGAGGCTTATCAGATCGGAGAATCCGCGAGAGATTAGTGACGCAATTGATTCCATGTGGACGTTGTTGGGTAATCTCAAGGAATTGCGTGCGGATGAAGCTTCTTTCGTTAATGATCATGAGGACCTGAAGAAGAACAACGAGAAGAGCGGTTTTATCTTAGAACGCGCAACTCAAGAGCCGGATCAAACCCTAAATCATCTTCAATCTATTTGTACTACATCTCCGATCATCCCTGATGTTATCGATGATCAGTCCACTTCTCCAGATGATGATTCTCTCATAGCAGTCTTCATTGATGATCTACCTGCAGATACAACTGAAGAACAAGATCAGATCTTCTCGCTTTGTGAAAGCTTCTGCATTACGGACAACAACAACAACAACTCTATTACTGAAGTAAACTTGGATTTCGATCAAGAGCTGGGTATTGATCAACTCATTGATTACGATACTAATTTTGAAAGCTCCCTCGATGAATGGTACACTCATCAGGAAATTGTTTTGAACCTCGATCAGTGTTTTCCATATATCGATCAGCTAAATTGATCCAACTCAAACTTTGAGCTTCACTTTAGGTTTATGTAATATAAGATTTGTGATTTGTTTCTATGATTTGTTGTATTTGTGGTTTATTTCAAATTTTCAATTCTTTGCATTAATCTTCTCAGATCAAAATAGGAATTATTATCTTTAAATCAACTTGTAATCTTATCTGATATTAAATTTGGAAGCAAACCAAAAAGGTGATTATAGAATCAATGAGAGCATTTACAGCAAGAAGCATGACTGTGTCTTTAACAGCAATCTCTGGTTTTCTTGTTAATGCATCTCTTTTGCCCATTCCATGAGATTTCTTCAGGAGATTGTTTGTAATCATGATGGGTCAGTTTCATCAACTTCTAGCATTCTCTACCTCGAACAGTCTAAAACTGTTAATATCATCATTCATGTACCTTGCTTATTCTGCGACGTCTCAAAGTATATCATCATTCACGTTCACGTACCGTGAGCTGAGCTGTAAGGGAACTCAATGGTCTCTTTCTGATGAGCTTTGCGTGAGCCTCTGCGTGTATAGGCAGTGAAATTCTCTCGGTGCAGTCAAGGTAGCACCCGTAGTTCCCCATGTCACTCAGTTTCAGGGTCAAAACTGCACCATTCTCCCCTTCCTACACAAGTTATATGGTGATCAATGTACACATGAGAAACCAAACACATCTAATTGAAAGATTGAGCATTTGATTTTACATGATGAAGCAGCTGTTGTATGAAGTCGTTGCATTGCTTTATAGTTCCGCGAAACCTGATCGCACTGGCTTTGACATTCACATGTGTGGAGATGGTGGCGTATGTATGAATTGGCTTCCATTGGAACATGTTTTTGAACTTCAGCTCTGTTGAGTTATATAAGCTCCGACGGTAAGTTTGTCAGCAGAAACCCATCAGTGACTTCCACAGAAAACGTTACTACAAATTGAGAATCACCACCTGAAATTTTGAACTTCAGGATATATACTCCTATATATAGCTGAAAGTGAGTGAGTTGTCTTGTTAACATTACCGGGGAAATGAACAAGATCTGGATCTCCAGCTGAAAAGTTGAACTTGTCTCTTTCCGGGTGAAAGATGATCAGTGATTCACTCCCATTACTCTCGGATCATTGACAGGTTCAACGAAAACCGGAACATCCAGATGATTGATCCCATTCTTGTTCTTTGTTGACAGCCGAAGAGAATCAATACCAACAAATTGATCATTGCTGAGGCAGACAAGACCAAAGAATTAAAACAGAGGTCATACAGTATTTTAATATGCAAAAATAAAGTTTGGTTTCATAACATATATCATGTATGATGAACTTTTGTTTTGAGGATATGATGTAATGTGATCATTATATACATACATATAATCTGATCAATGGGTTGAAACAGTGTTAACCATCACACAAAACGTTTGTTTTGCTATTATCAATTAGGCCAGACAAAGAGAAACAATGCCATGAGTTGAGTTAAAAAAGATTTAAACTGAAAATTGTAGGGCTTTACCCCGAAGGGATCCCTTCCAAAAATTCTCAAAGGTTTTTACACCTAAGAGGGGGTTTGGAAATAGTTTTCAACCAGCAATAGACGTGCCTCGGTTAGAACCTCACTAGCTGCGTCATTGCCCCAAGCGCAAAGATAAGTTTCTTTCAACAAATGCCTCTTTATCAACTTGATGTATACTTCCGATGTGGGACTCTTCCAAAGTACTACTAAATATGGATTTCCAAAAGTTAACATTCCTAAGGGTGTTGTTAAATTAAAGAAAGAAGTACTTAGTATGTTTAAGACTGAGATTGGTAGAGGCCGCGCGAACGCAGGCCTCCTCTGCCACAAATAATGACGCAGGCTCTCCCACTTGGGGAGACCTTAAGCTAAGCACCCCTCCTTTATGTGCAATGGAGGTCACTAGCTTAGGCCACTCCTCTTCTTGATCAAGAGTTGACCCCGTCCAGGTAAGTACTTTTCTAGTTCGGTCTACATCTTCTCTTATACTCTGCTTCTTCAATCATTCCTTCAGTTCTAACCGATGTGGGACTGATATGTTTTCATAAGAAACGACGTGAGTTGTGTGTGTAATACACATGATGGGCCGTACGTTAACAAGACCCATTTGTGTTTATTTCTAATTTTCTAGGGTAGAAAAGCTCTTACTTAGGGTTCGGTTGTTTGACTGGTCTTTTATCTAGTATGGTCGATCCATGTGGCCCTGCTGGTTATAATTTTGAATACCCGTTTACTGGCTCTTGTTTGAATTTTTCGTACATTCAGCAATACTGATCCAAGCAAACCAAAGAAGCAAAATGTTCGATCCAGTTCCAAACCAATCCGAACAAACCGAAGAAGCAACATATACCTTTCATAGTGTGTTTAACAAGCAAACATTTTTTCTCAAAATAATCAAATTAGCTAGCAAATTGGTTTCTTAGGAGAGTATTCAATCCTTATTTCCTGAACGCGAAACCTCAAAATGGCACAGGAGTTCGAAACACGTAATCAGTTTTGTAGGTGATAATACTACTACTCCATATAACCACCAAACTGGGTAGAAAAAATAAAACTAATAAATTAGATAAAACAAGTTCACCAACAAGGCAAACACATTTCACGGTCAACTTTTCAGCTCACCCGAATTTAGATATCTCCATAAGAAACCAATTTCTTTCTAACTATTTTTTTTTTTTTGCTTTTTGTTGTACCTCTTCACAATTCTTAAACCCAATATAAGAAAGATACAAAATATTGTAATTTCTTATTATATTTTTTTTAGTCAACCAATTTCATTAGAGTTCATCTGACTGTATCAATATATTAGTTAAGAATTTATGAAGAAATCATTTTCATTTTTTTTGTCATACAAAATTAGTATACAATTTGAAAGCTTGGAATTATAAATATCTTTGATTTTTAGTTATAGTCAAATGCTTTTCGGTATTCATGGAAGGCAATGAGAGAAAGCTTATTAAAGTCTTCAAGCTTTTGAATGTATGAATAATATAAGCTGAGAGGTTCCTTAAAGTTTGGTGTGTTAGTTCATCTTCTCTACCATTTATTCTTCACTTAATCTCACACTCTTTGCTCAGTTTTTTAATATCTCTATCTTCTTAATCAAAGTTTGATGCTTTCTTTTCCCATCTTTCTTTCTTAGATGGAATTACCGGTGAAAGCTCCTATTCCCGGTGGCCGGAAAATCTCATATAGGCTAGAAACCAATAATCTATCATATCGATTAGGTGGAAACACTCCAAAGTTTTCTAATTTATGTGGTTTCTTGAGTGAGAAGGAAGAAAAAGTTATCTTGAAGGATGTTTCTTGTGATGCAAGATCCGCAGAGATCACTGCCATCGCCGGTCCTAGTGGGGCTGGAAAAACCACGTTGCTAGAGATTCTCGCTGGAAAAGTTTCTCATGGGAAAGTTTCAGGGCAGGTGCTTGTTAATGGTAGGCCTATGGATGGTCCCGAGTACAGGAGGGTTTCAGGGTTTGTGCC
Source organism: Camelina sativa (assembly GCF_030686135.1). Lineage (NCBI taxonomy): Eukaryota > Viridiplantae > Streptophyta > Magnoliopsida > Brassicales > Brassicaceae > Camelina > Camelina sativa. The sequence continues at coordinate 29,665,441 of NC_141882.1, forward strand.
ACAAGAAGATGCTCTGTTTCCGTTTCTTACGGTGCAAGAAACACTGATGTACAGTGCGCTCCTAAGGCTGAAGACTAAGAAGAAAGATGCAGCTGCAAAGGTGAAGAGGCTGATTCAAGAACTTGGTCTTGAACGTGTTGCGGATTCAAGGATCGGTCAAGGAACACGATCTGGAATCTCTGGGGGAGAGAGAAGAAGGGTTTCTATTGGAGTTGAACTTGTTCATGATCCAAATGTTATATTGATCGATGAGCCAACCTCTGGTTTGGATTCAGCGTCCGCTCTTCAAGTTGTGATGCTTCTCAAAGATATGACGGTTAAACAAGGAAAAACCATTGTTCTGACGATTCACCAGCCTGGTTTTCGCATACTTGAGCAGATAGACCGGATAGTGTTGCTCTCTAATGGGGTGGTTGTTCAAAACGGATCGGTTAATAGCCTTCATCAGAAGATTAAGTTCTCCGGGCACCAGATACCTCGGCGTGTAAATGTCTTGGAGTATGCAATTGATATTGCAGGGAGTCTTGAACCGATCAGAACACAGAGTTGCAGAGAAATCTCATGTTATGGTCATAGCAAAACATGGAAGAGCTGCTACATTAATGCAGGAGAGTTTCAACAATCTGATTCTCACAGCAACTCAGTGTTAGACGAAGTGCAGATACTTGGGCAAAGATCTTGCAAGAACATCTTCAGAACCAAGCAATTGTTCACAACCAGAGCTCTACAAGCCTCCATTGCGGGTCTTATACTCGGTTCAATTTACTTGAACGTGGGAAATCAAAAGCAAGAAGCGAAAGTCTTGCGAACCGGGTTCTTCGCATTTACCCTCACTTTCTTGCTATCTTCTACAACAGAGGGACTTCCAATTTTCTTGCAAGACCGGAGAATCCTAATGAGAGAGACATCGAGAAGAGCTTACAGAGTTTTGTCTTATGTTTTAGCAGATACCCTCATCTTCATTCCCTTCCTGTTGATCATAAGCATGCTCTTTGCTACTCCGGTTTATTGGCTGGTTGGTCTCAGAAGAGAGCTAGACGGGTTCTTCTACTTCTCATTGGTGATATGGATTGTTCTTCTGATGTCAAACTCTTTTGTTGCATGTTTCAGTGCTCTTGTCCCAAACTTCATAATGGGGACATCAGTAATCTCAGGTCTCATGGGATCTTTCTTCCTCTTTTCTGGGTATTTCATCGCGAAGGAGAGGATCCCGGTTTACTGGGGGTTCATGCATTATCTCAGCCTCTTCAAGTATCCATTTGAATGCCTGATGATCAACGAGTATCGAGGAGACGTGTTCTTAATACAACAAGACCTCAAGGAGTCTCAGAAATGGAGCAATCTTGGTGTCATGGCAAGTTTCATCATCGGGTACAGAGTCCTTGGATTCTTCATCTTATGGTACAGATGTTACAGAACAAGAAGCTAGGTTAATAACAATGATCTGCAGATATAATTTAATTTGTTTTGTAATTTTAAAAGAAATTTTACTTTTCTGATATTCTTTCTTTTTGGTCCGCACCTTATATTCTAAAATTCGCAATGTAAAGAAAAAAAACATTCTGATGAATACTGAGTAACCTCGTTTATATATAAGACATTATTAAGCATCAGACTCAGTACAAAGCTCACCACAACATAGGTTCATTCATTAATAGTTTGATACTAAAGACTTCTTTCTTTCTTATTAAAGTCACTCTTACCTAAGATACTCATGAGTTTACACAAGTGTTGCCTTTGCGAGCTGAAGTCCTTTCTCGCGCCCGTAAAACTTTTCTACAATTGCAAGTGCAAACTCCAATGAGGTTCCTGGACCCCTGCTTGTTATGAGATTGCCGTCAACCAAGACTCTATGCTCGATGTGACTCTGGTCCGACAGTTTGCTGCACATTGCTGGGAACGCCGTTGCCTTCTTACCCTGTACAAACATAAAATTGTGAATATTGATTACAGATAATTCCACGGCATCAGAAATATAGACATGATCCTACGCATCTGAGTCTCTATAATGTGTAAGCTATCGTGAATTCTCTCTCGCTTTGTTTGTACCTTGAGTAAACCATGTGGCTCAAACACGAGAGCAGGAGAAGCACAAATTGCTCCATATGGTTTGTTTGATTCCGCCTGCTTCTTTAACATACTCACTAGCTTCTCCGAACTTGCAAATGCTTCAGCACCACCGAGACCACCCTGTGAATTGAAAGAGAAGCTCATCATGCTGGCTGTCAATGAATTTTGAAATCATAAACTTTTTTCAGTTGAAGAAGTTAGCACTCACAGGTAACACAATCAGATCGTAGGAATTCCTTTCAGCCTCATCGAGAAGTACGTCTGCCACTAACTTGACTTTACGAGATGCGACCACTTCCAAACTGTTACCAAGTGCAGCAACGACGACATTTGCTTTTGCCCGCCTCAGGACATCAATGATAGCAACAGCTTCCATTTCTTCCGAGCCATTTGCAATGGGTACAAGAATCTGAAAAGGAAAACCATTAATTAAGACAGACAGATACCTGAGCTCATCAAAGCCAGTGTGGATAATTTTGCCAGTCAACTATTTTTTATTTTGATATTCATCATATAACCACCTGATTGCAGCTTCTGCAGCCAGATTATCTCTCACATTACAAATTTAATTAACCATCAGATAGAAATCATCTGCAAATGTTAAGGGTATAAACCCAAGCGGACAGTTGAAAATTACCTGTGGGGTACCGTCAAATGACCAGTTGACTTGGTTAAGCTCAGTAATAGTATACTCATCACCAGGGTTGGGACGCATCACCTGATATGCAAAGGGAAAGAAGAGAGACTAAGAGGTTACCATGTAGTAAACACTATGCTATTATTAGATAAGCGCTCTCCTCGAATCAGCTACTTCATCTATCTTTTTGTGCTAAGAGCCATCTTGAACAGAAATTGGTCCATACGGTCAATAATTTGCGGGATCAAATTGAGGTTGATAGAACAGTCAGGGACAAGACATACCAAGGGGCCTGAGACTTCAGCAGCTTTCTCTTTCCCAAGAAGTTGCTCCACAAGCGTGACAGAGAACTCCATGGTGGTTCCAGGGCCTCTACTGGTCACTATCTTCCCATCAATTTCAACTCTTGACTCAACAGCTGTTGCACAAGTCGCAAGTTTCTCCATAAAAACCGGGTAACATGTTGCCTGCAAGGAACATACGTGATTTACAAAACCAAATACAAACTCAAAAAGAAAAAGAACTTCTATAAAACTGATCACTACATACTTACTTGTTTACCCTCTAGTAGACCCCAAGTACCAAGTGCCAATGCAGGCGCACAACAGATAGCAGCGTTAAGTCGTCCATCAGTATCTTGTTTCTTCACCATATTCTCTAAAGGTTTACAGTTCTTAAGAGTCTCACCACCGGGAAGTCCTCCCTTAACCAATCATAAAGAACATAAGCAATCAAATACATCTAATTGCATAGCAATGATCTCCAACAGAGTATAAAAACTAGCGATTAGCTTCAATTCTGCAATTATATACTAAATCTGGAGCGATCTCATAGACGTACCGGGAGCATAATAAGGTCGAAAACGGAGTCAGTAATCTCAGAGAGAAGAGTATCGGCGACCATCTTGATGCCATGGCATGCGTCAACCCCGACCTGATTCTCCACGGACGCCACCGTTACATCCGCCCCGCCTCGCCGCAGGACATCGATCATCACCACCGCTTCAAACGGCTCCGTACCATGCGCAACGGGAATCAAAACCTAATTAAGACACATCGGATTCATCGAGAGAAATTATAGGGTTCATAGTAGTACGAAATCGATGATAACGATTACCTTCTTAGTAGTAGATGAAGCCATAGTTGCAGAGATAGAGAAGGATCGTCGATTTATACGAAGAGAGGTTCGTCTGGAAGATTCAGAAGAAGAGGAGTGACGGAGTTTATTAGTGCTAGTGAAGGGAGTGACAGTGATTGGATTAAAGTAGCGATGATGACACAACAACGACGACGCCATTGACGTTTTTTTTTTTTCGTTAAACTTTGATGAAAGAGAAGCTCACTGATGAAACGAGCTTTACTATGACGTGTCTTAATTGGATTGGTTTGAAAGTGACAATGAGCCACTAATCTTTACACGTCATAGATAAAACGGCACGTAGTTGATTAAGACGAGAACAACGTCCCGGCTAACGGTTTTGTTCATGCACTTGTTGCCGTTTGATATCTACATAATTATTCCATAATACTACATTTTTTATAAAAAAAATTAGATGTATGAGAAAATAAATCATAAGACATAAGCTACGGTCTTAAAAATGGAGATGAAGATACAAAATCTTAGAGTTAGGTGGCTTCGTGTCTTAAACCTTAGCATTGAAGCAACTTCTTATGATTAATTTTAAAGATTTAAAACTATTATGAAAAAGACACATGTACGTCGGATTTTCATGAATATTCCAAAGGATATGTGTTGTACTGCTGTTGTTTCAAAATATAAAATGTTTTTAGAGATTTTTTTTGTTTCATAATATTGTCTCCTTTTCAAAATATATGATGTTTTAACAAAAGCATGCAGATTAAGAAGTGTTTACTTTTTAAAAGTTCAACCAATCAGAAACAATACTGCATAATAGATAATATTAATTTAATCAAAAAGATACATAGAAACTTAAAAACATCATATATTATGAAACAAAAAATATCTCTAAAACATTATATATTATGAAACGGAAGAAGTATATGATGTTTTCAAGTTTTTATGCAAATTTTAAATTAGTTTAGTATTTCATATTATGCAGTATTGTTTCTGATTGATTCAACTTGTTAAAAGTAAAGACTTCTTAATCTGCATGTTTTAGTTAAAATATCCTATATTTTGAAACGGAAAGAGTATTTTATTTTTTTTGTTCACCCAAGATATACTGTATTTTGTATCTAAATATTTTTTTATTTTACTTAAAATATTAAATTTGTTGGGTTAGCTGATCTATGTTTGAATCTAAAAAGCAGCATTGATGTGATTAATTCATTTAATTGTCGATATATTTAGTCAAATAAACGTTAGCCTAATTGGCGTTAATGCTATAAATGCTTTTTCCCTAACATTAAAACAACTAAAAACTTCAACAATTTTTACAACTAAAAAATCAAAAGAATTAGTATTAATTAAGAACTAATCTGTAAGACCATTTTCAATGGATTTTCCCTATATTCTCCTCTATAATAGTATAATAGAAATAAATTTTGCTCCAACCATTCCTATTCCCATTTCTATTCCCACTCTAAAATAGAAGATGCTCTAAATTCTCAATCCTCTTAACAAAAACATCATAATTAACGAAACTTAGTATAAATATGTGACCGAATCCGAAATATTGGATCGGAGGGAAACAAAAAAAAAAACAAACCCGTGACGCCATTAACAAAGAGGTCGAGCTTGCTTGACACCACACAATGCATTCTCCTCGTAAGTTATTCCACGCGCGTTCATCACTCGCCACGCGCCGATCAACGGCTCTCGTCGTATTAACTTCCCTAGCTATCGGAATCGCCGGTTTCACGTTTGGACTCGCGGTGATTCTTTTACCCGGCCTCCGATTAACCGGGCGTAATTGCTTGACGAACACTCCTCCGAAGACTGTGCGAGTCGTTTGGGACGTCACCGGAAACAGTAATAATGGCGACGTTGGTGGTGGTGGCGAAGGGAAGAGGCATAAGGTTATGGGATTCGTTGGTATTCAAACCGGATTCGGATCTGCTGGCCGGAGACGATCACTTAGGAAGACTTGGATGCCGTCAGATCCCGAAGGACTTCGACGGTACTGATTCAATTTATTCATTCTCGTCCCATCATTGTTCTTGTGAGTATCTATTGAATTGATAGCTTCAGGACGTTTGTGGAATCATTGCATCACTTAGAATTGGTTTGATCTAGATTTGGATTAGCAAATCTGAGAGATTTAAGAGATTTATGAGGATCTTACTTAATGCATTGATCAAGATCAGGTGCTGATTAGTGAACTTTGATTCTTTAATGTCTCACCAGATTTAAGAAATTAGAGTTTGATGAACTTAAGTGTTCTTGTTTTGCTGTAGTATATATTGAATCTTGGATGCTTTCACGATTTTAGATGGATCTGCTTGTGTGTTTGCCTTTTTTTTTTTTTCACTGAGTAAGACTGTTGTTATATGTAGCTTGGAAGAATCTACGGGATTAGCCATCAGGTTTATGATAGGGAAAACGAAGAACGAGGAGAAAATGGCTGAGCTTAGAAGGGAAATCGCAGAGTATGATGACTTTGTACTGCTAGATATCGAAGAGGAGTACAGTAAGCTCCCTTACAAAACGTTAGTAAGAGTGATTTCGTTTTCTCACAGATCATATCTTAACACAATATGATTCAAAAGACTCTAATCCGTGGTTGTTTTTATTCATTCTTTGTTGTTATAGTTTGGCGTTCTTCAAAGCTGCATACGCGCTTTATGATTCTGAGTTCTATGTCAAAGCTGACGATGATATATACTTGAGGCCAGATAGACTCTCTCTGCTATTGGCTAAAGAGCGGAGTCACTCTCAGACGTACCTGGGATGCTTGAAAAAGGGTCCGGTTTTCACAGATCCTAAGCTTAAATGGTAAGGATGAGTTCAAACGCAGATCTTAACATAAAGAAGGCAAGTACAAAACTGAGAACTAATGTATGCTTGAAAACTGGTGGGATTAAAATTGAAACTTTGCAGGTATGAACCATTGTCTCATCTTCTGGGAAAAGAGTACTTTCTTCATGCTTATGGTCCGATCTATGCTCTCTCTGCCGATGTGGTAGCAAGTTTGGTTGCCCTCAAGAACAACAGGCATGTTCTGTTGTATAACTTGGCAAAAGATAGCGGTTCGTTTTCCTTAGTAAAGAAATAAAATTTTGTGTGCAAATGCAGTTTCAGGATGTTTAACAACGAGGACGTAACAATAGGTGCGTGGATGCTGGCAATGAATGTCAACCACGAGAACCATCACGTCCTTTGCGAACCAGAATGCTCGCCTTCCTCTGTTGCTGTTTGGGACATCCCTAAATGCTCAGGTTCTGTGTTTTTTATTTCTATAACTTTCAATAGTAGTAGTATGATTAAACACTATACGTGATTCTGTTCTGTCTTTCAATTTAACATCATAACAAACTAAGACAACCATTTGATCATAAGTTTTGAAGAGTGAATCTGTAACTGGTGCAGGTCTGTGTAACCCAGAGAAAAGGTTGTTGGAACTTCACAAGCAAGAAAGCTGCTCGAAAAGCCCGACTTTGCCATCAGATGATGAATGATATTATTTGTCTTATCACCTTGAAATGTCCTTATAAACATCTTCTCAGTGGTCGAAGCTCTCTCACTTGCAGCTTAATTTCTTCTGGCGAACCTGTGTTTCACATAGATTCAAGTTTAAGAGTTTCACTCAAACGAGGAGCTCAACAACAAAAGACAGGCCAGCGAGCAAACAAACTCAAAAGATAAGCACATGGATTAAAATTTAAAAATAACTTTGCTCCAAAAGCAAAAAGAAGATACTAATTAATTAATTAATTAAAACATAAACTGTTTTGTTAGAAGAGCCATTATACAAGGCAAGAAGTTCCAACATAGAACTTCACAAATCATAAACCACACAATTCCAAAGGTTCATTACCAACTAATTAGAGCTGGTAAATGATGTATTCGTTGGACCCAAATTCGTCCACTCCTTGGAGAATTCCCAAACTCCCATCCATCATCAGCTTGTCGGGAGTTATCAAACCTTTTGGAAGTTGAGAGTATATTGTTGGTTACTTAAATATTGGGGATAGTTGCCGAAAATACACATAATTTCTGGAAAACCTCAAACATTGGTTATTTACTTGTTTATATGTACTTAAAAAGATCTTATACTCTAATATCTAATATCTAATATGTATTGGTTATTCAAAATATCTAATATATTGAGATTTATAATTGTGACTAGATAAGGCTCACGTTATTACGCGGGTAAAAATTAATAAAAAAATATTAAGAATAATTAAGTAGTAATTTACATGTTTTTAGATTTTATCTTGTAACATTTTAATATTGAATATGAACCTCCCATATTTCATTTTCATACTCTCTTAGTTCCATTATATAAGAGTTTTAAAGTTTTTTTGCTCTATTTTATAATATTTTCTCAAATTTCTATTTATAATATTTATTAATATAACAATGTATTACTATTTGAACTATGTATTTTCCTATTGGTTGATGTTTTATAAATGACAGAATATTTATCGTTTATTGATCTTTATGCTTTTACCAAAAATTCTTATAAGACAGGGAGTACCATTTAAATATCTATACCATCGTAATAAACAATATTTTACGTTTAATTACGCATTTCATCTTAATGCATAGAACTTTATATTTTATATCAAATACAATTAATACATCATATCGAATCTATATCTTAGTAAGAATTGAAAATACAAATAAAAATTAACAAAATATAATTCGCAAAAACTGTATCAACATTATTTAAGATATATTTGTTATGTTATTATCTCATAAGTACTAATTTTTAATTCATGTCTTAATCAATTTTAAATGAGTGGAATTCATAAAATAAAAACATATACAAAGATATAGAGACATTCTCATCAAATAACTGAAGATTCATTCCTATAAAATATAATTTATTTCAAATTATCTTACGTTTTGACATATGCATTACAAAAATACATGTGTTGAAATTATAAAATCAGACATTTAAAAATTACTAATATTCTTAAATGATTTTTTTTCAAAATGATACATATTAATATATGAAAATTTTCTATTCTAAAATAAATTTCATCGTTAGACATTCACTTTAGTAATCACATTTAACTATCTATATCATTGTAAAATCATAATTCACTAAGATATATTTGTTATGTTGTTATCTCATAAGTACTAATTTTTAATTCATGTCTTAATCAATTTTAAATGAGTGATATTCATAAAATAAAAACATATACAAAGATATAGAGACATTCTCATCAAATAACTGAAGATTCATTCCTATAAATTATAATTTATTTTGAATTATCTTACGTTTTGACATATGCATTACAAAAATACATATGTTGAAATTATAAAATCAAACATTTAAAAATTACTAATATTCTTAAATGATTTTCTCAAATTGATACATATTAATATTTGAAAATTTTATATTCTAAAATAAATTTCATCATTAGACATTCATTTTAGTAATCACATTTAACTATCTATATCATCGTAAAACCATAATTCACTTCTTCATGCATTAGAGTTATAATTTTAATAATAAAAATAATATGAGCATCATATGAGATAATATGTATATTGGTTAGTATTTTAAATTTAACAATAAAAATAATCAGTAAAAGAAAGCAGTTAACATCCACAAAATTTTTGGAAATCCAAAAATATCTTAAATATTATTATTCTATATCTCATAATTTCATAAGTAATACTTTTGTCAATTTTCATCAATTAACAAAAATATATTCCTACAAACTCATTTTTTCTATTTTTTTCTATCGTTGTATTTATACTATAACGATAAATACAATTTATATCCAACTAAAATTATGTTAAATAACTGATATTATTCTTTTTTTCCCCAACCATTGGGCCACAACAGACCGGCCCATTAGTCTAATCCTAATGCAAAGAGCGGGACTCGATCCTTGGTGTGATGATGCCTTGTGCATTAAAGACTTATCTTTGGCCACTACGCTAAGGTCACTTCACTGATGTTATTCTTTTTAACTTTGTTATTTATTATTTATTGATTAATATACATGCTTAATAAATTAAGTTTTTGCTTACACATGTCAAATTGTATTGAGAACACACATATAATATAATTAGCATATATTGGAAAATATATTGATTTTGTTAGTTTTCCTTTTTGATTTAGAAAAATATTTTTTTAAAAAATATAAACATATAAAATTCTGTAAATATAATATAATATTTATAAAAAAAGAAAATTTTTGGCACGTGTCAACATCTAATCAATATATTTGACATGTGTCAAGATCTTATTATTGAGTAATAGTTTTTCTTTTTGATTTAGAAAAATATTTTTTTTAAATATATTCATATAAAATTTTGTAAATATAATTAGCTGTCTTATTATATTTATAAAAAAAGAATTTTTTTTGACACATGTCAAGATCTTATTAATGAGTAATTTTGACTTCAAACTTTATATAATAAGATTTTGGATATTTAGGTTATTCCAAATATAAATATATATATATATATATATATATATATTTGTATTTTGATATTTTTGGGTCATATGAATATCCAATTAAGTTCAAATTACATAATCTTTATTTGGTATACTCTCCTAGTCACTGATTCTTAACGGTTCCGGCTCTTCGGATAAAGAAATCTACGATCCATTCAAATTTTTCTAAATATCAACTCGGGTTCATTACCTCTAAATATTGGATTGGTTCGATTCGGTTCCGATTGTTTTTCAATGTCATTTATTTGGAGTACAACAAAAATTAATTTGAGATTCACATGCTTACAAACTGAGAATACATCATTGTGCACATGTACATAGTGATGTGAATAAATGGTAAAATATATTAAATATGGTGCTTCATTTCAAATATTGTCTATATTTAGTGCTTATGAACATATCAATTTGGTTTTCATATCACATTATGATGAAATATACTATATTTGATTTGATAAATTTAAGAATGTTGGTGATGTTAACGTGATTGGATTCAATACTCTTCTTATAATCAGTGTGGAAGAGGGAAAAGCGGATGATGAAAGCTCGTAGAAGATTCTACGTAAAAGAGAAAAAAAAATCAACTGAAAATGGAAATAAATCTAAGGAGAGAAAACTTAAGTTCCAAAACAAATATTTTACAAGTCCTAAGATGAGCATTAAATGCATTTGAAAGGTGGTATTCCAACAAAGTGAGTTTATGATTTCACCATGAATCAAGGGTACAAACCCAACAGAACAAAACATAACAAGAAGTTTACAACGAAAATCGAAGACATTGAAGATAAGATGAAAGGAATAGCTACAATTTATGGTGGACAAGTTGTTGGCTTATTGAGCTGATGGATGCGTTGTTTGTTGCGAGGATATCCGAGTCTACTTCAAGTGCTGCAAATGTATCATGATGCGCACATTGATTTACCTCCTCTTGCTGCGACATACCTTCCTGAACTTGAAACAGTCATTGCTGCAATCCACTTGCACGCAATGGATGCCTCTCCAGTTGTGAACCTCATCAAAGATGTAAGAGACTTCATTGAAACCATTAGCTGGCGTGTTAGTCCGTAAATTATGTTTGATGGTTTCTTACTCTCTAATCACCGTTCTGTTAGGGAACCTAATATAACTCATTTATGTAATGGGCACAATGCCCCACATTTTAAGTGATTGATTAAGGATTTGATTTAGGGTTTATGTAATGGACACAATTTAAGTATGTGATTATAGATTTTATTTAAGTATTTGATGATGTATTATTTATTTAGATTAAAAAAAGTGAGTTTATCATATTGTTTCCTACGAGAGTTAGTCTATCATGTTGAATAGTTTAACTTTGGATATACTATTAAATCTTTGATAAAAAAAAGGATATACTATTAAATCTATCACCCTAATATTAGAGTAAGAAGAGTAAGAAAAAAAATCCATGTATCAAAAATGATCATAGATAACTTGAAGGGAAATAAAAGGAAAATAAATGAAAGTTAACTATTTTATAACATTCACAAAATATCAAATCATAGTGGACAAAACTATCAAAAGATGCAAAAAAAAAATATTATCACAATCAATCCACCACTTTGTGGATCAAAATTATAATTAACCAGTGTTACCAATGTGTGTAATTCGATTTCGTTAATCAATGTCATGAATAAGAGAGCTGGATTTGGGTTAGATTAGGAAATGGAAGTCAAAATGGCTTCTTAGGCCCAATTATGGGGATTCTTTGAAGGCGATAACGAGCAGGAAAAAAATAAAATAAAAAAGACAAAATGTTTTGAACTTGCATACTGTATTTACGTGAGATTTTGGAATCCAAGTACACTATTAAAATTTACATTAAGAAAACAATTATATACATTTCTTTGTAAGGTGACGAGTTAAAAACTAGATGAAAATAAAATGAAAATGAAAGGATTGTGTCATTATGTTCCACGTGGGGGTGGCTCGACCTCTGTGTACTATCATGTGCTGAATCTAGAGAAGCATTCATTATCATTATTCATTTAGTCTTCTAAATCTTCAATTCTGAACCATTTCACTTTTCCAATTTTGAAAAAAAAAAATCCTTTTCCATATAATTTATAGTATCTTGAAAAATGTATATATATAAATTTAATTATATATAAGACTAAAAAACAAATGTCCGTACTACATATCAAGCAAGATTTGAGGGGAAAAGAAAGATAGAAACATTCTAATAAGAGTGAGTGACTGAAACCATTTTGGGTTTTCTGAATTTCTTAGTTTCTGCTTATCTCTAGACTGTGATACCTCTTTTGGACGAGAGATGTCTCAGTTTCACTCCTTTGGAACTTGCATTTTCCATTTTCGTCTTTAACATTTTCTTTTCTCATCCACTTTTTGTGTGATGTGTAAATCAGTCTGATTTAGTTTTCGATTTCTATTATTACACTAGTAATTTGTTGAGCTGTTCTGTTTCGATTTACTTTTTTGGTTTTCGAAATTTTCAATTTTATCAAACTATAATTAAAAATACTTAAATAGCTAAATAATAAAGTTACTGCAAAAACAATCGGCCTATAAACTATATATGATGCAATTATGATGGCAGTGGGGTTTTTTTTTGTCCTGGCAAAAGAAATGTAATCAAATAAATGATTCATCTGCATCGTGTATAAATCCGATAAATCACGTACGTATCATGCTTCAATTGGATTCTGGGACTAGGCCATGCCCATGCCAGAGTGTGCAGCGTAATCACATCTAAACAGAGACACCAGTGATGATGGTTACTCTCTGAATCACTGACGTCACCTTTTGAAGGACAAGCGTCATCTTTGACCAAATCTACATTTTTTCTTTTACCATTAATTTTACTATTATATCGTTTTATTTCATTGGCCCTTATAACAACAGTTACTCCGTTTATTTCTCTAGTGTTATATCATCAAATTCGAATTTTCTATTTGAGGTAACATAAAACAAAAATGATCAAACACAAAAATTAGTGGGTAATTTCTTATTATTATTAGTGTGAAATTGGCGAAACTAGCAGTATATAATCAACATGATAAAATGTGACTGACTTTTTGGACAAAATAAAATAAAATGTGATTGATAAAATAAATAATCATACCAAAGACGGTACATGTGGAATAAGTTGTTACTATTTGGCTTTTTTTTTTTTTTTTTTAAATGCTCTTCATTTTATAAACTTACTTATCTGTCGATTCAATTGACCGGCCGACCTATTTTGAAGGTTGATGTACGATTCATATACGGTTTATAAAACATGAACAAAAGAATATGTTGAACTACATTGCACTTGAACCACCTACATAGCCATCCACATGTATCATACCGCAATTTTCTTTTTGTCACAATTCATTACCATAAAAGCTATAGACAATAGGCAATTCAAGATTTGTAGAACACTTGCATTTATAGGAATTTTTTCGAAGTTGGATTCTAGATTCATAGAACACTTACTCTGTAAAGCATATGAATATATGCCTTTTTCTCATCCCTTTAAAGTCGTTATACTCATAATTAATCCACATCAATATAAAGTAACATTTCACGACAAATTAAGGGGTAATTAAGTTTAAGACATGCACACAACAGCCTAACTACGAATTGAATATGCATAACTACAATGAAGAAATTTTAGTTTTACACGCCAATACATAAATTTCAAAACATGACATCAGCATTTATGTTTATCACACCGTTGAGAATGTATCTGACTCGGATTGTCCCGAGTGTCGACTAGATCGAAGAATATAAAAAATAGTAAGGCTTTTGAATTAAGTATTAGCTATTACATGGAGCACTTACTATTACATTTTTAAACGTTTCTTCTTTAACTACGTAACTTGCTCAAAAAGAAACCACTATGCATATATAATGGCATATCTACAAAAAACAATATATACGCATATCACAAAACATGTGGTTCGAAGCATGTGAAGTATAACGCAAGATTTCGGTATATTCTATGCTTGATGAAACAATGTTACGTGAAAACACAATCATAATTATTATCTAGGTTACAAAATATTCGATGCTTGATAAAACAACGTTATATGGATACCAAAAAAAGCAAAAAAAGAAAAAAGAATACACAATATTGTGTAATGCAAGTGTCGGTATACCAAACCCACTACCACTCTCCCGAGTTATATATAACCGCTCCATTATCTATCAATCAATCTACACTTTAGCTAGCATACGTATAACCGACTCAAACGTTTTGCTTTTGTTAAATGACAATTTTACACACACACACACATCTACTTTTATAACCGGATCTTTAAATTGATAGTATGGCCGGATTTTAAGAATGGAATCTCATACAATATCGAAACCTGTTTCTAGCTATTGAATTTTTTACAAAGGCTCTTTAAAGAGATAAATGAATTGCAAATGCATGGCCAAAAGAGAAGCATAATCTTTGTCGCCAAGTACTATTATTTTCTGATATTATTATTTCATAATAAAGAGTTTCGATTCTTTATCATTAAGCATGTTGGAAAATTTGATAATTATTTTTTTCCGTTTAGACAATTTTATGTTTTTACCAAATTGCATGTTCACTTAGATGTAATTTGTTTTAATTTGAAATATCTTTACACATATGTGACTATGTAAGCGTGAATTTGGGGATACGGAAAAGATGGAATATAAAAAGAAACGAGGAAACCAGAAGAAGAAAGAAATATAGTGCGAAAGAAGCCAATAGAGATAAGTGCAAACTACGAGGTCACTTATTACATTTTTGATGTGATTATTGATTTCCCTATCATACCCAAATCTATCGTATAGCTTCTCTGTACATTTTGAACCAAAAAAAAAAAAAAAAACTTCTCTACACATTTTTTTTTAAAACCATTATTTTACCTTTTACATCAATTTAATAATATAATTTTCAGTGACTTAGAGGCGATTATTAAAAATGTGATTTCTAAATTCATATGCAATTGTAAATTCTAAAAATCAAAATACATGGATTTTGAAATAACATGTTATTGGTTCTATGATTTTAATGGATTTGGAAATCCAAACAAAAATCATGTGTTATTCAATCATTGATTTTAAAATACTTATTAAAATTATGTGTTATTGGTTTTATGATTTACAAATACTTGTTAAAATCCCATGTTATTCATTTAATGATTTGTTTTTGGATTTCAAAATCCACACTATGTTTTAAATGAATTTGAATGGATTTGAAAGTGTAAAATAGAAGGGTTCAAATCCAAGGATAAAACATGTTATTTCAAAATCCATGTATTTTGATTTATAGAATTTACAATTCCATTTGGATTTAGAAATCACCTCTCCAATAACAACTTTCATTGGATTTAAATTCTTTTATTTTACACTTTCAAATCCATTTATTTGGATTTCTTTTATTTTACATTTTCAAATACATAGGATTTTTATTTGGATTTCTAAATCCATTAAAATTATAGAACCAATAATCCCCTCCTCTTACTTTTGTTGTCGAGTAGGAGGATGTATATTGATTTTGAAACGTTAATGAATTTATTCTATGTATCTCATATTAGTAATTAATGTAAGAACTAATTTCGTTGCGTATTTAAAGAAAGTTTGATTATTTGTACTTGTAGTTTGTTATTTACTAGTAGCTATAAACTTAAAACAAATCGGGTCACTCATTTTACGTACTAGTTAGATGAATTGGTTCATTTGATTAATAAAGAAAATGAGTTCATTGAACAAAAGTATATTATTAATTAAATGCATTTATTTCGCTTAACTATAAATAAAAAAGAAATGTTTTTAAGAAAATGTGTATGATAAAACACAAAAATTGATACAAAAATATTTGTATTATCATCTTGTTTTTTATTGCTCTTTAAATGTATTTTTGGTTTGACACAACATATCAATTTGTATAGATGTTATAGGAGCGTAGACATCACTTCTCATAAATCGCGAGTTGGGCTCTTCCGATGTTTGTAAGCTCCAAAGTACAAAGAAAAATCGAACAGTACCGAAAGCCGAAGTAAGCAGACTTATTTATTTAAGTATAATTATTATTTACAATATATAACAATTATTATTATTTTTCTTAATTTTCTTTGTTAGTTTGATATTCAACCATAAAGCGAAAAAATGGAAAAATAAAATAAAATAAAAGCAAGAATGAAAACATGTCTCGTGAAGCAGCAGTTGAACAAGACCTGTTATTTTTTGCACAACATTTATTATATTACTATTTTCAATTTTTTTATTTTCATTTTTATTTTTGGGAAAAAATGTCCAAAAACTGTAATCCTTTAATCTCAAACTTTAGCAGAAAATAATGTTCACTTAAGAAAGAAAAAAAAAATACTACTCACCAATGAAAAAATATAATTTAAAATATAGGAAATATAGTAATGTTTACTAAAAACCTTATTAATTATCTTCAATTTCTGGTTTATTCATTTAGAACTTTGTTTCAATCTGTCTTTTTCTATATTTTTTTCTCACTTTGTTATTAATTTATTACATTAATGCCTCTGCCTCCCATTTTTGTTCATTGTTATTATCATTAACTTTATTTTTCCTTTGTCAAACAAAAATTAATTAGTTAAGCAACTTTTTAAAATACAATATATCTTTTTTTTGTGAATTAATAATATTAAATTGGGTTTAATATTCGCTCTCTCTCTGCTTCTCCATCTTCACTCCTCTTCTTCTGTGAACCTTCTCTCTCTCTCCTTCTCTCTTCTCTCTTCTCAGAGCAGCTTTCTCTCTCTAAAACGCACTCACATTCATTCTTTGCTTCACCCTTTTTTTTTATTCACGAGATCCCCCCTCCTTCTCTCTCTCTCTCTCTCCTCTTCGATGCCTTTTCACAGAGTATCTAATCCTCCATTCTCCACTCTTCTTCACCACCACCGTCTTCTTCTTCTCCATTAACGACGACCATTGCTCACCGGAGTCCAACCCTAAAACTCGATTAGGGTTTTCTTCAATTCTCACAAAAGTCCAATCCTTTCGGAAAAAAAAAAACTAAAAATGCCAAAGTCAGTTAAACCCATTCCTGAATCTGACAAACTCGCCGATCATCTCCGTGATTCATCACTCACCTCCGATATCAACAAACCTGACTTCCGTGAATTAGATCTCGGTTCACCGGTTTCTCCGCTTCGTTCTCAGCCACGTGGACTCAACAACACCACCACTACCACAACTAGTAGTAGCAGTTCTAGCTCCTCCGGATCTGTTACGGGTCGGGTTCGGAATGGTCCGGGTGTTATCGGGAGATCTAATTCGGCTCGTAGTCAATCTGGTTCGTCTAGTGGTGGGAATAATCTAAGACCGACTCAATCTAGATCGGACTCTGCTACTTCTTCTTCTTCCCATTCACAACAACCACTCATCTCCTCTGCTACTTCTCCGGCCACCACGTCTCCGGCGGCGAATGTACTTCCTACCGGAAACATTTGTCCTTCCGGGAAGATCCAAATCACTGGAATGACTCAAAGCCGTTCGAGAAGCGATGTTCTTGGATCTGGTACTGGAACTTACGGACATGGGAGCATAATGCGAGGTGGAGGAAGCATTGTATCTCCGGCGAAAGCTATTGCCGGAGGAGGAGGATCTCCTACGACTTCGCCGGTCATTGTCGGCAGCTCTAACAGAAGTAGTCCTGTTGCAGCGGAGAGTTTATGGAAGAAAGCAATTTTAGGTTCGGATGCAGAGGAAGTGAAGAGAGTAGGGAATGAAATGTATAGGAAAGGTTTGTTTAATGAGGCTTTGAAGTTGTATGATAGAGCCATAGCTTTGTCACCGACAAACGCAGCTTACCGGAGTAACCGAGCTGCGGCGTTGACTGGTTTGTCTCGAATTGGTGAAGCTGTTAAGGAATGTGAAGATGCTGTTAGATCGGATCCTAACTATGCTAGAGCTCATCACCGTTTGGCCTTATTGCTTATTAGGTATATTGCTTCTCGTTTCTCATTGCTCAGCTAGTGGTTCTGTTATTCACTGTATCATCAAAATACAGAATCTTTATCTGTGGTTTGCATTCACTGTGTCTTTAATTACTTGGTTGCATTGCAGATTAGGTCAGGTTAATAGTGCAAGGAAGCATCTTTGTATTCAAGGGAGACCATCAGATCCCATGGAGTTGCAGAAGCTTGAAGCAGTGGAGAAACATATGGCCAAATGCGTAGATGCGCGAAGACTTAGTGACTGGAAAAAAGTTTTGACGGAAGTAGATGCTGCCATTGTCTCTGGAGCCGATTTGTCTCCTCAAGTAAGAGAATTCATATTGTGGAATATATGTTGCCTTGGGAAGAAATCATAACTTAATATCGTTTGTGTCTTATATCTACAGCTATTTATGTGTAAAGTAGAAGCATTCTTGAAACTTCACCGGCTTGATGATGCTCAATCAAAGCTGTTAGAAGCTCCTAGAGTAGAGCCGTTCCCCGTATCTTGCTCGCAGACTCAGTTTTCTGGTATGGCTTGTGAAGCGTATACATATTTTGTCAAAGCTCAAATCGAAATGTCTTTAGGAAGGTGAGACTAGAGTAACATTTTCATATGCTATTGTTTAAAAAAACTGTTGAATGCCGTGAAGGAAAAAAAAGGGGTTAAGAGCAGATGATGAATTTTTGCAGGTTTGAAAATGCAGTTATAGCTGCTGAGAAAGCTAGCCAAATCGATCCACGATGCAACGAAGTTGCTATGTTACACAATACTGTTACCTTGGTTGCTAGGGCTCGTGCTCGCGGTAACGATCTCTATAAATCAGAGAGATACACGGAAGCTAGCTCAGCTTATGCAGAAGGCCTTAGGCTTGATCCATGCAACGCTGTTTTATATTGTAACCGGGCAGCTTGTTGGTTTAAACTTGGTATGTGGGCACGCTCAATTGAAGATTGTAACCAAGCGCTTCGTTATCAACCAAGATATACAAAGCCTCTTCTTCGAAGGGCTGCTTCAAATAGCAAGGTACATATAAAACTTCTTTTTGACTTTGTTAGGCTTGTAATTTGTTCTACACTGATCATCGAGCTTTCTAACTGTAGATGGAAAGATGGGGAGCTGCAGTGAGTGATTACGAGGCCTTGATAAGAGAACTACCTCATGACAAGGAAGTTGCTGAATCTTTATTTCATGCTCAAGTGGCATTGAAGAAATCCCGTGGAGAAGAAGTTTTAAATATGGAATTCGGTGGTGAAGTTGAGGAAATTTTTAGTCGTGAACAGTTCAAAGCTGCCATGAATCTACCAGGTAAAAAGATAGTTTCTCTGCTTCTTACTTTGATAACTTTTCTTGACTGGACTACTGATTTAACTTATGAAATTTGTTATGTGATATATATATATATATATATACTTCAATCAAAACCAGGAGTTTCGGTTATCCATTTCTCGACAGCCTCTGATCATCAATGCAAGCAGATATCTCCATTTGTGGACTCGCTATGTACACGTTACCCATCTATACACTTCATGAAGGTAAAGTTACATAAAAAACCTCTCTCGTGGTATTCACTCAAAACGTTTCATAACTCCGCGGGAAAAGATTGACTCTAGATTCTGTCTTTCGGGTTATATAGGTGGATATCGATAAATGTTCTTCGATAGGTAATGCAGAGAATGTGAGGGTTGTACCGACAGTGAAGATATACAAGAACGGTAGTCGAGTGAAGGAGATTGTGTGTCCAAGCAGAGAAGTGTTGGAGTACTCAGTGAGACACTATAGCAGTTAAAAAGTAAAAAACATGACAGCTTCATCTTCACTCTTCTGCAACCTTCCTCCTCATTACCCTTAAGAAATATCTGAATAATCCCACTTAACGTCTTAAGATGCATCATTTACCAATACCAGGGAACCTATTAGTGTAGAGAGTTTCAGGTCTTTATGATTTGTTCATTCATTCTCCTCTTCATTGCCCTGTGATCTCTGTCTCTGTATGTTATGTTCAGTCTTCTTCCCTTCATTCATTTATATCCCTACAGATTGAGATTGCATTGGCGGCCTTCTTCTTCTTCTTTTTTAGCTTCACTTGTTTAGGTTACTTGTTGGAGATTACTGTGTGTGTGTACATAAGAGAAGTTCGGATGTGAGTGAAGAAGGAAGGAGAAGGCTTACCAAAGGGGCAAAAGAGAGGAAGATTTGGATTCTTCATTTTCATTATTTATTTTACTTGTAGGGCTTAGTGAAAAACCAAGAAGAAAGTGAACCATCTTGTCATTTTTAATTCTCCTCTATTTTTCTCAACATTTTCATCAATAAAAAGGTTATATATTATTATTCATTTTCCATTAAGTTTTAATTTGAATACATGCATTCATCCCAAAATCGTACATAATTTCATCAACAGGGTACTGTTTTTCTTTCTCTTTAAAGGTGTTTAGAAAAGGGTTAGGTGATTGATTTCAGAAAATTGGATTTTAATACTTTAGTCGTTGACATAAACAAAAAGCAGATTCGGAATAATTACAGACTGATTTGATTTGTAATGAAAGCGAGCGACAACTGTTTTTTGTTAATGCTTTGTTCTTATATTTGTTAATTGCCCTCTCTTTTAAGGCATTAAAAAAAAATATATGAACTAAATTATTTATTCGCATTATAAGTTTGTTTCCTTTTCAAAAATAATAAATACTTTTTAAAAGGAAAATAATAATAACATAACGCCCAAAATTAATAATAATTGATTAATAGTACTAATAGTATAAAATAAGAAAAAAGGTTTGGAAGGTTATGATGGTCGTTAGCCGGTGCTACTCTGCGCCGTCCGAAGTCGGTGCCCTTAATTTCTGGTTGTTTGACACGTATTTATCTATTTTCTTATAAAATAATAATAATAATAATAATAATATATTTTGTGGATAATATATGTTTGGTCGTCTTCAGCTTTTAGCTATTTGAAACTATATATCACAGAAAAGCTTATTTATGTACTAACAATAATGAAATACTTAATTCTCTTTTTTATTTTTATTGCTTATTAGTGGAGGAGGCGCGTGCTGAACACTCACCGACTAGTGTGAACTTTTTGACCGCTGAGAGAGAGTGAAATCAGAAACGTACTTATTTAAAAGCATAAAGGTACGTTGGTGAAAAAACCGGTACACCGTACATGTACGCTATAAATTCTCACAATTTAATTGAATTTGAGCCGTTGGGACGTTAGCGAAAAATTGCAAGCCGTGTCAATATAGGAGACTCACACTCCCTGTCGTTTTCTAATCCACCATTTCCCCTTGTTCAACGGCCTCTTTTCCGAAAAACATGTCTGCCGTTTTTTCGGGACCACATATATAATACCATGCTGAGAGACATGTGTGTGTCGTAGCTGTTGTGTACACCGAATGATTAGTGTGGGAAAATAGAACTGTCACCAGGAAAAGGCCAAACCAAAAACTAAAACCGCACTAGTCACAACTAAACCAAACCGAAGTAGCATTGGTTATAGTAAGAGACAAAGAAACAAGAAAAGATTCTCTTGTTCTGTTTTATTCCACTTACGACAAGAAAAAAAAAAACAGAGCGCATGTGTTCGTTCATGATCTCGAAGGATTCTTACACGAAAATCAACATTTTTGACGGTGGATACGTAAATAAACCGAAGAATCCAAACCGTCTTAACTTATTATTTTCAAAGCCGCAAAGTTAAAAAAAGGAAAGAGAGAGGGAGACTCATCATCTCCTTTGAACTGAACTCAACCGGTGTTCTGTAGACCAGCAGCAATACCCTTCATGGTCAAGATGAGTGTATCTTCAAGTCCAGGCGCGTATTCACTTGTCGGGTTAAGCTCGATGAGTTCTTGTGCTGGTTTGCTCGATTCCGCAATCTCCTTAGAGATGTGAGGTCGCAGTGTCACATGGTAACTCGGATCACGGATTCTCTTCAATGTGTAAGCTTGACATACGTTGAGTGTCGTAATGTAAGAATCACGAAGTCTCAGTCTTTGTTTCAAGTAAGGATCTCCTTCAAGAAGATCTTTGTGTCCAGCGGTCTGCAAACAGCGAAAGCGAATCAGACAATCGTAAAATCAATACGAAAGAAATCAAGAAATCAAGAGGGCTCTGAGTTTACCTGTAGGATGAGTTTCTTGGTTTCTTCGAAGTTAGCTCTGAGTTTCTCACCAAACGGCCAGAGTTCTTCTGAAACAAGAAGCTTGTCGTACAAAGCAGCAATACCAGGATCTCCTTTAGCGAACACCATTTCAATTAGATCAATGGTGACTCTAAAGAAAGGCCAGTGTTGGTACATATCTTGGAGCATGTGGAGGTTCTTGACGTCCTTGTCAATCACGTGCCTAATCGCTGCTCCGAATCCAAGCCATACAGGAAGATGGAATCTTGTTTGAGTCCAAGCAAAGATCCACGGAATCGCACGAAGAGATTCAATGCCACCGCTTGGTTTCCGCTTCGCAGGTCTGCTTCCAATGTTCATACGACCATACTCCAGTTCTGGTGTAGCCTGCAATAGATTTTAAGATTCCTTGAGTTTCAAGAATCTGTAGGGTGAGCTAAAAAGATTCAGAGTGAATTAAAATACTTACAAGGCGGAAGTACTCGACAAACCGAGGCTCTTTAAACACAACAGAACGATACTCCTCGGTTGCAACTACCGCCATTTCATCAAGCAACACGCGCCATTCCGGTTTAGGCGAAATAGGAGGGCGCATACCGTGCTCTAGCGTAGCAGCGGTAAAACGCTGAAGCGTTCTAAAGCATAAATGCTCTTCACCAAACGATTGCTCGATGACTTCACCTTGAACCGTTAATAGTATCCGGAGGCTGAGACAATATAGCAAGATGGGTTGGTCCACCTCCTCTTCCAACCGTGCCACCACGACCGTGAAACATCGTTAGCTTCACACCATACTCTTTAGCAACCTTCACAAGCTCTTCTTGAGCTTTGTATAACTGCCAAGCAGCGGACAAACGTCCAGCGTCTTTCCCTGAATCCGAATAACCAATCATAACCTCTTGCTTACCGTTAATCCGGTTCTTATACCAGTCAACAGAAAAGAGCCTTGCAACTGCTGCAGGAGCTGCTTCAAGATCCGCTAGCTTCTCAAAGAGCGGAACAACTCTTAAAGGCTGTTTCACATGGCATTCGCGCTGTAAAAGCTCAACAGCTAATACATCAGAAGGTGCAGTTGCCATAGAGATAATGTAAGCACCGAAGCTGTCTGCTGGTAACTCGGATATGACATGAAACGTGTCAAGAACATCAGCGATTTCTTCGGTTTTAGGAAGATCAGAACCGAATAGCGGACGTTTGCCACTTAGCTCAGACAAAAGCCATTCTTGGCGGCGTTCTTCAGACCAGTCTCTGTAGGATCCGATATCTAAATGCGTGGTGATAGCATCCAATACATCGGTGTGGCGGTCAGATTCTTGCCTTATGTCAAGTCTCACAAGAGAGAGCCCAAAGGTTGAGACTTGCCTCAAGAAATCAAGAAGGCTTCCATCTGCTATTGGACGGTCACCACATGAACACAGAGATCGGTAACAGAGCTCAAGAGGTTCCAAGAACTACACAAATAACACGAGAGAGCGGTTTAGTACCAAATCATAACCGGAAGTCAAAGGATTTCTAGCTGCAATAGAGACCTGTTCCAAATTAATGAAAGTAGCCTCTTCAGGGACATCAGAGTGTCCATTGCTGAGCAATTGATGAGCGCGTTCACGTGTGTAATAAAGCTTGTCCCTTACATCGCCAAGAATCACACGGTATGGCTCGGTTGTAGGAATTGACTTCCAGAATTCTGCAATTAAGACAACGAAATGATAGGTTCCAAATTAAATTGGTTCTGGACACAAAGCTTAGACATAAACAATATGCTCAATACCGGTTCCTTTTCTTACCTATGTAATGTTTCGCAGCATCTTTCCTCGCATTTGCGTGAAGTTCATCAGCTCGCACACGCAGCTCATCATTGCAACGCCACATAGACATCTACGTAAAGAAGCAGTAAAAAAAATGAAACGTGGATACATACATAAAGAAGATGAGGAGACTAAACTGAAAAAAATCTCGAGATCAAACCTCAAACATAAGATCTTCAATTTGGTTAAAGTACATAGTAGCAGCCATCATTCTAGCTAACAAGCAAACATCTCTAGTGACTTCAGGTGTAACCCTTGGGTTACCTGCAAACACATAAATATTGTGAGTTTGTGACCTGAATAAAGCCATTGAGAGAGGGAGCGAAATAAGAGAGCTATGTGAGAAGGACTTATAGAAATGTACCGTCACGATCACCACCCATCCAGGAAGAGAATTGAATCAATGGAGCATTATATGGAACACGTTCTTGGATCCCTATGTTTTTCAAAGCCGTGTCTACACGGCGCAGAAACTTAGGAACACCTTTCCAGATAGTTTCATGGAAATAACTCATTCCTGCTCTCATCTCATCTTGAGGAGTGGGTGGTGTTCTTTTGATTTCATCTGTTCGGAATGCCGCTTGAATCTATAAACGTCGCAAATGTTTCCATTACATTTGAGAATTGAATTCAAATCAAGTAAAATATGAAGAAGCTCTTTTACCTCTCTCTGTAGAGCCTCATCAAGCTCTTGCTTGTCATCAGGAGTAATATCCTTAGCATATAGTTGGGCCAGACAGTCTCTTATCCTGAAACAAAACAAACAAAGAAGATAACGTTAGAATCGAAACATCAAAATAAGAACCCGATGGCGTCTAACTAAACGAACCTCCCATGTTTCTGAAGCAATGATCTTCTCACAGACTGAGTAGGATGAGCAGTCAAAACCAAATCCACAGTCTGATTCTTGAGAGCATCAAATATCTCTTCAGGAGACTTATTAAGATCTCCAACAAGCTTTTTGAAAGTTTCTTCAAGATCAGATTCAGTAGTAGCAGAGCTCTCATCAACAAAATCACCTTTCTTCAGCTTCTTGACTCTACGGCGGTAAGCAATCTGCACTTCCTCAGCCAAATTGGCTAAGTTAAGCATGTGAGAGAAAGCTTTAGCGATAACAATGGAGTCCCCTGGATCTAAACTCGTCAGAACATTCCCAAGCTCCTCTAGCTTCTTTGGTTCATGCTTCCCTTCATATTCTGCAGAATGCTCATAAAGCTCTTGCACCTATACACAACAACACAACACACAATAAGTAATTGCAGATCCATCTCTAACTGACCAAAAAGTTTAAATCTTTTTGAAACTTTGATCTAACCTAAGTACCTAACCCATGATCATAACCAAACCTTTATTCAAGAATCGATCATCTAAGCAAATGGGTCAATTCAAATCCAAAAAAAAAAAAACAACTGAGAAGAAGAAACTTACAGTTTCACGGAGATCTTCACCGTGCAAATCCTGGAGGATATCGAGAAACCGATCTAAGAGCAAAGCATCATACTCAACAAGCTTGTCGTCTTCACTGACTTTACCAGGAACAAGTTGACGAAGATGAACATCAATTGATGCCATCTTCTCCAACTTCCGATTCGCCATAATTTCACACCGACTTCGTTCCTCACTCTGAAGAAGTAAAACAGAAACAAACCAAACAAAAAAAATTCAAATCCAAAAAGTCAAAACTGAGATTTCGCCAAGTTCAGAGAAAAAAAAAAGCGAAACTTTTTGAGTCAATTGAGGAGACAGAGAGACCCAGATGAGAAAAATAATATGCTGATTGTGCGGAGAAGAGTAAATCTAAATAAGTGAGAGTGTTCAGAGGGGGCTAACCAGTTAAAGAAGTAAAAGCTGTGTCCTTTGGGAAGTCAGATTCAGATTTCAGAGAGAGAGAGAGAGATATGGAAAATTAAGATACTTTGGTTACATTTATATAGAGAGAGTGTGATCATGATTCCTCTATTTCTGTTATTATGTGACGCTCTCGCTTTTAGTTGAATTTTTTTACATTTTCTATTATTATTTTCTCCTCATTTTTAAAGTATTTATTAATGCATTTGAACTTGGTTTTTAATTTCTTTATTTTACAATAATAGAATCTATTTTACACAATCAGCGATAGTAAAAAAAAATACTAGTATCATCCTATTATGGTTTCCTATCTCTTTATTCTATTTTTAATGCTTGCTTATAGTTGATTTTTTTAACTTTTTTTTATTAGTTTCTTGAAGAAAAAAAAATAATCATAGTTAATGTATATTATTTGGAAATTAACACTTTCATATTTGACTCATAGTTAAATGTATTAGATCTTGCACAAAATAATAAAAAATATCCCTCTCTGAATTGTTGTTAAATGAAACAGTAATTGGATTTTTGTAGTCTTACAAATTACCAATGAGATTCTTTATTTTGGTACCATTTACCCTTTATTATTTACCAATGAGAATACTTTTTCTGGTATTTATTACTTATCATTCTAGAGAGATTTTTTTTTGTTTTACATTACTTGTTATTTTTATTTTTAATGTAATTTTTACAATGAATTTCTAAATATAACTTTATTAATAAAATAGGTAATACAATAAATTATTTGTGAGATTAAAGTTGTTAATTTATACAATTTTTTTGTTTACGTGAAGTTTTCTAAAATGATAAGTAAATAAAAACGGATGAATTAGTATTTTGTGTTGTTCTAAAAAAAAATTTGTTCTTCTCAAATTCACGCGAGGAAGTGAAGAGAAGCGCATGTGTCATGCACGAAGATTGATGAATCTCTCAACTTTGAACCTAACTATCACTTTTTAAGTGATCACAAGTTGACATTTTTTTTTTCTTTTTTGAAGATTTAAGATTTAAGTAATTAACCGACCATCTATTTATTTCCGTTTTATTACTTATTCGTGGATTTCTATAATCAACGACAGCGATTGAGTATCCGATCATATTTTAATTTTTAAACCCGTAAGAGTTTTACTGTTTATGTATACAAAGTTTTAGTTTTACTAAAGATGTGGTAATAAAGTAGCACATCTCTTTGCAATACATAGATGACTACATTGCAATTTTTACTTTGATTGTTTCTGTCATCCTTTTTAGCTTCACAAACTATTGTATTTGGATTACCCAAATTTATTAATATAATTGCTTTTCGATAAAAAAAAATACAATTTTCTAAATTATGTTTCATCCATCATAGTTTTTAATATCTGTTTCAAATTCATCCAAATTTAGAAAGAAAACAATGTTTAGGAGTGATAATTCTTTTTTGAAAATCATCAAGGTATTGTAATTTTAAGAAATATAACTAATATTGGTTTAAAGTTTATAGAAAATTGTTAATCACAAAAACAGAATTAATTTTTTTTTAAATCTATATATACATTTTTGGAGATATTTATAAAATAAACCTCAAGTTGACACTTATTTACAAGCATTCCATTATCATTAAATAATTAATTTAATAAACAAATTAACTCTACTTATATTTAATTTTTTATATAGAAATTAATTGTTTTAAAAGGTAACAAACATAATTCTAAATGTATACATATTTTATTTCCTTATTTTATAAGGAGGTGAGTGAAAATGTATTGTTCTTTAAAAATTTAAAAAACTGATTTGATAAAAAGTGACTTTTAGCCTCACATACTATATTTTACTTTCACGGTTTCGTATGATGAGTTTTTGCGAATTAAAATTTTTTAAACATGTTGCGTGATCCGCCTAGCATGACGGGTTTGGACTATAGAAGTAACACTAAAACTATTAGTATATTTCATATATGTTGTAAATCACTTAGGTTATGGAGATCCATACACGTCCAAGCCCATAAGGCCCATCGGCCACCTCCTCTTAGTCTAAGTCGGTTTAGTAGTCCTATTATGTTTGGGCTTTGTAACCTACTATATAATATACTCTTTATTTCGATATGATTAATAAGAATAAGAAGAGAATACAACCTCTTGTTTCTCTAGTTTCACAATACGTTATCAACACGAGGTCGCTCTAAAACCCTAAACGAAAAATCCCTAAAACCCTAAAGCCACCGCACATCTTCTCTTGTTTGTCCAAGCTCTCAACCGGATCAAGTTCGTGATTGTTCAAGCTTGGCGATCGGTTCTAGTTCGTGATCAGTCCGAGGTTAGTGATAAAACTCAAGGTATATTCGAGATCTTTAGCTCCCGCATCAATTCCAGTCAACCCCAATCGATGGAAGGTAAACAATCAAACCACCTTCGAGCATAGATGTATATCGAACCTGATTTTAACCTACTAGAACCCTAAAATCTGCAATTACACAATCAACAAATCAAAACCCTAAAACCCTAAAACTTTAAAATTTGATTGCTATGAGGTTTTAGGATTGTTTGTAATTAAAGTGATTATACCTTGCTTAAAAAATCTGGTTGTTGTTGATTGCTTGTTTAAATTCGATTGCATGAAATCTTAAAACTAAAACCTAAAATAAAAAAAGAGAAAAATATTAAGCAGTTTGTTATATGGTTTAAATCTGATCATCATTGATTGTTTGCTAAAAATCAAAACACAAAATTAGGATAACTTCCAAATTAATTCTTTAGCCTTATCTCAAGTATATTTAGCAAAATTTAAATATACTAGAAATTATCCTAAAAGCGTAGAAAATATTTCATAAAACTTTGTCTTAATCCTAACTAGAAAAAGAAATTCAATCTAGAGAAAAAGGAAAAACTTAATAAAAGGAAAACCTTGCATGCTAGATCATAAATTTATCTAGGATTGTTTTCATGCATACAATTAGCCACGAAATTATGTAATAAAAGACAAGACATTATTTACTAAAAAACGACATGTTTTGGTCTTAAATACTGCATGACCTAGACGAAAATAAATCCATGGTTCGGTCTTAAATACCGCATGACCTAGACTAAAATAATCGGCATGGTTCGGTCTTAAATACCGCATGGCCTAAGACTAAAACGATTGCATGGTTTGGTCTCAAATACTGCACGATAATAATCGGGTGCTTATTTTCTATTTTATAGATGTCAAAGATCAACAATCTCAAATATGCTGCACTTAATGTCTCTGGAGACAACTATTTACAATGGGCATTGGATACTAAGATTATCTTGAAATCAAAGGATCTATGTGAATGTATCAAGGATGGTAATGATACCAACGAAAAAGAAAGATACAAGGCGATTTTGCTTATACGCCATCACCTTAATGAGAGTCTCAAGAACCAGTACCTTACCATTGAGAATCCTCTTGACCTTTGGACAGAGTTGAAAAACAGATATGGACACCAAAAGACAGTGCTCCTACCAAAGACTCAATTTGATTGGAAAAATCTAAGGATCCAGGATTTTAAATCCGTGGATGAGTATAATTCAGAGCTATTTAAGATAGTCTCGATCTTGAAGTTATGTGGTAAGGAGGTTACTGAGGAAGACTTGCTAGAGAAAACATTCTCAACCTTTCACACTAATAACATACTGCTTCAGCAACAATATCGTCAAAAAGGCTTTAAGACATATGCAAGTCTAATCTCTTGTTTGCTACTTGCTAAGCAAAAAAATGAGTTATTGCTAATTAAAAGTGCAATGAGACCTCCTGGTTCTGCCCTATTACCAGAAGCACACAAGGTTGATATGATCAAGAAAGAGCCTAAAGAGATTAAAGAGTCTAACTACGTCCAAAGAGACAAGTATCACGGCGCCGTGGCCGTGGTAGAGGACGTGGTGGTCGTGGCAATTACCAAGGAAACCATTATGATGGTTATGGCCGTGGGAAACGATCCGACTTTGGTCTTGGTCGAGGTAAAGGCCGCAGAATTTTCAAACCGCAACACAAAACAAAATCGGTTAACCACAGAAGCCAACTTGGTTCATCTCGATGATGAAGGAGATTTCAACCATGAGAATGATGACCAATTGGATTATGAGACTTCGGATTGTCTAGGAGAGGATAATTATTTTTTTTTTAAAAATTGTCTTGATTTAATTTCTATGTTTTATTCTTTGAATTTTATTGGATTATGATTTTGAATTATAATTATGGTTTAAATTCAATTATTTTATTTACTTCAATATATATTTGTTTGTTTTATTACTTTATGTTTAAAACATAAAATTCTTGTCCATTTAAGAAATGGCTGAGGACAAGAACAATGTCAATATTAGTACAATAGTGGGTATAACAAGTTTAATTGAAGGCTATGGCAAAGCACATATTCTTTTATCTAATGACACACATCTTGAACTAAGTGATGTCTTATATTCACCCAGCTCAAAGAGGAGCTTATTAAGTTTCAAAGATATTCGTTTGAATGGTTTCCATGTTGAAACTAAGGGTGAAGGAAACCAAGAATTCCTACATATTACTGAAATCACCCAAGGATCTAAGAAAATCCTAGAGACTATACCCGCATTATCTACTGGTCTATACCATGCTAAAATAAATATGATAGAGGCTAATTTGGCAATGAACAAGATGTTCAATGAACAATTCACTTTATGGCATGACCGGCTTGGCCATCCGGGTTCTAACATGATGCGTAAGCTGATATTAAATTCAAATGGACACACACTTAAAGAGAGACGAGTTATCCCTAAGAATATCACGTGTGTAGCATGTGCACCAGGGAAACTCATTATAAGGTCATCACCAGTCAAAGTAACTAAAGAGATTTTCCACTTAAGACTATACATCTAGATAATGCTAGTGAATTTACATCCCAAGCGTTTAATGATTATTGTATGTACATGGGGGTAAGTGTGGAACATCCTGTGGCACATGTACATACACAGAATGGATTAGCTGAATCCTTCATTAAACGAATTCAATTAATTGCTCGACCATTACTCCTGAGGTCGAAGCTTCCTGTGTTGGCTTGGGGACACGCAGTATTACATGCAACAGAGCTTATACGCATCAAGCCATCTAGTGAATATAAATATTCGCCATCCCAATTAGTAACAGGCCATGAGCCAGACATATCCCATCTAAAGACATTCGGGTGTGTCGTATATGTACCGATTGCACCATCACAGAGAACAAAGATGGGACCTCAAAGGAGGATGGGAATATATGTTGGATATGATTCTCCCACCATTATTAAGTATCTAGAGCCAAATACGGGTGATTTATTTAAGGCTAGATACGCGGATTGTCAGTTTGCTGAATCCAAATTTCCTATATTTGGTGGAGAGACAAACAAGCTGGTCAAAGAAATATCATGGAATCAAACATCCTTAAATTGGAAAGATCCTCAGACTTTAGCATCCAGCTTGTAATGTACCAGTACGTATTGATGTTCAAAAGGAACACAATCAACAAGTTGATATAGAGTCTAAGGCACGTTTGAAACGTGGTAGACCAATAGGTTCCAAAGATAAAAACCCTCAGAAAATGTAAAAAATATGTAAATAAAACCGAGGTTAAGGAAACAATAGACATGACCGTGGCAAATCCTAAGATACCGAATGAGGTTTGGGACGTTGAACCTCAAGGTCCAGAAGGTATTGATAATAATGAGATCTCAATAAATTATATCATGTCTGGAATTCAATGGAACCGAAAAGATGTCAACATCAATGAAATATTTGCATACAAGGTAGCACTTGAAATAAATGAGGATCTGATGTTCATATATTTTACCTTGTTTTCCCTTAGTTTATTCACAACTTTTGCATCTTTTGCTATCCATTTAGGCCATTATTGTGTAGCTTTAGGACTAATCATGCATTAGAGTATAGTTGCATTGCATTTGCATCTTTTCATGCATAAACAGGTGATTTTGGAGCTTAAGGAGCATAGAAGCAATGCTGAGGAGAAGTGAAGCTGTCCTGAGGAGAAAACAAGAGAGTTAAGGCTGTAGAATCAAGGTCCGGAGTCCAACTCGACCGCACCACTCGACCGTGTGCTGAGGAGGACTCGACCGAGTGGAGAATGCACGAGAGAAGCCAGCTCGACCAGCCACTCGACCGAGCACTGGTTGAGTTGACCAAGCCGTTGACCACTTTGACTTTTTGCATTTTTAGGGCTTCCACCTCACCTCCTATATAAGACCCTTGTACTTGCAGCCACAAAAGAGTCCAGCTTTTTAGAGAGTCTAAAACTTAGTTTTTACCTTTTTTAGATATCATTCCTTTTGCACTTTTTATTTTAATTTTAGATCTTGTACTTGTTTGAGAGAGAAATACTAGATTCTTATATTTTGTTTGTTTCATAACTTTCAAAGTATTAAGATTTCGAGTTTTATTCCTTCATCAATATTATAGATCTCTGTTTCATCTTTCTAATGATGCAAGTTTCATTATTTTCTGGGTTTTTGACATATTTCACCATGTGTTCTTGTGAGTAGTTTGCTTAGGACCTTGAGGATGGGTTAGGCTGGGTTGATCTTGTGGTTTGTTTGATTTGGTCAAGCTTGATTGTTGTAGATCTCTTCTAGGCTAGATGATCTTAATGCTGATCCTATATCTGAGAGGGTAGGGTTTGATTTCAAGCATCTTAGCATCACACCAATGTCTAAGGAGCATAGATAAGGCTAGATCTAGAGCATACCATTAGGCTTGCTAAGAGATTAGGAGTCTTGTTTGGTTTGAGATGTATTGCTTAATGCCTGCTTGTGTAGATTCTTTTCTTTGTGAGAACAAGTCTAGAATTGCATAGGTTTGATTGTTTCTTGCCATGAGAGTGGACTAAACATGTATTAGAATAGTATGTCTAGAGATCAGCTCATTGTTTGCTTGAGATTTGTTGACCAAGTTAGATAACCACAATGATTAGCTCAGCCCATGAATCCCTCCTCAAGGCCTTCTTTGTTTATTGAAATCCTAGTCTAAATATCATTGCTTGCTTGTTCTTTGATTGGTTTTAGCATTGCTCTGTTTTTCTTGTGTTGCTCTGTTTTCACGTTTAAGTCTAGCTCGACCACGTACTCGACCTACACTCGGTCGAGTGCTGCTCGAGTTCATCCCCATAACTTGTGTTTTTGATTTGTGATTGTCTTGTTTCATTCCTGTTTCATTTCCATTGCATTCACGTAGTTTCCTGTTCATTACTTGTCTTGCATTAGTTCATTAGCATAGTTTCTATCTTTGTTCTAGTTTCATTATAGCTTTAAGTTGTTTGTTCTGTTTGCATTTAGTATCCTGTTCTAGTTGTTTTTACTTTCTGCATTTCATATCTCATTTTAGGATTGTTAGTGACAAACAATCTTTACAATTGGCTTGACTTAGACTCATATGCACATCTTAATTGTTCACAATCACTCAGATAGGATTGACACCTCTTATACTGCAACTGCATAAGGGGAATTGAAACACCCTGACTTCTATTCATTCCATACATCATCATTCCATACATCATTCATTCATACACCACAAAGAAAGTCAGTTTCAGGATCATGAACCCACGTCTATATTAGAGTGTACTCAAAGACCAGATTGGTTAAAATGGAATGAAGCCATTTACGTGGAGTTAAATTCATTAAAGAAAAAGAATGTGTTTGGTTTGATCTTAAGGACACCATTCGATATAAAGCCAGTGGGACACAAGTGGGTCTTTGTAAGAAAGAGAAATAAGAATAATGAAATCGTGAGATATAAGGCACGACTTGTAGCATAAGGATTCTCTCAAAGACCCGAAATAGATTATGAGGAGACATACTCCCCTATGATGGATGCAACGACTTTTAGATTTTTAATAAGTTTGGCTATAAGAGAAAAAACTTGATTTGCGGCTAATGGATGTAGTGACCGCATATTTATATGGTCCACTGGATAATGAAATTTATAT
Source organism: Camelina sativa (assembly GCF_030686135.1). NCBI lineage: Eukaryota > Viridiplantae > Streptophyta > Magnoliopsida > Brassicales > Brassicaceae > Camelina > Camelina sativa. The sequence continues at coordinate 29,699,337 of NC_141882.1, forward strand.
GAGATTACCAGAGGGTATTGAGCTCAAAGATAAGAGTGGTTCTTGAGAACAATACTGCATAATGCTAAACAAATCTCTTTATGGACTGAAACAAAGTGGGCGAATGTTGTCAAAGCAGGTTTGGACTATAGAGCCAACACTAAAACTATTAGTTTATTTCATATATGTTGTAAATCACTTAGGATGGATCTCCATAACCGGCTCATACACGTCCAAGCCCATAAGGCCCATCAGCCACCTCCTTTTAGTCTAAGTCGGTTTAGTAGTCCTATTATGTTTGGGCTTTGTAAACTACTATATAATGTACTCTTTATTCGATAAGATTAATAAGAATAAGAAGAGAATACAACCTCTTGTTTCTCTAGTTTCACAACAATATACTATAGATTTGTAGTCATAGTTTAGAAAATTAACTTATAAATTATTTAGTATATGAACTACAAAATAATACACATACTAGAACACATTCTTAATATTCCAAAAAAAAAAAATTGTATATACATAAAAATATATACTAACATACCATATATGCATATACATCTGTTTAATTATAGAAAACAAAATTAAGTGTTTTAAAATTTTATGTTCTATCAAATAACAAATTTAATGTAATTAGGTTAATTAGATAAAATTTTTATGTATAAAACGTAAGAAGAAGAAAAAATATTCTAAACAAAATTATAAATTAATTAGATAAAATTTAATTAATTGGGGATTTAAAAACTAATAATTTAAAAATATTATTTAAAACACATTATTTTATAATTTAGTTTCGCGGTATACTGCAGGTGAAACCCTAGTATGTATTAAAAATAAATCTTGGATTAAAAAGAATAATTCCATACTTCATTTATTCCATATAAATAATGTTGTTATTGATTTGTTTTCATTAACATATATGCTTAAGTTTACATTTTTGGTTTGTCCAAAAAAAATAGTTTTTGTTTTTGGCAAGAGTCTATATTTTATTTTAAACTAGCGGATCTTTCAAGAAACTAACCTTCATACATTTGCGTCATGTAATCATTTGACCAAATTAAAATCTAACAATCCGTAGTCTACGATAAAATAATAAGTAAACATATATACAATTTTACTTTAATTTCATCAAATTAAATAGCATGGTAGTTATCTAAAAAACGCTCCCAGACACTAATATCGAGGAATTTTTTCGAATCATATTTTCCGGCGTCGGCGAATCTTTAAATCGCCGGCGTCGGAACCCTTCTTTCTCCCTTGCTTTCGACTTCTTGTTCTCTTCGTCTTTCATTTTTTTTTCGGCGTGTTTCTCAATCTTTTCGAATGTATTCACCCTCCTAATCTTTATTGAAACATGGTAGAAGATGGAAGATGTTCAAACTGAAATCCTACAAGACACCAAAAGATCTTCCATCATTTGCAATCTCATCAAGGTTCTGCATCCTCGTGGAAGACTCATGTAGTCTTTATCCTTACCCTTCTTATAATCTTTTACTTTTAAGTTGTAAGAACCCCCTCATTTGAGGTTTTAAGTTTAATAAAAGTTTGTTTGACCAAAAAAAAAGAAGTAAACATATACAAAATGATAAATACATGTATAGCGCTATGTGATGCGAGCACTAGCTAAATCATCCCCTATATAATAAAACAAAAATTTGTTTTGTAGACTATATAATTTTAATAAGTTGGTTACAAATATGTTATAGATTAATTGGTTACAAGTTAAATAGTGGGTGCAACTTTAATTTATTTCCAAAAATCTTAAAGAAAATATTCTAAAAAATCATTTGATATCATCTAACTTGCCATATTAATTTTGTTTATTAAATTATTCATCCATATTAAAATATTTTGATATCTAACTTAATATATTAAGTTGTTAATTATCATTATACTTCACCACTCATTTTTATATATGAGTCTATTTTGTGAAACAAATAAATTATCACATTATTTATTATAATTAAAAAAATAGTTTTATTTCCGGATATATCATAAGTTGAATTTTTAAAAATAAATATAAATCTTTCAATCTATAAAATATTCAAACATTAGTAATATTATTCTTTAAAAATAATATATATTGAATTTAAAATTTTACTGAGTAACGGGTCAAAATTTGAATATGTAAATTCAATTTCATATTTTTTGTTGAATTTTACAGTTTTATATAATATAATAAACTTTAAATAGTTGTAAAAAAACTTTAAATAATTTATTTTGAGATATTTTTAAAATATTGAAACTTGATATAAAAGTTAAAACAATTTGGTATAATTTAAAATTATAATATGAATGAATTTCAAAAAACCAAGTATATTAAAACAAAAAATCTAACAATATATTAAAGTACTCATAATATAATAACTCGCTTTTTAAAAACCAAATTTACAAAATTATGTATTATAATGTCATTCAAGTTATGATGTAGAATATACATTATTGAAATAACTTCACATACATAAACTAATACAACATATTAAAATTTTCTTTTAAAATAGAAAATAGATAAAATTTTGTATAAAATATAATTTAACCAGTGTATTTATCTAAAATCATTAACAATATAAAACTTACAAAATATGTATCTTTTTCAAGCCATCATATTTAGCATATGATTTTATTGCATAATATTTTATTCCAAAAATAATTTAAAATAATCATATAAATTATATTTTATATAAAAATTATAATATAAATAAAATAAAATTCAACCCGTGCTCTAACACGGGTTTAATCTAGTGCCATGATATTATTCTTAAATCTCATTATTGTTTGCTAAGTGATAACGTCGTGTACATGTGCTGTGATGTCACATTATATGAACATTTTGTGCCGGTCGACTCCAATTTATTTAAAAAAAAAGAAAAAAAAAAACAATTTGGATCTTTCTTCCTATGTGCCAATGGAATATTCGAACAATTTGGTATGTCTTAATCCATCTAAGTCAATACTCAAACAGGCGTGAGTGATAGTCTAATTGCTCGAATATATTAATTAGGTACTCACTTTTTCTTTAATCTATTGCAAAATTTATTAATTTCATTTTCAGGGGATAATTTACATATGCATTTTTTTTTCTTTCTTCACCATCACATAAGATAAGATTCCTTTGGATTATAGGATATATTGATATGTCCTGAGTACATTATAAACCTAAATTTTATTGCAAAAGATCAAAAACCAAATACTAAAAGCTTAAATAAAAGTCGAAAATCTAAAAGCCAAGTAAGAAACTAATGACATGCATTTAAAAGCCTTGTCAAATATAATTTTATATGAAATAGAAGTTCGTTTAGAGTTGGAAATGCATCATGCATGTACAATGAAACTAGCATATTTTGTTTGCGTGTTTGAAATTATATTTTCTGAAATGGAATTATAAACACCGCTTTCGTACACTCCTTAATTACGTATGAATTATGATGTATCGCGGTGTCTTATTAAGATGAGTTTTTTTTTGTTTGTTGACTTTTTAGTATTGCTAAATACTTTTTTCTTCTCACTATGAATAATGCTGAATTATAATGATAAACTGATTATAAGGTATGCTGGTTAGCTGATAATTTGGTTAACGTATTAGGTGATAATTGAAGTCCATTATCAGGAAGAAGATGAGTTTGGGAAGAAAGGACAAGTGTGAAAACACTTCCTTTTGTTCCTTTTTTATTAAAAGAGCTTTTGTTGCTGTCAAAAAAAGAAAACAAAAGGAGCTTTTTAATTTGTTAATTTGACAGCATCCTTTAATTAAAACACTTTTATAAGTGGGATGCTTCACGGAAGCAATATTGCATGGTACGTGGTGGTGGTGCCTTATGACATATATCCGATTCAACTAAAAGATGTATATATGGAAGAGTGAGAGTATCGTGGTTAATGCCGTTGAAAGCTTTTGAGCACAAATACTGTATATACATTTAACTAAAAATCATTTAAAACAAAATTCAAATACTTTTGTTTTCCTTGGATTTAACCTAACCTTTTCTAGATCCTTCATTTTTTTCTAATGAGTCTTCACGTGATTATCATAATAGTGTGGCGATGGAGTTTTTGAAAAAATATTGATGCATGGTTAGCTGTGAAAATATATATTGTGATGTATAAAATCTAGCTACCGAGCTAATTGAAAGAAATGAACGATTAATATGAACTGTACGATAAATTTGGAAAACAAAGAGCAACCCTTACTTATCCTGAAGACCAGGCTGACCATACGAAAGTATTGTATTTTCACACCATTTCTAGTAAGCTTATTGCATATATATATAAACAAGATCCAGTTGTAAACAAAATTAAAGAACATAACCGAAAAGAGAAAATTAAAAAAGGATTTGCAGTAATTTTTTGTTGATAAAACTATATTTAAGATGACTACATCGAAAGGATTTGCAGTATCACTACAAGAAAGACGTACATTGTTAGCTCGGAAAATATGCTATCATATGTAATACATAGCGATTTCATAAATGCTATGATATCGGCAGCTATGGTAGATACCTATCTACGATAGTTTTATTTTTCTAAGCTATAATAAGTTCATATACAATAGCATTAGTTAAATGTTTTAATTTAGTTTTTTCGTAGCAATATCTGAATGCCGTTATTTATTTTTTCATAACCATTTATAAAAAAATTTAATTTTTTCTAACAACTCAAATTGGGTGCTATGATATATCATTGTACAATAGCAAATATTTATTGCCGTAAATTATGTTTTCATAACTCTTTTTCGTGTTGTATTATTTTATTACATAACTAAGTTTATTCGCTATGATATAACGTCTTTTTTTTGCTATTGTAGTTGCATAAAAAAAATTTCTCCTGCTATTATATTGATGACTTAGTGCTATCTTTTAAAATAGAACATGCTATCATATATAATATATATAATCTGTAATTTCAGAGAAAGAAACCATTTATATAACATCTCAAAATCATTCTGAATAACATCCCAAACACAATTCCAAATCCAAAATGCAAAACATAAAATATTCCAAATTCGAAATACATAAGACTAGTCTTAAACTAGCTGGACCAAAGTTGCTTCATCCCCTGCAATAATGGACATTGTCTTATATCAGTTTTGCACATGAAATACTAAAAGCACAAGCATCACAGTAAATAATACTTACCAAAAGCACAAGCATCAGTTTACAACAGTCAATAGATGACCAACTGATCAATTGGCCATGCGATAGATGAACCAAGTGCATCTCTCATATACTCAATCTCATCTGATGGCCTCCAAACCGCTGTGTCATCTACCTTGACTATATCTATCCAAACTCGCACAACGTTAGGACCCAAGCGAACACAGTGTATCTTTTGCTCTGGATCAGTTGAATGCACCCGTCCTTCAGCAACAACCCGCTTCTTTTCGCTAATATCCATTAACTTACACTTCTGATTTTCCTTGATAGCTCCATTTTTTCGCTGACAATTTGACAATATCAACCAATTACTACAGGAATGAGACATAACCATAATCAACTTCTCAGAACATATAAATTAATATAACTTACCGGAGATCTTCGAAGAGGTGACTGTGCAGCTGTTTGAGTTTCCATTGCATTAGATTTTGGAACTGTTCTTGGAGACTTCTCGCATGATGCTGAGGTTTGTGTCTTATGCGATTTAGATGCAGACTTTTGAGTAGGAGATAACTGACCTGTTGCATCTAGGTTGTTTTCAAAGACAACTTTGGTGACAGGCCATGCTACAAAAGATAGTAAACAGTCCTCTATGTATGTCACATCTTTTGTAGGCCTCCAAATAAATGTGTTGGGTTCGTGTACCACATCAACAAAAACTTTTACACCCTTTGGTCCGAGTGGAAGTCCATTCACCAAAGCTTTCTGATCTTGTGTGTTCCAACGGCCTTCAGCAACAACTACATCATCGTCAGACAGATCAAGTAGTTTGCATTTGTTCAAAGAATTGGTTCTTGTGCCCTATGAAAAACATTAACAAATCACTCAAGTATTCTAGATGATCTATAATATGTACAAACTTATTAATTAATAAACAAGATAGAAACTTTACAAGTGGTGCCATATCTTCTTCGTGGTCCCACTGTTCTAGACTAACACACTTCGTGGCAGGCCATGCAATCATGTGCCCAACATATTCTTCAATCGTGAACATTTCACTAGCAGATCTCCAAAGGAATGCTTCGGGTACAGTGGCAGTGTCAACCAATACTTTATAATCTAAAGGACCTAAACGAATCCCATTCACAACATCATCTGGATCCGTCGATATAATACGTCCCTCAACAACATTCGTAGCATCACCAGCCCAGTCAATCAAAATACACTTTGGTTGTGATTTTTTGTTCACACTCTACGCAAATTTAGATTATTAAAAACAAAATCAGAGTGTATAAATATAAAGAAATCAATATAATGGATTATTAATCACCTACCCTTGCAGCGGAGTTTTCACCAACTTCAACTTCTTGTCTCTGTAACATGCAAGAAAAATATCAAACAAAGTTTACATCATTATCCATCAGCTTATTGAACAAATAGAATAGTGCATTACCTGGTTCTTCAGATTGAAAATTTCATTTTGTAGTTCAGTAATCTTGTGCTTGAGCTTAATTTGATTCTCTTCCATTTCAGCGAAACACTTGTGCTTAACTTGGAAACAAGCTAATTTGGTCTTACTCATATTTCTGCCCATTGCCCTCATTCGACCGGGATTATCTGGTCCTAACAGTTGGCTAAGTGTATCTTGTCCTTCATTTGTTGCAACTGATGGATGATCAGAACTAACAAGCCTCATCCATACCCTTGTAACAAGATGGTCAACTACAACACTGGCTGAGTGACGATCAATGTTACGACAGTCCATGCAAGGACATATAATCATATCACCATCTCCCAAATCAGCAGCCACAACTCGTACAAAATTTGAAGCCCCTCTCTCGTAAGTTGGATCAGCTCTTCATTGCATAATTGAAGAGAAAAAAAAAAGTAAACTCTCTAAACCCCTACTTAAGCTAGCCTAACCTGTATAATTTATGCAATGATATACCTGCAAAGATGCACCCAATCCTTGTCCACCATTATATGATCTAACCTTACTACATAAACAACATATACGATTTATTGACAGAATCTTAGACATGAATCACAATCACAAACACATATATCGCATATATTAAATCAATAACAATCACAAACACAAAACAGTATTTAGACAACTATATCAGATATATTAAATCAATAGCAATCAAAAACAGAAAACAGTATTTAGAAACAACCAAACAGAGAAAAAAAAAAAACAAGATATACACTTAGCAAGATTGTTCGATACACATAAGAGACGAAAAGAAAGAAGCTACTAACCTGTCCTGTAAATGGAGATAAATAAAAGCTTGTTCAGTTCCAAGATGTACACTTAGCAACACTTGCAAAACATAATTAGAGAAAGAGTATAAGTTTCAATTGGATACTTAAACAAAATCGAAGAGACTAATTGGATACATAACTAATCGGATACTAATGAGCTCTAAAACAATTAAACAAATCTATTGCATGTCGAAAAATAACTGTGTATTGTTCCAATTTCATAACTGTGAATCAATTTCATAACAAATCGGGTACTAATATGCTCTGAATCAATTGAAAAAATCTATTGAATGTCCAAAAATCAAAACTTATATAAAACAATCATATGAGGAAGCAAACAACCTTCGAGTGGAGCTCAAATCCAGAACTTAACTCCGGCGGTACTTCAGAGGGCGGTGACGGCGACGGTGAATTGGTGTGTGTAAGAGATTTACGGGTAACTGGGTGAAGTGTAGGAGAGAGACTCGAACAAACCAACCTTCAACTGAGATTAAGTCCGGCGGTGCTTCAGAGGGCGGCGACGGGGAGTTTATTAACGGAATTGCCTCTCGAGATTTTAGGGTTTCAGCAACCAAAAGAGAAAAGGGGTGAAGTGAAGGAGAGAGAGTGCGATAAAGTGTTTAATATTTTTATTTTTTGGTAAAATTTGCTAAGTGTTTGGCGGAATAAGTGATTTTAGTTCCCACTTCTTAAAAAAACTATTATAGCGTTTAAACAATGCTATCATATGGTAACCAAATTATAAACTCAACTTCGGTAGCAGTTTTGAAAATCGTGCTATTACGAGGTGGTATCAATGTATATATTTTGTAGTGATATATGTTTCTTCTTGACGCTCCTCATAACAATCGTCTTATTCGTTGGAGTCAACTCTGTTGATTTGTCGAAATGTAGAAACTTTGATCCTATCGGAGGAATCCCTCAAGACTGCAGTTAGGAATGATGAGCAATGTAGAAAACTATGACGAAGGAATAAGACGACGACCTGGATTATAAGCCGAGGTCCTGAATCTCCTGATAGTTAATCAATTATATAAGTTTATAAAGATTATAATTTTTGTAAAATTATGATTTTCATATGAAAATATTGTTTGCAAAAAAATAAATATTATAATTATTCAATTTTTATTGATGAAAATCAGTAATCTTAACAAAACAAAAAAAAATCATTATTTTTGCTTGGCGACCCGAGGTCCTGATAGTTGTATGAACTCAATTAGTTGGCTAAAAGGCATCCAATTGTCATTTACCGGAAAAAGTGACAAGAATATCGATTTCCAAACTTATATGAATTGAAATCCTTGCACAGATTAAGTAGTCAAAACACGAGACGATTAAACCGGCTAAAGTTCCAAACAAAACATACGTGACTTGTCTACGTAAAGTTCCAAATTATCCTTTTTTGTTTTCAACCAAACATTAATTAGAAAACTACTCCTACCTACAAAGGAATTATCAGCAAAAGAGTGCAGGAAGACCCGGTTAAGTCAAGTTCCAAACTACTACCTTGTAAATTAAAACAAGAAGACCATGGACACTTGGTTCAAAGGCAGCAGAATTACTCGTTTCGTTGTTAGTTGTAAACTAGTAACAGAGAAAACAACTGCGGTAAGAATAATGTTTAAGAAATACATTTTTGATTTTGGGTTTTCAAGTTACAGTTTGGTGCTTACATAGTAATAATTACGTGCTTCTTCTCCTTCCACAATACCTTGCGTTTACACTTACACATGATTACAACAAAACATTACACTTTTTTTTTTGGTAAATACAAAACATTACACTTTTTGCAGAGACGTTCGCTTTTTTTTTCTTTAATATATATTTCTTTATTTTTGTGTTGCCTTTTTTGCTGGGGGTTTCACTCGCAGGCAAGTTTAGTGCCGAAACTTGTGAGACAGATAGCAAAAGCCTGAAATGCAGAAAGAGGCTGCCTATAATCCATTGTGAAAGTGTCATCTCCCACTTTGCCAAACTGTAGAAGAACTGTTTCTTCATCGCCTTTACCGCTCGGTTGACTTTGGTCCACGGTCGCAACCAACTGAAAGTTCTTGACAGACGCAACAGTTACTCGTCCATGGAAATTGAGACACCAGCATTGCAAGTGCTCGTGCCATCTCGGAGCTTTGTTCTTTAGTATTGTGAAGCTGGAACCATCCTTGTTGGGTTTTTTCATTATTTTGGTTACATCACATGGATTCTGGTCGAAACAGAGTCCAGCGGATGATGACGAAGAGGATGAGGAGGATGGGCATCGGAGTGTGCTTACCATTCTTCTTGGACCTCTTGATTTCAAGAGGTTGAATTTATAAGAAACATGACCGACTTCAAAGTTGCCTGCTGGAACTTGAGGGCTAATCTGCTTCGATGCAAATCTGCGACTGGCTTTGCCGTTTGAAGGCTTCGCTCCGTTATGTGGCGGTTGGCTATCGTATACTGTAAAGTTGGTCCCAAGAAAATCTGATCTGCAAAAGTTTCCAAAAAAATTATCAAGGAAACCGGAGACCTACCAAGATCAACTCGAAAGAGCTAGAAGATATACATTAGAAACATTTACATTTATCTCCTATATTATTTAAATTTGTATTTATCTTAGAATAGGAAACTTAGCCTTATCATATTTCTACCATTATGTATAAATATCTATCTTATGTTAATGAATAGATCAAGCCTTTCTAAATTATATCAAAAATAAACATGAACCTTAGATTTCAAGCCACCACTCATATTCTAAGCCAAAAAACACCAAGATTTCAGTTCCAAGAGTGGCAAAAACAAATTTAAAATTTCTGAGAAGGGAGAAGGCAATCTTGCTTTACAGATTAAATGACCGCCAAGGATATTCAGTGTTGCACACATTGATAATACCTTAATTTTCCAACGTATGCATTACTTCCTTGAGAGAAATCATCAGCATCAAGTGATATGATGTACTCAGTATAAGCACCGGTCCTGAACCTCCGTGCCGCCAGAAGAAACTTTCCTTTATCAGTGAATGCTGGTAAACAGAAGATACTAAAGGAAATTAGTAAATGCAGAGTCTAAAAGATAAACTAGCCGTAGTATAATAAGCAACATTTTAAAGCCAAGAAAGAATCCTACCGGATAACTAAATGAAGTATAATCGAAAATCACTTGAACTTGTTCCAAAACAACAAAAAGCAATCTGCTCTTAGTTAACCCCACTTGTAAATTATTTAACCTAACCAGACCATTGATGTAACTCAGAATATTATTCAGTGAAGAACTGAATAAAAAGATTATCAAAGCCTTGCAAATTACTCCACTGGTCAACAACTCCTATAATAGACTGAAGCTGGGACTATTCTTCATCATCACCCACCGAGGTCAACAAAAAAGTCAATACTTATTTATGGCAATTGGTTGGTAAGTTCTTTCAATGACCCGACCACTCAAGGCATTACATATTAGGCGAAAGACTGGGACAACTTACATTGTACGCCTAGGAATTCACTAAATCCAATCGTTTTCACACTATTCAAACCAAAAAAACCTAGACTTTTCATTGCCAGATATATAAACTTTTCCAATATTGACCCAATCAACTAATAAGAAGGCAACAAAGGAAAAAAGTGATATTTTGTTTTGGAAATTAACTTACATGGAGTAAGAGCAAGATACAAGTAGAAAGTCGATGTCTTCTTGTTCCTCTTTATCAAGCACTGATTCGAAAACTCTCGAGGACCTGGCTGCATCTCAAAGGAAACACTCAGAAAAATCTCAAATATCATGCCAATCTTTCAATTGCTCTAAACGAAAAAAGCAAACCTACAACTAAAGAAAATACTCAAATTGTAAAAAACGTAACCAAAAATAGCAACTTTTTTAATGCATAGAGCAAAAAAAACAAAGACCATAAACAAAGACTCCAATTGTAAAAAACATAAACACATCATGAAGTCGTAACTCGCACCAAATTTTTATAAACAAAGCAGTGTGCCTCTAACAGAATCGATTCCTAAAACGATCAGAGAAATCGAAAAAGCCCAAATTTGTGGAAATCAAAAGGTGTCAACCAAACCAAAAAACTTCAATTGACAAAATTTCAAAAGAAGGGAGTTACCAATTTGAGGCAAGAAGGGAAAGTGATTTTGCCGGAGTTGAGAGGCGATCTAGCGAAATCCTGAGTGATCTCTCTCCATTTCTTCGAAACGCAGGCGCAAGTCACTACATCACGGCGTTGTGGCCAACGGTCCTCACTCTCCTCCACGCGACGAATGATCTCGCCTAACAACTCAGGGAGCATCGCCGACCACGACGACGATCCAGCGGCCATGTTCGATGCCGACGGAAGCAGAATCGAATCGGGTTCCGGTGTCGTCGTCTCTCCCTGATGATCCCTAAACGAGTTCGAGATCCTCCGCGAGAGGAGGGACCGTGACAAAGGCATTTGTAAAGAAGAAGAAGGAAGAGAGAAAGAAGAGAGAGAGAAGTTTTCGATCTGGAAATAGAGAGGAGAGAGAAAGAAGAGAGAGAGAGAGGATGAGATGTGTGTTTCTTTTTTTTTGGAAAATCTGATGAGAAAAAAAAAATTAAACAAATTAATACGAACGTGCGAAATCTAGAAGACGGACAGACAGAGTGATATTTTTGGTTAAAGTGACACAGCTTGTGGTATATGAGTAGGTGACAGATCTTTCTAATTGGGCCACGTCGAAAATGTTAAAAACAATCATGACAGACACAGTGTACAAGTATATTTATTTATACACACAGCACATTGATTAAACCGGATACGATGATTAAACCATGTCCACCGTGAAATCTGTCTCTTCTTCCTTTAGGCTCGCGTCTCTCCTCCGCCGTGAGAATGATCCTTCCGCCGCAGTTAAGCTTTTCCGAAACCCTGATCCTGAATCAGCCAACCCAAAAAGACCGTTTAGATACTCGCTTCTTTGCTACGATCTCATCATCACGAAACTCGGCGGCTCCAAGATGTTTGACGAGCTAGATCAGGTGCTTCTCCAGCTCAAAACCGATACTCGGATCGTTCCCACGGAGATTATATTCTGCAACGTGATTAATTTCTTCGGTCGTGGAAGGTTGCCTAGTCGTGCGCTCCACGTGTTCGACGAAATGCCTCAATACCGTTGCCAACGCACTGTGAAATCAGTGAATTCTCTGTTAAGTGCGCTTTTGAAGTGCGGGGAGTTTGAAAAAATGAGGAAGCTTCTTTTGGGTATTGATGAGTTTGGTAAGCCTGACGCTTGTACTTACAATATACTGATCAATGGATGTTCTCAGAGCGGGTGTTTCGATGATGCCTTGAAGCTATTCGATGAAATGGTTAAAAAAAAGGTGAAGCCCACTGGGGTAACCTTTGGGACGATGATTCACGGGCTGTGCAAGAATTCGAGGGTGAAGGAAGCATTGAAGATGAAGCAAGATATGTTGAAAGTGTATGGAGTACGTCCCACTGTTCACATTTATGCGTCGTTGATCAAAGCGGTTTGTCAAATTGGTGAATTGAGTTTTGCGTTTAAGCTTAAGGATGAGGCGTACGAAGGAAAGGTTAAAGTAGACTCAGCTATTTACTCTACCTTGATTAGCTCGCTTATAAAAGCTGGCAGGTCGAGTGAGGTGTCGAGGATCTTGGATGAAATGAGTGAGAAAGGATGCAAACCCGACACAGTGACTTACAATGTCCTGATTCACGGGTTCTGTGTTGAGAACGATTTTGAATCAGCTTATAGAGTTTTGGATGATATGGTAGATAAAGGCTTGAAGCCAGATGTTATAAGCTATAACATGATACTTGGTGTCTTGTTCAGAATCCGAAAATGGGAAGAAGCAACTTACTTGTTTGAAGATATGCCCAGAAGAGGTTGCAGCCCTGATACCTTATCTTACAGAATAGTTTTTGATGGTCTTTGCGAGAGTTTACAATTCCAAGAAGCAGCTGTTATCTTGGACGAAATGCTTTCCAAAGGTTACAAGCCTCGCAGGGATAGGCTAGAAAGTTTTCTGCAAAAGCTTTGTGAGATTGGAAAGTTGGAGATTCTGAGTAAAGTTATAAGTAGCTTGCATAACGGGGATGCTGCTGAGGATGCAAATGTATGGTCGGTTATGATACCTACAATGTGCAAAGAACCTGCGAGATCGGGTTCGATTGATTTGTTATTGAATGCAATAACGGAAGACGGTCCTTTATCAGCAATGCTGCAGTGCTAGGTCACTCTTGTCATGCATGTTAATGTTGCTGTGAACCTTGTTCTGGTGATACAGGACAAGGAACAAAAAGAACTAGAGAATTGCCAAATCTTGTAAACAGGTAAATCATTACCACATGGGCTCTCGTCAATTTAGATAGCGGAAGAATGTGCTATCTGCTCCTAATTGAAGCTCTGTAAAGTGGTGGTGCAGAGGAATGATCCCATCGCTGAACCAAGCTCTGTTATTGAGGTATGATTTTCCTTCGGTTGATTTAAAAGATAAAATATAATACTACAAGTTACCAACTACTTTTTTGAGGGCAGCCGTCGTGGTGGTGTTAGTGGTGGCGTGGGACAGCCGTGGTAATATTGGTGATGGAGGCGGCAGCAGTGACTGCGATGTCGTTGAAGATGGTGATGGTGGCGGCTGCAGCTCTGCTGAATGATTTGTTATGATGATTTAACGATTTAATTCTATTTTTGTCTACCATTCGACTCTGTTTGACTTAATCTTATAAATAAGACACATTTGATTCATCTAAAATAATGTTAAATTGATTGTTGAAACAGTTCCCTTGATCTGTTCTTAATTCATCCATGACTCTAGGAATCCAATTGCCTGAAACTGGTCCATAAATCTTCTGGTTGTCTACTCTTCGAGTGGAAGCATGGTTTGCTTGACACTGTTTAAAACTCAAAACAATAACTTGTAAAAACGTTTACTAATCTAGAATTAATTTTACATTCAATTCAAAAAAAAAATGTTAATTAATAAGAACCTGAACCAAAAGAAGAACTCATCATCTATTTGTTCAACCTTCAGAAATCATTTCACAATATACAATAAACGATATATAGTCTATGTTGTTCTCCCTCTATTTAATTTCAGTTAATAGCATCTTTTAATATAATAGATTTTAATTCACCGTACATCAGAACAATTTTTTAAGAACAATTATTAAAGAAACAAATATGTTGTATTTTTTGTGTTTGTTTACTTATGTCAATCTTACAAATAAAAGGTTATTTTACCAAATGTACCTAAGTTTGATTAAATTTTATTTAAAATTATTTATAAACTTATATTATGCGTGAGACAATATTCTTATTTAAAGTTTAATGTAGTTATAATTATGTAATAAGTTCTAAAGACCAAAATATTTTATATTATATTATTTTGTATATCAAACATTGTATATGTGAATTAAGTTGATAATAATCAAATTTGCAACTCCAATGATTTTACGAATGAAGAAGAAGTCATTATTTTCTAGTATCATTGTTTTCTAGAATCTATCATGCCAGATTGTTTTTTGAAATATTTTAAACTTTTTCATATTTTAAAAACGGCTTGTATAATATTTGTTTATAAATTAACTTTTACAATTATTTTGTAAATTATAATTTGGTAATACTATTAAAATATACTTTTAAGTTTTGGGTACTTTTTTGGTACATTTGTAATCGTGATGTATTTTTATCAATTCTTTGTTTAAGATTTACATTTTTATTTCCTGAATTAATGTTGTTTTTCAGAGTTTGAACATTTAGTTGTCTAAGTTGTATTTTTGGTTTAATAGTAGTTTCAGTTCAATTTTAGTTTTGACAACCAATTGATATTCTTGGTTAGATGTTTTTGAACTAATATAGTTGGATGATTTAATAATCTTATATAGTTGGTTGAGTTTGAAAACTGGGTAGTTTATAAATATTATTTGTAAATTTATGTAATTTACGGGAAATCCTTGGTTAATATTTTTCTCCATATATCTTTGTGGTTAATATATGTTGGAAAGTGTGAAAAAGCGGTATATATACATATGCATTTTAGTAGAGTATTTCTTAGTGTAAAGAGTAAATTCAAAATTTCAAAGATTCAAAAAAAAAAAAATAGTCTATTGTGTTTTTTTTTCCAAAAATACAAATTTTTAATTTAGAATTATGTTGAATACTTTCGAGAAGATACTGAAAATGACTAAATGTTTATAAAGGTTAGCAGATTAAATTAAAAAAATTATATATCTCTTGTCATCAAAGTGAAAACCGTTATTCCATCTTGTAGTCGCTGTTTTAAAGTTAAGATTGAGTGAAATCTTTTGCAAGTAGCTACTGTCTTAAAACCACCATAAAAAAAAACATTTACTGTTAAATTAATATTGTCATAAAGCCTCCATACAAGAAGAGATCTACATTTAAATTAATATAAACAGATTAATTATTAATTTAATGAACAATGAACACATATATGAAAACAAATTATATTACACTCTAAGTCTCTAACAAAATATTAATATTTATGAAATGATAGACTAAAGTTACTAAACAATGAAAATAAAGGAAAATAAACTATGAAAAAAATTAATACACTATCAAGTATCAAATTTCTTAATACAAATGTAAAATTAAACTTATGATAAAACAAACAATGAAATATATATATATATATATATATATACATTAGCACTTTCCAACATAATATAATTAAGGGTATGTTCGTCGTTTACGATTACATTAACATTGTGTTAAAGCCTCCATACATAAAAATATTTACGTTTAAATTAACATAACGTGATGATGGAAACACTAGATAAGTAATGTTAATTAGAAGAAATTAATATAACCTTTTTTTTTTGAACATGCATAAATTGTTTCAAAAAAATCCTCTACAAGACGTCTGAGAAAATTGTGCTTCAGAGCTCCGATAATCAATGCTATCAGGTTGATCAAGTCTCTAATAAAATATATGAAAACAAATTATATTACACTCTAAGTTTATAACAAAATGTTTATTTTTGTAAAATGATAGACAAATGTTACTAAAAAATGAAAATAAAAGAAAATAAACAATGAAAAAACTTAATACACTATCAACTATCGAATTTCTAACACAAATGTAAATTTAATCTTATGATAAAACAAACAATGAAAGAAAATAAATTATACACTAAAATCTCTATAAGTTAATACTCTATAAATTAATAAACACTATAAATTAATAAATTTTGTTGATCCTGAGTCGGGCCAAGGTAAAAAATAACAAAATTTGATAAGATAATAAAATAATAATTATTTTGAAATTCTCATTTAAAATATGGCGTCAATAATATCATAAATTAAATAATCACGTAAATTTATACACATATATATATATATGCTGATATAATAATGTATGCTTTAAATTTTTGAATTTTCTCCTAAAGCTCATATTTTTTTTTCACCTAAAACTCATATCTATAAAAAAATTGTTATGTGATATTTTCAAACTATAATGATATAAAATATTCTATAACATGTCATAAAAATAGAATTTTTTTTAAAAAAATTTCAATTTCTTGATATTTAACATTTTTATTTTCATAGTTTGATAGGCTATTAAAACATGACTGTTGATATTATTATTAATAAATCTAAATTTATGTATCTCATATGTATAAGTGAATTTGTTTGAATTTATTGTAAATAATATTTTAAATTATTAGTTTACACTATACAATAACAATGATTCATGATAAATTAATAAAATTTCCCAACATTATTAATTGTAATAAGGTTTACTGTATAATATATTTTCATTTTCAAACATTATATAATTAAGGATACGTTGGTCATTTACAGTTCAGAGAACCCTAAAGTCGGTCGACCGACGAGGTTGTTTGTTCTTTTATTTAGTTTTATTCTTGGACTAATCCAAAAAAGTTCATCAATTCCGATTCACGCACTCTGTAAGTTTTGAGTGATGAATTGCTTATGATTCACCTTTGGAACTCTGCGTATTAAAAAAGTTATGATCTTTTGGTTTTTCAGGAATGAATCTTGGAGTGAAGATGATGCAGAAGAAGATGGCTGTTCTCTACCATTATCCTTGCCACGACGGTGTTTTCGCAGCTTTAGCCGCTCATCTCTACTTCTCAGCAAACTCAATCCCTTCACTGTTCTTCCCCAACACAGTCTACTCTCCGATCACAATCAGCCAACTTCCACTTGAAGAAATCAGTCATCTCTATCTTCTTGATTTCACTGGACCTCCTGGTTTCGTTCAACAACTCTCTCCTCAAGTCGAAAATGTCGTGATCCTCGATCACCATAAAACCGCTATCGAGAGCTTAGGTGATGATGCCTCTTCCACTTGCAAGAATCTTACTTGTGTTTTGGATATAGAGAGAAGCGGTGCCACCATTGCGTTCGACTATTTTACTCAGAAGCTGATTGATGAATGCAGAGGAAGTTGTTGCAAGGAGATGAATGATTTCAAGAGGATGAGACGTGTGTTCGAGTATATCGAAGACGCTGATATATGGAAGTGGGAGCTACCAGAGAGCAAAGCATTCAACAGTGGGATCTTGGACTTGAAGATCGAGTACGACTTCAATATTAACCAGTCGTTGTTTCAGCAGCTACTCTCGTTGGATCATGAAACTGTGATTAACAGAGGAAAACAGAGTTTGTCTAAGAAACGTAAACTGATTCACGAGGCGTTGGAGCAGTCATATGAGATTGTTCTTGGAGGAGGTTGTGATGAAGAGTTTGGACGGTGTTTAGCTGTGAATGCAGATGATGAGATTGCTGAGCTTAGAAGCGAATTAGGGAATCAATTGGCTGAGAAGAGCAAGAATCTGAAGTTTCGAGGTATTGGAGCTGTTGTTTACAGAGTTGCTGAGCTTGGAGATGAGAAGAAACTGAAAATTAGTTTGAGGAGTGTTGTAGAAGAAGACACAACTCCGGTTTCTCAGAGATTCGGAGGTGGTGGTCATAAGAACGCAAGCTCCTTCTTGTTAAGCTCCATGGAGTTCGAGCATTGGAAGGTGAATAGAAACTCTTCCAATAATAGATTAAGCTTAGAGATGTTGTAGACTCAGCTATTTAGCTCTCTGTATGGAATGCTTGTTTGAGCCAATGTGGTTACATACAGTATTGCCAATTTTGGTAGTTTAATTCGGGTTTAGTTCTGCTTTGTGGTTTTGGAAAAACATGAACCATTGTAAACTCAAGTTGACTATGAATTGGTTTATACGATTTTTTGTTTTTAGTTTTGATTCCAATGTATCTTTAATTTTCAAAGTAATCTATGCATCGTTTTGTTTTTTAGCCTTTCCAGTTCATTTGGATTCAGGTTCGAATGTTTGGATTTCTAAGAAGTATAACTAAATGTAACCAAATTAAGCATTTGAAGTACAACTTAATTGATAAGTTGTGATTATCTCATTGATTACAGCCTGCAGGACTCATGGGAACAACACCAAGTTGAAAGTTCCACAACACTCCACAAGTCAGAATGGCAAATTAGCTCCATGTCGTTTTGATTCAAGGTAAATGACTTTCTCATTAGCTCCGTTGACTTTAACATCCCATTTCTCTAAATACTATGAAAATTCAGTTAACTGACAGTAAAAGTTAAGATCAGCAAAGTCTTTAAAATTGATACTTTACATGTGCTAGTTGGAGGAAGTAACGGGGTCCTCAAAGGAGCTTTATTGTCATGATGCTGAGTTAAAGAATAAGTTTTAATAAAATATCTTGTAGCTGATGAGAATGAAGAATCACAGGTTATTGTCATAACTGATTACTGTGGACTACCCTTAGCCAATGGATTGGTAGCTGGATAAGGTTGACTTTGACTTTGAAAAATTGATCTCTCTTCTTTCAAAGGAGGTTGCGACCAGTTTCTGTCAATCTTGTTTCATATATATAGTTTATGTCTGCTTGTTTTGCTTTGATATCCGTCTTCTGTATTTTGTTGTAGTATATGGCTGAGGCAGTTGTATCATTTGGAGTTGAGAAGCTTTGGGAGCTTCTAACTCGAGAATCTGCGCGATTGAATGGTATAGATGAGCAAGTTGATGGACTAAAGCGTCAGCTGGGAAGGTTACAGTCGTTGCTGAAAGATGCAGATGATAAGAAAAATGAAAGTGAAAGGGCGAGAAACTTCTTGGAAGATGTCAAGGACATTGTCTATGATGCTGATGATATAATCGAATCCTTTCTTCTGAAAGAACTTAGAGGAAAAGATAAAGGGATCAAGAAGCATGCGAGAAGACTTGCTTGCGTTTTAGTAGATAGCCGGAACTTTGCTTCTGATATCGAAGGTATAACTAAGAGGATCTCTGAGGTGATTGCTGGAATGCAGAGTTTAGGGATACAACATATTATCGATAGTGGTGGCCGTTCACTGTCTCTGTCTCTGCAAGAAAGACAAAGGGAGATCCGACAAACATTTTCTAACAAATCTGGAAGTGATCTTGTGGGGTTGGATCAGAGTGTTGAAGAATTGGTTGATCATTTGGTGGAGGATGATAGCATTCAAGTGGTTTCTGTTTCTGGAATGGGCGGTATTGGTAAAACCACACTCGCTAGACAAGTTTTTCATCATGACATTGTCCGACGCCATTTTGATGGATTCTCATGGGTGTGTGTTTCGCAACAGTTTACGCGTAAGGATGTTTGGCAAAGGATCTTGCAAGATCTTAGACCGTATGATGAGGGCATTATACAGATGGATGAATATACACTCCAAGGTAAACTCTTTGAATTGTTGGAAACCGGTAGATATCTGCTTGTCCTCGATGATATATGGAAAGAAGAAGACTGGGACCGAATAAAAGCTGTGTTTCCCCATAAGATAGGTGAGCTCTAAATCTAACTGTACATACATAAATCACCAATAAGGTTGGTAATAGATGCCTTTTATTTCATTTCACTATCATGAACGATAAGTATTTTGCAGGTTGGAAGTTGTTACTTACTTCCCGCAATGAAGATGTTGGTTTACATGTGGATCCAGCATGTTTTGCCTTTAGACCAAGAATCCTTACTCCCGAAGAAAGCTGGAAGCTATTTGAGAGAATTGTATCCCCTAGGAGAAACGAAACTGGTATAATACTTTCATTTCATATATAAAATAAAAGAATCTTTGTGCATTCATTTTTCTCTTATGAATCCTTTTAAGACTGAGAAGTGTAATATATATTATCTTGTCCTGGTTTTCAGGATTTAGGGTTGATGAAGCCATGGGAAAGGAAATGGTGACATATTGTGGAGGACTACCGTTAGCCGTTAAAGTGTTGGGAGGGTTGTTAGCTAAGAATACAGTCCTCGAGTGGAAAAGAGTATATAGCAATATTGGAACTCAGATAGTAGGAAACTCTGGTTTGAATGAAAACAATCCCAATTCGGTTTACCGAGTATTGTCTTTGAGTTATGAAGATTTGCCTATGCAGTTAAAGCATTGCTTCCTTTACTTGGCTCATTTCCCTGAAGATTCCAAGATAGAAGTTAAGACATTGTTCAACTACTGGGTTGCAGAAGGAATAATAGTGTCAATTTACGATGGATCAACCATTCAAGATAGTGGAGAAAGCTACCTAGATGAGCTAGTGAGGAGAAATATGGTTGTTGTTGAAGAAAGCTATTTGAGTTCCAGAATAGAGTATTGTCAAATGCATGACATGATGAGAGAAGTTTGTTTATCTAAAGCCAAAGAAGAGAACTTTCTTCAAGTTGTCAAAGTTCCTATAGCTACCGTTACTACCATCAATGCTCAATCTCCTTGTAGGTGTCGCAGACTTGTTCTACATAATGGTAATGCAGTTCATATGCTGGGACATAAAGACAACAAAAAAGTTAGATCTGTTTTGGTTTTTGGAGCCGACGAAAACTTGTGGAAGCTTTCAGGTCTCCGATATTTACCGTTGCTCAGAGTGTTAGATCTTTCTTACGTACAGTTTGAAGGAGGGAAGTTACCATCAAGCATCGGAGAGCTGATTCACTTGAGATTCTTGAGTTTATACGAGGCTGGGGTATCTCATCTACCTTCTTCTCTACGGAATCTAAAGCTTCTTCTCTGTTTGAACTTAGGTGTTGTTGATCGGTTACTAGTTCATGTGCCAAATGTTTTGAAAGAGCTGCAAGAACTAAGGTACCTTCGCTTACCTCGTTCAATGCCTGCTAAAACCAAGTTGGAACTGAGTGATCTAGTTAACTTGGAGTCCTTGACGAATTTTTCTACTAAACACAGTAGCGTGACGGACCTACTCCGTATGACAAAGCTCACGGTACTCAATGTGATTTTCAGTGGCGGGTGTACTTTTGAAAATCTGTTATCATCTCTTGGTGAACTGAGAAATCTCGAAACGCTTAGTTTTTATGATTTTCAAAATATCAGTGTGGCTGAACATGGGGGAGAACTCGTTCTTGATTTTGTTCATCTAAAGGATTTAACTTTGTCCATGCATATGCCAAGGTTTCCGGATCAATACCGGTTCCCTCCCCTTCTTGCGCACATATGGCTAATTGGATGCCGCATGGAGGAAGATCCAATGCCGATTCTAGAGAAGTTGCTTCATTTGAAATCGGTTTATCTTTCATCTGGTGCATTCGTGGGAAGGAGAATGGTGTGCTCGAAAGGAGGATTTCCTCAACTATTTGCTCTCAAAATGTCGTATAAAAAAGAGTTGGTAGAGTGGAGAGTAGAGGAAGGGTCGATGCCATGTCTTCGTACTTTGACTATAGACAATTGCAAAAAGCTGAAGCAACTCCCGGATGGGCTCAAATTCATAAGTTGCTTGAAGGAACTGAAGATAGAAAGAATGAAGAGGGAGTGGACTGAGAAATTGGTAATAGGTGGGAAAGATTACTACAAAGTCCAACACATTCCCAGTGTTCAGTTTATCAACTGTTGCCAGTAATGAGCAAGTGTTACTTGTTTCTCTTTTGTCCACTTTGTTCATTTTTTTATTGGTTTTGCATTCTACTTGGATTAACAAATAAAAAACTACTTATGTTCTTACTTTTGATTCTGGTTTTAGAGAAAATATTGCGTTATGGGTTGTATAAGATGCTGGAAAACATAAATGGTCCAAACAAATAAGCATACTGCCATCAATAGTCTCCTAGAACTATTCTACATTTTCTTTTACAATACCGAGAGGAAGACTTCATTGTAAACATTTCAAAGACCTTATGCAAATTTGGCTAAAGTATGACTAGAATCCTCTACCCATCTGTTCCTACATTAATAGTTTCTGCCTTGTTTTTTATCTTTTTTTTTGGCAAGGGATGATTTTATGTGTAAAGCTTTTGTATCTACTACAAACCTTTCATTTTATATGATATTGACATGCTACAAACCTTTCATTTTAAATGTTTACGCTTCTTCTTCGCCAAGATTGCATCTCTGATTTGTCGGTCTAGCCCCTTGAACAGGATCTGAGCATCTGTAGATGTGTTGTTGTGATATTTGTTGTTGCGTTCCATCCAGATGGAGACATCTAGGCGATATGCTGTCTTTGACATCTAGCCATTCCGAAAGTGAGTCAAACTAAGATTCAATATCCAGGGATTTGAAGAGTTTAAGCATTCTCCATGTATGTATTTATAAGGACTCTAGGATTTAACATCTGGCATGAAGCCATGAACCATCTGCAAGTCTTGGACGATCACCTAACTATGCTTGATGCAATGCAACACACCACGCACAGATCTTCCAACTACAGACTCATCATCAATATACTCTTCTGATCGACATTGAAGTCTATAGCTAATTAATGTCGTTTGTGTATCAAGTCTTCTTTTTTTTTTTTTTTTTTCTAGGTTTTTAGAAATCATATGAATTAATTTCCAAACCAAATCGTTCATCATGCATGGGTACTAAGTAGCAAAGCCTATCGTGTAAACTAAGCTGAAAATCGTGGAAGTCAACGCTTATAATCCAACTAAACGTAGTCTCTGCCTTGTTCTACACGAAATCGTAGGGTTTATCAATTCAATTATGAGCACTAGCTAGCAGGTGGAACTTTTTTTTTTTTTTTTTTTTTTCTGTTTTTTCTTTCGTGGTTTTGAATTCAATTTAAGTTAGATAAAAACGACGTTTGTTCTTACTTTAGTTTTTTTTTTTTTTTTTTTTTTATAATAATTCAGGCGTATTTACCAATCCTTTTGAACTAAGCAAGTTATTGTAAAAGATTTATGCCATGTAATTTTGGATAAAAGAAAAGTGTCTCAGTAAAAGTAAATTGCTTCTTGATAATCATTTGCGTTGCGAGATAAGAAAATATTATCCCTGACTTTAACCTCTCTGTTATATGAACCGAAGAACTGAAACTTCTGAACGGAACAATGAACAATTGAATCAAAGCGTTGTATTGCTGAATTGGGCCTAAAGAGCCCATCTAGGATTTAAAGGTCATTCAATTTCGTTCGTGCATTAAAAAGAAGCTCTGTAAAAGTGATTCTAGGGTTTGAAACATCGGCCGCCATGAAAAATGATCTGGAGCAGCAGTTCTCAGAAGGTCTAGTGATAACACCATCATCGAGCTCGGTAAGAGAAGAAAACTGAACTCCGTCTCAATCCCAGATGATCTTCTTATCGATATACTTTCGAGTAGGCATCACCACCGTTACGGTTATCTAATTAACCACCGGTTACGGTTATCTAATTAACCACCGGTTACGGTTAAAAATTTGGTTTAACCTTAACCATAAACGTTTAATAAACGGTTAAACGGTTACGGTTAGGGGTGGGTGTTCGGGTATCCTATCGGGTTTCGGGTCGGGTATTTCGGGTTTTCGGATTTTCGGGTTTAGAATTATAAGACCCATTCAGGTAATTTTAGATTTCGGGTCGGGTTCGGGTAAACACCCATCGGGTTCGGGTAAACACCCATCGGGTTCGGGTTACACCCAAACTACCAAACTAAACAAACTGATTGTAATCATCAAATATAAAAAAGTCAACTTCATCATACCATATTGAGTTCAACAAAAAGAAATGACAAATCTAAACACAAAAACAATAAGTTCATAAACCAATAGTTCTTGATTTCCTGAAACATGAAATGACACCAAATTTAAAGTTAGAATCATATAATCTATCTAAACTAATATATGAAAATTGACACATATGAAAATGAAAACTAATTTACCTAGTAACAGAGATTAGAGAACTTGCAAACTGTCTTACTTTTCTTGTGATGTCATGGTGAGGGTTGCAAAATCTGAAAATATAATGAATAAACACAGATTGTAAATATTAAGTAAAATAGAAGGACAAAAAATTAAAGAATAAAGATACACACCTTTCTCAAGTTGATCTTCATATTCGAATTCATCAAGTATTTGTGCATTGGTAAGCACTTTTGATTCAATTTTAATATCTTGTTTCATCCATTGTTCTGTACACATCAAAACCTCAACCATATAGTGAGTTAGACAATTCCTATATGGGTTTATTATCCTCCTACTAGTGCTAAAAGCGCTCTCAGATGCAACAGAAGACACTTGCATAGCAAATAAATCTCTAGCCATCTCTGACAAAATGGGATACTTGCAACTGTTTATTTTCCACCAAGAGAGTACATCGTACTCCATTCCAAGCATCACTTCAGGGTTCTCTACTTTGTATTTGAGATATGAATCCAACTCATTTTTGTCTCTAACACCAATCTATTTTAGCAAAGTATTGTACCGATGCTCAACCTTATGCCTACGGTAACCAAGATCATTATCAACGCTATCCATTCTATTTGCTTGGAAATCTTGAGTAGACTGAGATGATTGGACATTTTCCTTTTTACCATATCTTTCGCTATACTCTTTGAACATACTCTCTAGAATGGTGAGAACTGACTCATACAACCCCTTAGACTGTATAGAGTCTTCTCCATACAACTCATCAAAACACATTTTCGCAAACTGCATCTTCTTTCTTGGATCAAAGACAGTAACTATTACCAACATCTTGTTGATGTTCTTCAAGCCATCCCAATACTTATCAAATTTCTTAAACATTTCTTGAGCTTTCACCCTCAGATCACTATCAGAGTTGTTACAAAGCAATTGAAGCTCTGATGCTATGTTCACTATCTCACCATAACACTTGTGTGCATTCAGAGTTGTAGAAGATGAGACTACCAATGTGGAATCGTAAAAAATGTTTGGAACTTATTTAGCCTTTGAACTGCACGCCAATCAGCCATTGAAGGAGGTCCAATCCATTTTTTACCACCTATAACCTCCATGAAATGATCATTGTACAGTTTGTCTTCAAGCTCCATCTTATCAAAAGCTTCCTTGTACTTAACTGCCCTTGACAACATCAAATATGTGGAATTCCATCTAGTTGTTACATCTAATGGCAAACAACCCCTTGTTATCCTACTAGATTCTACCTTAAGATCAAATGCATCTTGCCTTCTGCCTCCTGATCTAAAATATAATATAGCATTACGGATTGCAGCCACACTATCATCTATTTTATCCAATCCGTCCCTCACAATCAAATTAATAATATGACCAGCACATCTCATATGTAAAAAATCCCTTTTCATCACTAAAGAATCATCAGATATCAAAGAGAAGCTGGATTCAAACGTTGACAATGCATTACTATTAGCTGTTGCATTGTCCACAGTGACACAAAATACCTTCTCTATTCCCCAGTCAGCTAAGCATTCAAGAAGGACTTTAGCAATGGTAATACCTTTATGATCTGTGACATATTTGAACCCTATGATCAGCTTCTTTAACCGCCAGTGAGCATCAATGTAATGTGCTGTTATAACCATATAACTTGAACCTAAAAAGAGAAAGAAAGATTCAGCCAAATAACACAATAAACAAGTCTAAAAAAAATGAAACAAGCTACTGATTAAAATAAACATTACCAGTGATCTCACACTTCCAAATATCTGTTGTAAGTGAGACTCTTTGCTTGTTAGTTAGGAACCATTGTTTCATAGTAGCCTTCCTATCAACATAAATGTGAACAATGTCTCTTGTTGCTGTTCTTCTTGAGTGAGGTTTGTACAAGTTTACATTGATGATATACATAGAGAAACATACTTCTATTAAGTAAGATACAAAAAAAATAAGTAGATAAAAAAAATGATTAAAAAAAAAATTGATTACCTTATCACAAAAGTGTTTCCAAGCCATGCTTTCAATGAAAGCCAATGGCAACTCTCCTATCACAAGCATCTCATTTGATGCTTCTCTGAAAATCTTCTCAGACACTTTTCCACTCTGAAAATTTCCTTGCATATTAATAACTTGCTGAGCCTTATCTTCTTTTTCTTGCCATGCCTTGTATGACTTACAGATATGAAGATGATTCCACAGGTTTTTAGTCCCTGACTTTGATGGACATGAGTATTCTTTCTTGCAATAGTGACAAACACACTTGTCACGATCTTGTTTTCTTGTGAAATGATCCCATACATTTGACCTTGGGGGGGATTATCTTCTTTTCTTTAGGTTGTTCAGAAGTATCTCCATTTTCTTGTGTATGTTTCCTTTTGCCCCTTCGATCCTGAGCTGGAGTCATTTCCTCTTCTTCTTGTTCATGTTCTTCATTATCTCTAGCATCTTGGTTCGGAGATGATGATGAATCCATCTAGAAATAAAAAAACATACTAAATCAGAATTCTTAAACAAAAGCATAATGTGTATCCAGTTTTAATCATGCTTCTAATTATTATAACTCAGACTAATTAACTGTTTGTTGACTCCACTACTAAAACAAATTCAGAATTGAGGCCAAAAATAAATAAAGTACAAAAGAAACACATACACAGTCATACACACAAGCAATGAAATGGAAGAAACCCACTCCAACACTTTAAATTAATTCTCGTGGAGTTGATGATGAATCTATCAAGCAAAAAAACATAGACACACACACAAGCATGAATTTAAATATAATTGATACTAGACTACAACACAACACTCGTAATAAAGAATTCAAATAGCTTAAATTAAATTCATATTGTTAGTTTCTATGTTAAGTTATTTGATAAAATCGACGAAGAAGAATGTGATTTACCTGATTTGCTTTGAGATCTCATATGGAGGAGAGTTGGAGAACGATGAGAATGATTCTTTTAGGGTTTCCAGTTTATTAAATTGAGGGATTTTCTGGTTGGTTTGAATATCACAGAAATCGGGATATGGCAAGTCGAGAATCAAGAGAAACAAGAAATCGGGAATGTTATGATCTTATGGATGCTTTCGGGTGTTTAATCGGGTGTTCGGGTATACCCGATCGGGTTCGGGTACCCGTTTTGTTTAACATGAACACCCGATCAGATAGTTTGGATGATTTATACCCGACCCGAATTGCTTACTTCGGGTACGGGTTCGGGTTCGGGTATCGAGTATTTTGCCCACCCCTAGTTACGGTTAAATACGGTTTTGGTTGAAGCGGTTACGGTTATATACGGTTACGGTTATTTGATAATATGATACAGTTGATATTATTTGATGATATAATATAATTGATATTATTAATATATTCTTTTAGTATACTCATATTTTTCATATCATATGATTCATATTAAATAAATAATTATTAGTATATTTTATTATGTTTTTGAAACGGTTACGGTTAACAAATTACGGTTTAACTATGCGGTTAACCAACGGTTTTGATATGGTTACGGTTAATTAACAGTTATAGTTAATATAATTTAACCATATATTTACGGTTAACGGTTACGGTTTTAAACCATTTTATACGGTTACGGTCTGGTTACGGTTAGGATACGATCTGGTTACGGTTTAATTTTGGTCATGCCTACTTTCGAGAGTCCCGGGGAAGTCTTTAGCTAGGATTCATTGCGTATCCAAATTCTGGAAATCCCTACTTAACCGTCCTGATTTCACGGAGCTGTACCTGACTGTAGCTCGTCGACGAGTCCTTTTCTTCTTCACAGATAATGGAGAGTCATTTGTCTTCTCTTCGCCTCATCCTGATCCCAATCATAACTCTTCTCTTGTAGCCACCCCTCATAAGTGTTTTCCCAAATATCTTCCATCTGGTATCAATGCAATGAGTCCCCAAGTAGTCCGTGGATTGGTATTCCTACAGAACTATGGAAGAAAAACGCGGATGATTTATAACCTCGTCACTGGAGAGTCCATAACCTTACCCAAAGTGAAAGCAACGGGTGTTAGAAACAGCTATTTTGGATTCGATCCGATCAGCAAACGTTTCAAAGTGTTGTGTATGACTTGGTCACGTTATGGAACCCCTAACACTCATCGGATTTTGACACTGGAGACTGGGAAACGTTTATGGAGGACGATCCAAGACCCAGTACTTGCCCATTATCCCATAGAGTACTCTTATTCTATTGATGATGGAATATGCATAAATGGTGTTTTGTATTACCTAGCTTCTTATTCTAAAATAGTTTGCTTCGACTTTAGGTTTGAGAAATTCAGCTTAATTAACGCAGATGATGGCATGTTTATTCATGGTCAATGTCATGATTGGACTTTGTTCAACTGCAAAGGTAAAGTAGGTGCACATGAGTATATAGATTTCTTTGAAAACGGACGGCTTGTGTTTTGGGTTCTAGAAGATGCTGGAAAACATAAATGGTCCAAACGTATATGCGTCCTGCCACCTTCCTTGGGAAATCTACTCTACAAGAAAAGGATTGCTGGAATGACTAGTACGGGTGAGATCGTGTTTTCGCCCTACGCAGGCTGTCTATCAAACCTTTTCTGCATTTTTGTACTACAATATCGAGCGGAACACTTATACAAGAATCAATATTGAGGGGTTTAAAATGTATGGTTGTCCTTTTGTTCACATCTTTCTGGACTATGTAGAAAATATAAAGTTTTTGTAAGTTCAGCTCTTAAAAATATTGTTCCCGTCTTTAGAGACAGATCAGCTAATGTAATTCTATTATATTCTTAAACAGATGGACGAGCTAATATAATTCTATTTTACACCACAAATATATCTTCTAAGTTAACTCCCAACTCATCAATATAGTCTATATATATTAGCTAAGTGTCGTTTGTGTGTCAAAACCCTGCAAGCCATCCATTATTAACCATATTTCTTCCCCATCAAGACTTTTTATTTTAAGGTTTTGAAATCATATAAATCAATGTCGGAACCAATATGTTCATCATGGGTACTAAAATTAAAGAGCATATCGTGTGTGTAGCGTTGTAAAATAAGCTGAAAAACTCGGTGGAAGTCAACTCTCAGAATCCAACCAAACGTAGTATCTGCCTTTGTTCTACACGAAACCATAGAGTTTACCAATTCAATTATGACCACTAATGAGCACTAATTGTAGCAGATGAAAAAAAAAACTCTCTCTCTCTCTTGTGCGCTTTGTTCATTGTCTTTGTGGTTTGGTATTCAATTTAATTTATATATCCTTTCAACAATGCAAGGGTCTTGTAAAAGATCTATACATTATGTCTTTGGACAGCAGAAGAAGAGTGTCTCGGTAAAAGGTAAATTGCTTACTTGTAATCATTTGGGATAGTTACATCGTGCGTACTAACAATGAAGTAATCTATAAGAAAATATCATCCATGACTTTAAACTCTCTGTTACATGAATAGAAGAATTGAAATTTCTGAACGGAATAAATAAACAAATGAATCAAAGCGTTGCGTCATTTGATTTAAATATGATTTGACTCTGTTTTTGGTATTGGTCATAGATAATTTATGTAATTAGGGGGAAAAAATAAGGTGATTAATTAAGTAATTGGGCCTAGAGAGCCCATCTAGGAACGTAGCATTATAAAGGTAAATTTCGTTCATCGCAAGCTTTGTAAAGAGATAGATAATAATAGGGTTTGAAACATTTGCCATGAAAGATCATCATCGGGAGCGCAGTCAAAAAAGAAGAAAGAAAAAAAATCATTTGGAGCAGCAGGTCTCACGATCTTCAAACTCGGTAAGAGAATACTCAGACCCAATCCCAGTTGACCTTCTTATTGACATATTCTCTAGCGTCTCTGCAAAGTCTATAGCTAGGTTTCGTTGCGTATCCAAATCCTGGGAATCCATACTTCGTCGTCCTGATTTCACAGAGCTGTTCCTGACTAAATCTGTGTCTCGTCCACGGCTCCTTTTCCTCGTCACAGTTAAGCAAGAATGAATACCGAGTGGTCCGAGTTAATGAAAAGGCATTTGTCTTCTCTTCGCCTCAACGTCAAAATCCAGATGGTAACTCTTCTCTCGTAGCCACCCCTTATAAAAACTGTTTTCGCAAATATTTTCCATTAGATATCAGTCCCCAAGTAGTCCGTGGATTGGTCTTCCTTCAGAATCGGGGGAGACTCACGCGGGTGATCTTTAACCCCGTCACTGGAGAGTCCATAGCTTTACCCAGAGTGAAAGCGACGGGTGTTAGAGATAGCTATTTCGGCTTTGATCCGATCAGCAAACAGTTCAGAGTGTTGTGTATGACATGGTCACGTTATGGAACACCCAACACTCATCGGATTTTGACATTGGAGACTGGAAAAAAACGCCTATGGAGGACGATCCAAGACCCAGTACTTCCCCATTATTCTATGTGTGATGGAATCTGCACCAATGGTGTTTTGTATTACGTAGCTTATTTTCGAGGTGACCGTTCTAAGTGTATGGTTTGCTTCGATTTTGGGCTTGAGAAATTCGGCTTTATTAAATTAAAACCAGACATGAACTACTCGACTCGGCGGCTAACTTTGTTCAACTACAAAGGTAAATTAGGTGTACATGAGTATATTGATCCGTTCGGGAACGAAAGATCTGGGTTGTGGGTTCTAGAAGATGGTGGAGAATGAAAACACATATTTGTGGCTAAGTCTATATGTTCAAGTATGTGTATGATCGACTTCGAGATTGTATGTGCATAAAGTAAATAAGACTCACATCTCCGGGACCTAGTCCAGAACAAATCCACTAGAACAAGATTGCAATTACAATTGCTATGATATCGAATCATTCTTTTCTAGATGAATAAACCATCAAAAGATCTCTTTATCTTATTGATGGGGCAACACCACACATCTTCTGTGCATATCTTGAGAATACCTTGAAGCGCACAAGTCTTCATGAAACGCTTTTTCGGTATTTATATCAATTGTCCAACCCCTAGGGTTAGCAACTTTCCTATTATACAACAAATATGAATTGGGAGATTAACAATTGTACAACCCCTAGGATTGACAATTTTCCTATTATACAACAAATAGGAATTTCTTATTATACAACAAATAGGAAAGTTTCTCTCCATGATCCCATCTTGAATATTCCATTCAAGATGTTCATCCAGCTCAACAGCCGCCACTTGGCTTGTCCAAGTCGGCCTTAATCTTATGTACTCAAACTCTCTAATTCAGCTTCTTATACTACTTCCTGTATTAACGTCGGACTAGTACAAAAACTGGTTCAGACGTTTGATATATCTAACTGCTCCTCTGATATCTAACTTCAGAGTTCTTGATTCAACACCTTATCTTCTTCTCTGCTTTGTGTCAATCACTGTGTCAGCACGATCACCAAACGCTACTTAAGCTTTGCTCTAACAACATATGTATCAAGTAATACTTCATCTTTTGTATCAGCTCTGTCCACTATCTATGTCTAAACTGTTGCATTACCACTATGACATCTATGATGTATTTCTGTATCCATGTCTCATCCATTACATCCACTTAATTAGTAGAGATTTCACCACATGTTCTAAACCTTATAAAACTTCATTCACCTATTAGAACTAGTCTACTATGCATCTTCAATCTCTCCCTAGATGATTGACTTTTCAATTCCATGCATCTTATAAAACCAGTCATCATAATATCTTCAATCTCTCCCTTGATGACTGAGTTTTAAATCTCTTTCAATCTCTCACTTCATGCTACATCATGTATTATTCATGACATCTTCATTCTCCCCCTTTTTAACTTAGTTTGATACTCAAGCAAATTCTTTAATCTCTAATCACTAGTAGAGCTCCCCATAATATTTGCTCTTAGCTCACTACAAACTTGACATTCTCTTCTCCCCCAGATTGAGTGCAAACTAAGATAAAAAACAACCAACATATCAACATCTTAACTAGTCTTGCATTATACCCGCTGTTAAACAATCTCTGTAACCCTACAACTATCCTTTGTTGTGTTGCTCATCAGTTCTCAGCCTTGAGTACTCTACTTATTTGCATGAACCATCCGAAAACTTATTCATGAGAATTGGATAACCTGAGATGATCCCTTCTTATGCGCAACCTTAAAACTCCTTGAAATTGTGATATAAAAACATCTCCACCTCATAATCGATTTGTGAATCCATAAAAAAAAACTTTGAACACAAAACTCCACCAGAAACTGTAGCCGCCAACAGATCCAGCAATACTTCATCAAAAATTGCAGCATACACAAAAATATATACTAGCCGGCCGTCACTAAATACCACATACATAACAACTCTTTCCTTTCCAAAGTGTTATTCCTAACTCCACTTGAAAATTCTTCACATTACCACCATGAGCCAAGCTTGTTTTCTTCTAGCAAAATTTCTTTAAAACCCTTTGACAGAACTTTTCTTCCCATGACAACTTCGCAATCAAAATGCCTTGGCAGAAATTTTTATGTCTCAACCTCTCTCTTAGTCTAAGTTTCGATCACTCTGTCTCAAAGCCTTCTCCAAAAACGCTTGTCAGCATTCTTCTTAGATTCCAGCAAGCTACCATAACATGTTTCAACATCTATACTCTTGGCTCATTAGAACTTCATTGGTGCATAAGACTCTGAATCAACTGTTCTGCAATATTATCATTCAACTAAGTTCACGGACTCCAAATCCAGTTCTCTTATACCAGAATCTAGTTCAACATGTCCATAGTACCTCTGTCAAATTTTATCCCATTCTGAGTTCATATGGTCCTCCTTTGATGTTATCACTGTAACTGGTCAAAACTGAAACTTCTAATAGACTGATTCCGGAACAGACTGAAGATCCTTGAATAAAATGCAATTCAACCGTCAAAACTTCAATCCAACCGTTGAATCTCACGTCCGTACTATCATAAAGCTCCTCAAAAAATTGCAGCGTGATCAGATTACTAGACATCCATCAAACATTGTCTTAAAACAGACATCTCGAAACTGTTTTCTTCTTCTTTTTTTTAATCTAGGTTGATGATGCAGTCCATATCTCCTCTTCTTGTTCTCCTCCTCCATGGCTGCAGCTCTCTCTTCCTCACTGATCTCTTTTTATCTCTTCAAACACACAACCTTCCTTAACATCTTTGTTTAATGACACATACATTTATACATGACCAATCCAGATCATCTCTAAAATTATGATCTGCAGGCTAGCCTTCAAGAATTTATTCCACAACTTCTTGTCTTGAAGCAACTAAAATTCTGCCTGGGAGACAATCTCTAAGAGACCAGTAATCTTCATAACCTTAATTCTGTAATTTGCAGTGGAATCTCCGACATTTGCAGTTAACCTTTTAAAACTGAAGTCATATGCTTGTAATTATCCGATCTACAGCTTGTGGTAACTCAGAACCAACATCACCAGTCACTTGTAGTACGTAGAGTCACATGATTTTTCATTCTCACAAACACCTTCTTGAAATTGAGCCATATATGCTTCAGACATTTAATCATACTCAGAACAAAACACCCAAATATCCAGTTTTTGTATATCTTATACTTTGAGCTCCATCAACTTGTACTGAAGCTATTTTTGTTTCTGTTGCAGTCTTGATGCAGATCATAAACGGAGTAGCAAAACATCCCAGAAAATTATGAAATTCGGTGACAACATCCACAGCAGTCATACGAAACCATAGAAAGAAACGGATCATGATTTGAGTTTAAGGTTAGCGAGTTATGATCAAATTCGCAAGAGATCCAAACTGATACGACCTGCGAGCATCCAACTTTGAGAGCAATTTCCCATCAACCCACAAGGAATCGGAGGGATATCTCTATATCCTTAGAAAGATCTTGTTTTCAAGTTTTCAGAACCTCTTTCAGAACTAAAATAGGAGGTCTGTTGCCAAATAAAACTAACTGCTTCAGACGTGATATAAGAGCTATAAACCACATCATGAGACCCTCTCTTTTAAAAATCTCTTCTTTTCACGGCATGAACTATTGATGATGGGACCATCATCAAGACCAAAAATCTCTTTCCCTGCTCTTTGGAGAAGAACAAGAGCATTAACAAGATCATCACCATTTAGAACCAACACTCCTAAAATCATCGATAACACCATTGTTGCTTCAACTTAAACAATCGAGAGATGTAGTCTCCACTTTCACATCAATCGCCACAGCAAAGTTTCCATAGCAGTAGTTCTTTAATGTCTGCATGATCGCACGAACAAAGAATCTTAATTCCTCTTTGCTTTTCTTTGGATCTTTTATAACTTTGGATCTTTATAAGAGGCGGCTTGTGATTAGCAACAATCTTCTCCCCCTTGTTCACTTTAAATCCAGCCTCTCTTCTTTGCAGCCACAACATGCACTGATTCCGTTTAAGCTTAATAATATCACAGTCATCTCGCTCCTGCCTCTAATTCCAAGACCAACTGAAAGCTCCCTTTGAGATCATCTTCACAAAATTGCAAGTTCACAATATAGCGCCAAAATCCAGCCAAGAGACCAGTCCTCAGCAACCCCAACTGAACTCACGATACCTGCAGCAGATTTCTCAACCACTGTCAAACTCAAATTCAGATCCAAAGCTCTATTGATCCTAAAACCAGCCGACATTCAAAGAATTTTCAGACACCATAATCACTTGGAACTCTCACTGTCGAAAAATACTTTCAAGAACAACCATAAGCTTGTTATGGAACTAGAGAATTGAAGGAGTAAAACTCTTGTTCTTATTCTTATTCTTCATAATGTCTCAACGAGGTTACATATATATAGAATACAAAACAGCATGACTAAAATCGACTAGGAATTGGTATATGGCTGATGGGCCTTAAACAATGGGCTTCAAGTCTTGGACAAAATATGGACCGTCAATGGGCTTGGTTATGGAGTCCATCCTTAAGTGGGTTTATAACACTCCCCCTTGGATGACATAACCATGCAAGATGCTAAGGGATCAATGCAATGTGCTTGGGGATGCTGCCTCATTAAAACCTTACCAGGAAAATCCAGTGGGACAAAACCATGGTGAAGGAAAAAGAGTACAGCACACATTGCTCCCCCTGTTCTAAGCATCCCTGAAGTCCTTAAGTCTCTGCATTCCAATCTGGTGCATGAGCTTCTTGAATGTTGTTGTCGGCAGTGTTTTGGTGAAGAGATCGGCTGAGCTGTTGCTAGAATGAACTTGTACCACTTGAACTTCTCCGGCCTTTTGTAGTTCATGTGTGAAGAAGAACTTGGGTAGAATGTGCTCCGTCCGATCTCCCTTGATGTAACCTTCCTTGAGCTTTGCGATGTTGGCAGTATTGTCCTCGTATAGGACTGTTGGCTCCTTATCATCAATATTAACCAAACACACTAAACTTTCTTTGTTATAACCTGCATCAGCAAAACCAACTAAAACATCTTTGTTATAGTTAGTATAATATAAACCCAAATTTAAATGTTCCTTGTAGGTAACGTAATGAATACTTAATTTCACTCCAGTGCCTTTGGGTCGGACAAGAACTAAATCTTGCTAGGAGATTCACGGCAAAACATATGTCTGGTCTAGTGTGGCTAGCCAAGAACATTAAAGCTCCTATAGCACTGAGGTATGGCACTTCAGGACCAAGAATTTCTTCTTTGTCCTTCTTTGGACCAAATGGATCTTTATCCAAGTCTAAGCTTCTAACAACCATTGGACTGGTCAATGGGTGAGCTTTGTCCATATTAAACCTCTTGAGTACCATTTCTGTATATGCCTTTTGATGCACAAGGATTCCATTATTTATGTACTCAAGCTGTAGCCTCAAACAGAATTTTGTCTTGCCTAGGTCTTTCATTTCAAACTCTTTCTTGAGATATTTTACTGTTTGGGCAATTTCACCAGAAATTCCAAGGATGTTTAAATCATCCACATAAACTGCTATTATAACAAACCCTTTGTTTGCAAACTTCTTTATAAATAGACATGGACTGATTGGGTCATTCTTATAGCCTTCTTTAGCTAAATATTCACTTAACCGGTTATACCACATTCGACCACTCTGTTTCAGTCCATAAAGGGATTTGTCCAGCCTTATGCAGTACTGTTCTCGAGAACTACTCTTATCTTTGAGCTCAAAACCTTCTGGTAATCTCATATAGATTTCATTATCCAGTGGACCATATAAGTATGCGGTTACAACATTCATTAACCGCAAATCCAGTTTTTCCCTTATAGCCAGACTTATTTAGATATCTAAAAGTCGTTGCATCCATCACAGGGGAGTATGTCTCCTCATAATCTATTCCTGGTCTTTGAGAGAATCCTTGTGCTACAAGCCGTGCTTTATATCTCACGATTTCTTACTCTCATTTCTCTTTCTTACAAAGACCCACTTATGTCCAACTGGTTTAATTTCAGGTTTTATCCTTAAGGTCGGACCAAACACACTTCTCTTCTTTAAAGAGTTTAAGCTCCACGTCAATAGCTTTTTTCTATTTTAAATAATCTTTGCTTTGAGTGCACTCTAATGTAAACGTGGGCTCTAGATCCTCATTTATCTCAAGTGCTACCTTATATGCATAATATTTCATTTAATGTCGACATTTTTGCGGTTCCATTATATTCCAGACATGATATAATTTATTGAGATCTCATTATTATCAATACCTTCAGGTCCTTGAGGTTCAGCGTCCCAAACCTCATTTTGGTACCTTAGGACTTGCCGCGGCTATGTCTGTATTTTCTATAATTCCCTTAACCTCGGTTTGATTTGCACCTTTAGACTTCCGAGGGTTCTTATCTTTGGAACCTAATGGTCTACCTCGTTTTAAACGTGGGTTAGACACTGTAGCAACTTGATTATTGTGTTCCTTCTGAACATCAATACGTACTGGTACATTACAAGCTGGTATGTACGATTTTGTTACTCTCTTTGGGTCAGCAAAGGAATCTAGCAATTGTATAGCTAGCTTTTGCAAATGTATAATTTTCTGGACCTCTACATCACAGGCTAAAGTCCGAGGATCTTGCTAATTCAAGGATGTTTGATTCCATGTTATTTCTTTAACCAGCTTGCTAGTCTCTCCACTCAACATAGGGAATTCAGATTCTGTAAATTGACAGTCCGCGTATCTGGCCTTAAATAAATCTCATGTGGTTGGCTCAAGATACTTTATAATGGTGGGAGACTCATATCCAACATATATTCCCATTCTCCTTTGAGATCCCATCTTAGTTCTCTGTGATGATGCAATATAAACGGCACACCCGAATATTATTTTAGATGGGATATGTCTGGCTTATGACCCGTTAATAATTGGGAATATTTATTCTCACTAGATGGCCTGATGCGTATAAGCTCTACTGCATGTAATATCGTGTGTCCCCAAGCCGACACTGGAAGCTTCGACCTCATTAGTAATGGTCAAGCAATAATTAAATACGTTTTTAATGAAGGATATCTAATCCGTTCTCTGTATGTACGTTTAATGAAGGATTCATCTAATC
The DNA here is from genome assembly GCF_030686135.1 of Camelina sativa. Classification (NCBI taxonomy): domain Eukaryota; kingdom Viridiplantae; phylum Streptophyta; class Magnoliopsida; order Brassicales; family Brassicaceae; genus Camelina; species Camelina sativa. The sequence continues at coordinate 29,737,237 of NC_141882.1, forward strand.
CATTCTCTGTATGTACATGTTCCATAGGAGGTTCCACACTTCCCCCCATGGACATACCATTAATATTAAACGCTTGGGTTATATGTTCACCAGCACTATCTAGACATATAGTCTTAAGTTGATAATTTCTTTAATTACATTTACTGGTGATGGCCTTATAATGAGTTTCCCTTGTGTACATGCTACACACGTGAGATTCTTAGGGATAACTCTTTTCTCTTATAGGAGTGTGCCCATTCGATTTTAATATCGGCTTACGCATCAAGTTAGAACCCAGATGGCCAATCCGGTCATGCCATAAAGTGAATTATCTTATTCATTGCCAAATTAGTCTTTATCATAACAATCTTAGCTTGGTATAAACCAGTGGCTAGTGCAGGTATAGTCTCTAGGACTTTCTTATGTCCTTATACTATTTCAATAATATATAGAAACTCTTTGTTTCCTTCACCCTTTATTTCAACATAATAACCATTCAAAAGAATGTCTTTAAAGCTCAATAAGTTTCTCTTAGAGCTGAGTGTATACAAGGCACAACTTAGTTCAAGATGTGTGCCATAAAATATAAGTCTGGCCGTAGCCATCAATTAAGCTTGTTGTACCCGCTAATTTGCTAATTTTGGCATTTTCATAATGAGATTATAATATCTCTTTTCCTTCATTAAATTGTGTGGTTTAATCCACTACCCACCACAATTATTCTCTTGTCCTTAGCCATTTCTCAATATGGACAATAATTTTTATTGTAAACTTTAATAAAATAAGCAAAGAAATATTTAAATAAAATCATTGAATTTAAACCAAAATAATTATCCAATACGTAGAATAAAATTAAAGCATGAAAGCATATAAATTAAACCAAATCCATAACTAAAATTAGTTATCTTCCTTTAAACAATCGGAAGTCTCAAAATCTAGTAAATCATCATTCTCATGGTCGAAGTCTTCTTCACCATCGAGATGTACATAGTTGGCCTCTGGATTCTTCTTCAAAGTCTCTTGATATGCATCAATGAGATGTCTAGGCGTTATGCAGTTCTTAGCCCAATGGTTGGACATACCACATTGGTGACAAACCGATTTAGCCTTGATTTGCGGTTTAAAGGACCCACGGCCCCTACCACCGCGGCCACGACCACCACGGCCGTAACCATCAAAGTGGCTTGCCTGGCCCCAACGACCACCACGTCCTCTGCCACCACGGCCACGGCCATAGTGTCTTTCTCTGTGAACGTAGTTGGTCTCCTTGGGCTCTTTAGGCTATTTAGGCTCATTCTGCTTTACCACATCAACCTTGTGTGCTTCCGGTAATGAGGTTGTACCGGGAGGTCTCATAGCATTATTCATCAACAATAGCTCATTATTCTGCTCCGCTAGTAGCAAGCATGAGATTAAGTCCCCATAGGTTTTGAAACCTTTTTCATGGTACTGTTGCTGAAGTATTATATTGTGAGTACTAAAAGTAGACAAAGTCTTCTCTAGCAACTCTCTCTCTGTGACTTCAGTACCACACAACCTAAGGAGTGAGACAATCCTAAAAAGCTCAGAGTTATACTCATCCACAGATTTGTAATCCTGGATCCTTAGGTTCTTCCAATCGAATTGAACCTTTGGTAGGAGCACCGTTTGTTGGTGTCCGTATCTGCGTTTAAGCTCTGTCCAAAGGTCAAGTGGATTCTCTATTGTGAGGTACTAGTCTTTGAGACTCTCAGCAAGATGATGGTGCATGTGTTGAATGGCCTTGTACTTTTTCTTTTCGGTCGGATCGTAATCCTCCTCAATGCATTCAAACAAGTCCTTTCACTTCAAATTTATCTTGGTGTCCAATGCCCACTTCAAATAGTTGTTTCCAGAGACATCCAAAACGGCATAATCTAGGTTATTCAACCTTGCCATCTGCATAAACAGAAATAGACAACCGATTAGCATGCGGTATTTAAGACCGAACCATCCATTCAAACAATAGGTCATGCGGTATTTAAGACCAGAACATGCCATCAATTTAATCTTAGGTCATGCGGTATTTAATACCGAACCATGCCTTGTTTCTCTTAAATTTCGTGGTTTAACTCCATGCAATCAAGACAACAAAATCAAATAGATTAAGGCATGCAATAATTTCCTTTTACTAGAATTTCCTTTTCTTAGATAATTTTAGAAATTTTCCTTTTCTTAACTTAGATAACAACAAAATATTCCTTAAACTTTAGGATAATGATTATAATTAATTTAGAAGTTATCTAATTTATTTTAGGCATAATAATTTCGAATTTTCTTAAACCTTTTTGGGTTTAGGGTTTGAATTTCTCAAACACCTAAATTGATTTTAATTTGGGATTTTAGGGTTCTTATGCAACCTAAATTTACTGGAAGATTCTATGCCAAATTCAATTAATTATTTCAAGGATGCATGCAATATTCAGATTTTTTTTTTAATCTTCCTAGAACAATCAGATTTAACAATCGAATTTAACAGCTTAAGTTCTAGGTTCTTATGCATCAAACAATCAAGCAATAATTTTAAACAATTTCAAACAATCCGATTTCAAGCTTGATATAGTTTTGGTGCAATTTAACAAAACAATCTAACAACCCTAACATCCGATTTTAAGTTTTAGGATTTAGGAATTTAAACTTTGTTAGATGTGTACTTGCATGTTTAGGGTTCAATAGTTTTTAATGTCCAAGTTCGATTTTTATGGTCCCATAGGTTTTCGATCTTACCTTAACACCAATAGGGGTCTGACCACGAACCACGAACAGATCCGCAACAGCTTCCCACGAACAGATCTCGAACCGCTCCTTGTACCGTACTTACCCCGGAACCGCGAACCACGAACCTCGAATAAGTTATGGATAGAACTTGATCACGAGCTAAGGTTTGCTCGTGAACACCAAGAGATCTTCGAAACAAGGTTCTTAGTTTCGAATAGAAGGAAGAACAACGACGGTTTAGGGTTTTGTTGGGAAGAGAGAGATGAATGGCGGCGGTTAGGGTTTTAGGGTTTTTAGGGTTTTACTCAGCTGGATCTTAGAAACGATCGTGCTGATAACGTGTTATGGAACTAGAGAATCGAAGGAGTAAAACTCTTGTTCTTATTCTTATTCTTCATAATGTCTCAACGAGGTTACATATATATAGAGTACAAAACAGCAAGACTAAAACCGACTAGGAATTGGTATATGGCCGATGGGCCTTAAACAATGGGCTTCAAGTCTTGGACAAAGTATGGACCGTCAATGGGCTTGGTTATGAAGTCCATCCTTAAGTGGTTTATAACAAAGCTAATTTATTTATGAACCCAACATTCTTGGAATCTAGAATTCATCATACCCTTCCTCAGAGTCAATGATTAATGTTGTTTCTTCATGAATACTCGTTATTCTCATCTGCTTCCGATTCTACGTTAGCCACAAATTCAGGATCACACCTGTAACAAGAACAGATCTCTATAGAGTATCCGCTCTGATACCAATTGAAAACGCATATTTGTGGCTAAGTCTAATTACGTGTATGATCCTCTGAGTATGTATGAGCATAAAGTAAATAAAATAAGACACAAGCTTTGTTAACAGAATCGGATAATCTACATCCCCGGGACCTAGTCCAGAATTCATTTACTAGAAAAAGCTGCAACCTACAATTGCTATATGGCACCCACTACTCTTTCCTAGAATTACAATGAAAAAAGACTACCACTAATTGTCTTTTCCGACTAGTGTAGATCTTCAACAAAATCATCAAAAGATCTCTCTATCTTGTTGATGGGGCGACACCACACATCTTGTGTGCATCTCTTGAAACTATCTTGAAGCGCGCAAGTCTTCATGAAGTGCCTTCTCGGTATTTATATCAATTGCCCAACCCCTAAGGTTAGCAACTTTCCTATTTTACAACAAATAGGAATTGAGAGATTAACAATTATACAACCCCTAGGATTGACAATTTTCCTATTATACAACAAATAGGAAAGTTTCTCTTCATGATACCATCTTGAATCTTCCATTCAAGATGTTCATCCAACTCAACAACTATGACATCTATGATGTACCTCTGTATTCATGTCTCATCCATTACAGCCACTTAGTAGAGATTTCACCACATGTTCTAAACCTTATAAAACTTCATTCACACAACATCTTCAATTGAAGATATTATGATGACTGGTTTCTTACTGTTTTCTTGACAAAGGATGCAGCCGATCTTCCATGCGATCCTTCGAAATGACCTTCCAACTTTTCTTGGTTTGGTGACTTTGGACGAAGAGAGAGAATCGTCGCTGGAGGAGAGAAGCGAGGAGCAAAACACAAACAACACACGGTTCCGCACATGGCTGCGAAGCTTGGTTACCGAGAACTCGTCTCCAAGATTATTGAGCTCCGACCGTCCCTCCTCTGTTCCCGCAACGCATATGGGGACACATCTTTGCATCTTGCTGCTCTTCTTGGAGACGTAAAGATAGTTACGCAGATACTAAACACCTCTCCACTTAGCTTGCCTTGGCATTTTCATGGTGGCTGCTACACTCATAGTGGAAAAGACGTATTCAGTCGACCTCGATGAACTCAATTTCGCCATATCAAGTGGAGCTACTTGTAAGTTTATAGTATACTAGAATGTGAAAGTGCCTAGATGTTCCCATAATATTTCTTGTATGCCGTCTTATGATCCAGTTTAGTGTTAATTAGCCTGGATGTTTTATGCGTATTATATTTTTACTTTATCCTAGAAGCAGAAACACTTCTTTGGTTGCTGACTGAGATCAAGAACAGACAGGTAATGTTTTCGTAATGCTTCTCAGACTCTTATTCTGTGCCAATCATATTTTGCTTAGAATATGATTGGCACAAAATAAACTTGACTTCCTTTCTGCATTTGGATTCGAATTGAAGCTTATTGCTCACCATACCACCTGTAATCAGTTTAAGTGCATAATTATATCTAATCACAGACAAAAAGACAAACACAACCATGTACATCTATAGGAGTTTTGAGTAAACGGACGTGCTTATCAAACGGTTTGTGCATTTTAATATTGATGTTTTATTATTGAATTAATCAAGAATGTAATATTGCATTCACTCAACAAACCGTATTGTTGTCTTTTAGATATGGGTGATTATGGTAGTAAATAACCAAAGTCAAATTATCTAATGAAATTGTAAAATTTCTATTATTCACCAACTTTTATTTTTTGCCAGTCTTTATTTGGTTTAATAATAGTTCAAAACATATTATACGAAACTTGATTCAGCACACGCTTAAAACTTGAAATACAACAAAATTTTAATGAACATAACAACAATGCGTTAAGGAAGAGAGAATGCATAGATGAGTGACTTAACGATTTCTGATGCTTTGTTGCTTGTTTTGGCCAAATCTCTTCATGAACCACTCATGCTTGTATGAAACTGCTATGTATCCCATCGCCAGCCCAAATACAACTCCAGGTGCAAAGCCTAAACCTGCTGCCATCGAACTGAATGATTCTTCTTCTTCTTCTTCTTTTGTCGCCACCAGTTCGTGTTGTGGTAGTGTTGGCGTTTTGATATCTCTGCAAACATCCTTAAGGGAAGGACCATTAAGTCCGGGGTTTCCTTCATAGGAGGAGCAATTTTGTCGTTGAAATTGCGTGCCTTGTGGTATGGAACCTACAAGCTGGTTATGTGAAACATTTATCACTTCGAGAGAAGAGAGGGTTCCAAGCTCAGGAGGAATCTCACCAGAAATCTTGTTCTGGGATAGGTCTAGTGACTCCAGATTAGTCAAGTTTGCCATAGTAGATGGGATGTGGCCCGTAAAAGCATTGCTTGACATGTTGAGAATACGAAGCTCCTTGAGTAAACCAACAGAATCAGGAATCGGCCCATGGAGTCGATTTCCTGAAAAATCGATGGATGTGTAGATTGTAAGGATACGTTCCATCTCCATCGACACTCCTTTACTCATCAACACAAGTGAAAAGTAGTAGTATCCTGAAGGACTCTTAATGTACTTTGGTTCTATATTATCATCACTCTTGGAAGACATGGCAGTCCAGTTCAAAAAGTAATCAGATGGCAATGTACCGAAGAAGTCATTATATGATACATCAATGATTTTCAACTGAGGAAACCCAAACCAAACCCCATCAGAATTATGTAATGTGCCATTAAACTTGTTAGAGCGGAGGACGAGAACTTGAAGCTTCAGCAGAGAATTCAAGTGGAAGGGAAACATGTCTATGAATGTGTTGCTTCCCACGTTCAAAACTTCCAAGGCAGAGCAACCACCAAGAGAAGCCGGAATTTTGCCCTCTAATCGGTTTTGACTGACGTCAAGTGTTATTAAGCTCTTGGCGTTCTGAAATATTTCGGGAAGAATGCCGCTGAGTTTGTTGTTACGGAGATTTAGATCTGAAAGAGAACTAATCACCAGAGTCTCTAAGCACCGAGGAATTGAGCCGTTGAGGTTGTTGTTTGATAGATCTAGAGCCACTAGAGAGCTTAGTCCACATACTGATCGAGGTATCTCCCCGGTGAAGTTATTCTTAGAACCCGAAAAAAATCGGAGATGCTTTAAAGGTGGGATGAAGAGTGGTCCTTGAAAATCATTTGAGCTTAGATCAACAATCAGGATTTGACTCTCAGGAGAAACTTTTGAGGATCCATTAAAACCGCTGAGAGAGTTGTTAGAGAGATATACAATGGACAACTCTGGTAGTCTCCACAACCATTCTGGTACTTGACCTTTGATTTTGTTGTTGGAAAGGTCTAGCCATGTTAATTTTCTTCCGTTTCTTATGAACTTAGGGAACTCAGTGATGTTGCAGCCTGGCAAGTCCAATTTCCACAAATTTGGTAGAAAATCCAAATCAGAAGTGATATTTGTTGTTGAAAGAGGAATGCCTGAGAGAGATAACCGGAAAAGCTTCTTAAGAGGCAAGAAGACATTTAAGTCAACTCCTGTACCGATGACTTTGTTGTAATTTCTACTTTCAATAGCAAATAATTGTAAATTAGGCAAGAAGAGAGAGATATTCCCAATCCCAGTAAAATCGCTGAATTTGTTATAACTCAAAGAGATATAGGACAATGAGGGAATCTTGAGTAGGGATGAAAGAATGTCTCCCGTAAAAGAATCATCTCCAGCATGAATATACTCTAATTTGGAGAATTGGCTGATGTTTGGTGGAAGGAAACCTGTGAACTGATTTGAAGAGAGATAGAGTCCACGTAGTTGGGTCAAATTGAGTATTGAAACTGGCAAATTTCCATTGAGCTTGTTATTCCCAACAGCAAAATCGGTCAATTGTTTTAGATTGCCAATTGAAGATGGGATTTCACCAACAAAATTATTCCAACCAAGATCGAGAATAGAGAGATGAGAAAGGTTCCCAAGTGAAAACGGAATCTTCCCGGAAAACTTAGAGAAGGAAAGGGTCAAAGAAGTCAAATGTTTGAGCCTGCTAATGGAGTCGGGTATGGGGCCTGAAAAGGCTGTGCTTTCAATGGACAGCTCTACTAAAGAGTTATTTTCACGAAACACGGGCAGATTGCCACTCAGATTTGTATTGCCCCTTAATATAATGGACTCTAAGCTCGGTATCAGAAGAACACTAGTTGGAAATTCTCCAGACAGTTTGCAACTTTCAAGATGTAGAGATCTTAGAAATCGCATGTTTGAAAACTCTTGGGGGATTTCTGAAGAAATGTTTACATAGCTCAAATCCAGTTCTCTAAGATTCCTCAAATTTTGAGCAAGTAGATGAAGAAAGGATCCATCAATGGATAAAAACGAAGAATCATCAGAATCATAATACTCAAAAGAAGAAAGATCGAGAGACACCAACTTGGTTAGCTGAAGAAGGTTGATTGGAATTTGGCCTGATAGTGAAGAATGGGAAAGATTAAGTCTTTCTAGCTCCATGAGTTTGTCAAATTCAGCTGGGATTGGTGAACCGGTGAAGTTGTTGTAAGCAAGGTTCAAATCACGGAGATGACGCATTCTAAATAGACTGCTCTTTGATTTAAGCTGGCCTTTGAGGTGGCTAGAACTAAGGTCTAGCCCAATCACTTTGCCTGACGTAGCATCACATGTGATACCATCCCAAGAACAACAGTCACTTTTATTCACCCAAGATTCTGTTTTCGGAAAAGAGGACCCATCTGAATCGATCAAAAACTCACTCTTGAACTCAAGAAGAGCATCCCTTTGGTCATAATGACACAAGTTTTGTGAAGAAGAAACAAACGTGTTTAGAAAACTTGAAACGAGAAAAAGGAAACAAAAGGAACGAAGAAGGAAGCTCATTTTCTGATTAGACAAGAAAGCTTTCATATTTGTGGAAATGAAAAAGTAATATGAAGTAGCGATGGTAAATTAGTGTTGCAGGTCACTTACATATATATATAAAAAAAAACACATGAAGCTCCATTGACTTGATGGTTTGAAGTCTTTTTGAAGAAAAATCTTATGAGTCCTTCCAAATCCAATAGACTTGACTTAAAAGACCATAAACTCGTTCTTCTTGGCCCCTAAAATATCATGTTTTAAGAAATTAGAGATTTGGAGTTTAGTGAGGACAATAGAAAAATCAAAGTGCCGTGCAGCTTAAGCCAACTCTTCAACTTTATATGGGAGTTGGGACTCCGTATGGCATTTTTCCTGTGAAATGCTTTCATAGTTGTCCTCTATCCAATTCCAAACCTGAAACATACGTCAGTATTAACTTTCCTAAATTTGCATTTCCTTAATTTCGAGCCACAAAACTAATATTACTTTCAATATTATTTAGTAAATAAAGACAAAGAACAAAACTTGTAGACTTGGCTATTTGGTTGAAGAGTTTTGTTCTCAAAACTGTGCTACTTGCATTAGTAAAAAAGCGATGCCCATTGTCTAATATCACCAAACCCATACGTCACGTTTTATCTCTCATCACTGCCTCTTCATCTCTCAAATTTCTGTTTAATCATGTAGTTTCTTACATGAATCTCATGGCAATTGCTATTAAAGTTGGCAGTCAAATTTTTTGATACAAAATCTTCTCTTTTTGTATAAATATGAACTATTGTATAAATCAACTGGTTCAGAATTGATGATTTGTTTCTGTTTAATCATGTAACCTAAAAGTGTCAAACAGATTACTTTCAAAGCTTCATTATAAACACAGATGTGTGCAGGTTGCTGCCGGTTACATTTAACTACATAATTGTTGATAGAGCACTAATTCTCAATTTAACAATGAAATGATTGTAAGGTGAGTACTACTTGTTGAATATAGTTTCTCATGGTATAGATAAAAAAGAATGTTTTCCTAATTGATTTGTGACTTTTATCTTTGATAACCTCATTTCTAGGCATTTTTTTTTGTGTCAGTTTAGCAATGTTTAAATAGTATTAGGGTAATTAGAAGAAAAAAATTGAGTTCATTTAAAAGCTTAAACTTTTAATGTTGTAGCAATGTTTGTTGAGAATTCTAAATGGATTATCTAAAATAAAGTTAAAATTTTCAGAGTCTTAAACTAAGGAATATAATTACTATAATTTAATGTCAAATATAATTTTATGCAAATATGCTTATATATATAATATAGTCAATGTAATCAAAATACTTTTTACTCCACCTTTTTACCTATTTAATTTAAGAGAATTTGTTAGAAATGTTTCTTTTGAGATACTACTTTCCAAAAATAACATTTTTAAAAAACGTTTTCGTTTTTGCCCTCTTTTACACAATTACTTTTGAGATACTACTTTCCAAAAATATCATTTTTTAAAATGTGACAAAGAAAGAACCTTCTGAGACTCTTTGTTGAGCTTAAAGACTTCAAAACACGTTTCCAACTTTTATGGGCCTGATTTAGTTCAGCAAGATATTGGGCCAAAAAAAAAATCTCAAACAAACCCATGACGAAACAAATCTCCTTTCTTCCTTCATCTCTTCCCGATAATGAAGAGAACCATGAAGCTTCCTGCAACACGATTCCGATCAACAACCACCAAATCCTCTGAAACTCTGCAATTTCAGGCTGTTTCTTTGTCACCATACTTGGACTCTAGAATTCATCATACCTAAGAAAAACAAGTCGCGAAATCATAAACGCTTAAAGCTTGTTGTCACGTTCCCAAATTGATTTCTCTTCATAAACGATCATAAACACTGTAATTCTGATCCAGTTAACCTTTCTTTTCTTCAAGCAACTTTGATGAATAGCACAAACCCTTCCTCAGAGTCTATGATTTATGTTGCTTCTTCATGAATACTTGTTATCCTCATCTGCTTTCGATTCTACGCTAGCCACAAATCCAAGATCACACCCGAAACAAGAACATATCTCTATCGAGTACCCGCTCTGATACCAATTGAAAACGCATATTTGTGGCTAAGTCTATATGTTCAAGTATGTGTATGATCGACTTCAGGATTGTATGTGCATAAAGTAAATAAGACTCACAAACTTTGTTAACGGGGTTCGGTTTTTCCTACATCCCCGGGACCTAATCCAGAACAAATCCACTAGAACAAGATTGCAATTACAATTGCTATGATATAGAATCATTCTTTTCTAGATGAATAAACCATCAAAAGATCTCTTTATCTTATTGATGAGGCAACACCACACATCTGGTGTGCATCTCTTGAGAATACCTTGAAGCGCACAAGTCTTCATGAAGCGCCTTCTCGGTATTTATATCAGTTGCCCAACCCCTAGGGTTAGCAACTTTCCTATTATACAACAAATATGAATTGGGAGATTAACAATTGTACAAGCCCTAGGATTGACAATTTTCCTATTATACAACAAATAGGAATTTCCCATAATACAACAAATATGAAAGTTTTTCTCCATTGATCCCATCTTGAATCTTCCATTCAAGATGTTCATCCAGCTCAGCAGCCGCCACTTGGCTTGTCCAAGTCGGCCTTAATCTTATGTACTCAAACTCTCTAATTCAGCTTCTTGTACTACTTCCTGTATTAACGTCGGACTAGTACAAAAACTGGTTCAGACGTTTGATATATCTAACTGCTCCTCTGATATATTTAACTTTAGAGTTCTTGATTCAACACCTTATCTTCTTCTCTGCTTTGTGTCAATAATTGTATCAGCACGATCACCAAACGTTACTTAAGCTTTGCTTTACCAACATATGTATCAAGTAATACTTCATCCTTTGTATCAGCTCTGTCCACTATCTATGTCTAAACTGTTGAATCACCACTATGACATCTATGATGTATTTCTGTATCCATGTCTCATCCATTACAGCCATTTAGTAGAGATTTCACCATATGTTCTAAACCTTATAAAACTTCATTCAACACAACACCTTCAAAGAACATAAATGGTCCAAACGTATATGCATACTGCGAGACATAGTCTACCGTGAAAACAGCAGGTTTGTCGGAATGACGGCTACCGGAGAGATTGTGTTTTCGTGGTGGTCAAAGCCTTTCTACATTTTCTTCTACAATATCGAGAACAAGACTTATACAAGAATCCATATTCAGGGATTTGAAGAGTTGCTAAAGCTTGATTTTGGAACTTTCGTTAACATCTTTTTAGACTTTGTAGAGGTTATGAAGTTAGTCTAAGTGTGTTCAAGGCTTCATAACTCGAGACTTTATAATTTATATTTTAATTTTCAACTAGATTGTTTGGATTTTATCTTAAAAACAGAGCTAATTTAGTCAATTAGTCCCACTATAAATGTTTCACTTGCAAAGAATTCTTATATTTCTATGAGCTTTTTTAGGTCTTTTAAGATATCAACTATTGTGTTTTTTTTTTCCCAGCCAAAACCCATTATATTAAATCATGATCAAGCAAAGCCATCATAAAACTTACATCAACTATTGTGTTTAGAGCTTTGTATATATAGTTTACCTCTTCATCAACATGCATCTTCTCGCGATCGCTATTGAAGTATAGTAGTAGAGCAAATTAAGTGTCATTGTGTATATATCGACGCTTTGCAGACCATCCATTTTCGCTGCAAGAGTTATTATTGCCCTATCAAGTTCTTTTTTTTTTCTTTTTTCTTTTTTAGATTATGAAGTCATATGAATTAATTTCCATAACAATTTCTTCCTCTCATATGACACCATTTTCTTTCATATTTCTAAAAAGTTTGTTTTATTTGAAGTCGATTTATTTATTGTCTTTTGCATATATTCTTGGGAAAGAAAATGGTGTGTTGATGGAAAGGCAGAGACTTCCTCTAACATTTGTTCTAAATATATATGTCTGCATAAGAAACGACCGGTACATGCCTAAAGACCCATCCATGGGTGAGCATGTAAAAGATCTTGGATATGAGTTATGGACCCAAAAGATCTATCAAAGAGGTTGTAAAAATGATGAAGATCATCAAACTAGTTTATTCAAACTTCAAAGCACCACCAAATAAATACCACTGAAGTGAAAGAAAAAAGAAAGGAGCTTATCACACCCAAAAAAAAAAAGGAGCATTTCCGACAAAACATTAATTGAAAACAAGTTTTTTCAAGATTTTATATTTCAGTCCTTTTGGGTAATAGATCCCGAACCCCACCATAATATTTCGTCAATTGATGTTAGATTCCCGGCACAGAGAAGCATCGCCTTCATCACTAAACATTGAAATACAAAAAAACAAAACTATGTTATAAATGCACACCAAATACATACGTGTAAACTACATATACTTAAAAGAAAATAATAGTATCATATTATTTTAAATTATATTGGCCTTGAATGTTTTGTATATTTAATTTGATAGAAATTTTGGTTTTTGTTTTTAAAAAACTCATTTTTATCGTTATTCAAGATTTTAAAATTTTGTGTATCCTAAATGTTGGGATACAAACCAAATCCCACATCTGATATTTAAAGAGACTATCATTAATATATAAAGGATTATGGTCAATCCATTAATTGTCAATTGGTTTTTAGTTGGAAGTCCAAGATAAACCCAAATTTTACATGGTATCAAAGCCCAAGGTTAAAATTCTGGTAGACCTAGAAAAGTGGATATGGACATGCTTCTTGTTAACCCGAGTAATGGGGCCCAAGAAGGGGTTTATTATCGGTCTAAGTGGAATCGGTTCGAAATGAAGTTATCATCTCGAGAAGGCGTATTAAAATCCCATATGTGGTCCTTGGTTTGAAGGGGAAATTGTTGGGATACAAACCAAATCCCACATCTGATGTTTAAAGAGACTATCGTTAATATATAAAGGGTTAGGATCAATCTACTAATTGTCAATTGGTTTTTAGTTGGAAGCCCAAAATAAATCCAAATTTAACACTAAAATTTAGGTATTGTTGTAGTTTCCCATTCACAATTCTAGATTATTATGAAATGTGGTTTTTGCTTCTTTTTTTTTTAAGTTAATTTTTCTCAAAAACTAAAAACCATTTTCTTTGAAATTTTTCATTAAAAACTAATAACAACAACTAAAATCAAAATCTTAAATCTAAAAACTAAAAAATAAATCCAAAAACTAAATTCATATTGTTAACTTATCCAACAGTTATCTAATAATTTTGAAAACCTAAATAATGAACCAAAATAAATGTGCATGTGCAAACACGAGACAGGGAGACATAGTGCTGGATGGTTCATAGACCAGCGATACATTTCGAGATGGATCCAATGCTTATTATACATGCTAATTTACTACTACTACTCACTTACCAACATTTCACGTTTTTAAATATTAACAATCATTTACCAAATCTTTTATTCCCCTAAAAAATTCGATACGTCACTAATTCAGAATTCCAATGTTACGCTCCTTATTTTGTTTTTTTCTCCGAGATAAGTAGTAGGCTAATAAAAAAACATATACAGAAAAATCATAAAATATTTACATATTATATTAGAGAAAAAGGAGATAAAAATATTCAATGGACAACAGCTAAAAGATGCCTCTTGTGTTCTCTGAACTAAAAATAATATCGACAAAACTCAAAAGACACAGAAAACATTAAGACCAAACACTACTTCGCTACTTCTGATCCAACGGCCCACATATTTTCTCCCACATTCTCGAAATTACCAAATCGTCCTTGAAGACCCACCATCTCAGTCCAACAAATCCTCACCGTCCGTTTTGGAATCTTAGATCGGACGGTGATCACGAAACCGAGAGATAGACCTCACATTGTATTGAAGTCTTCCCGATCCTAAACCCTGGAACCACCGTGAACGCTACACGCGGCTCAGATTCCGGCGAACTCTCCGTCGCCGGGAAAAACGCTTCCTCCGTTACGCTCTTCATGTACACTTCAGAGAGTCTACAACCTTTTGGTACTCGAAAGATCTCAGCTTCAGGCTCGAACGAGTAAGCCAAGCAATGCAAAAGCCAAATCCTTTTCGCCATTTCGAGGAATCCAGAGAACAAGCTCGTCTCTGGGAATTCACCACCCGAGACTTGGTTCCTCAGATGCAAGTGTCCAAAGAAAGCTTGTTCCATCTTCGGATGTATAAGCTGCAAGTACTTTCCTCTACAGAACCTAGCGAATCTTGATTTAGGCCGTGCCGTTAGATAATCTTTCGCTTTCATTGACCTCAGTTCTTTAAACCTCTCAAAGAACATTTCCCTCTCTGCTTTGCTCTGTTTCTTCTTCTTGTAGCTTCTTGAATCGTTGCTTGAGGTTGAGAAGTAAGGTAGATGAAACGCTTCGAACATTACGTTGGAGACAAAGTGTTCGAAAGTGAAACACTTGTGGTCTTGCTTGTGATAGAAAACACCAGGCTGGATCGAATTAGCAGCCGATGAAATGTCCCATCCCGCGATCTTCATTTGTTCGATCATTAGCTTCACGAATCCTCTTGTGGATTTGACTGTGTGGTGCAGATAAGTAACGAAATGCGTTGGATTTAGCGCTGATAGGTGAAGGTTGTCGAGAGGATTGCAAAGTTGTCCACTTTGGTTTAGTCTCTTCTCTGTCAACTTGTTCTGTTTCATCGATTCATCAAGTTTCTCTTTCAGAAATACAATCTCTGAGTCTTTGAGCTTGTACTGAGACTCTAGCTTCTTCCCCATGATCTCATACGTTTTCAATAAACTCCTCAGCTCTTGAATCTCCGCGAGAACCAGAGTTCTTTCAGGATTTGGATCCACTTGTTTCTTCAAGAAACATTGTTTCAGCTCAGACAATGTCTTAAGCTCTGCGACTACCAAGTTGTCTGATTTTTGAATCCCGATTGAGTCATACGGAGACTGACAATGCTGTAACTGTGCATAAGCCGCTTTGATGGAAGAAACCGTTGCAAAAAGCTTCGCAAGAAGAGCTTCCAGTGCTAGGCTTCTCTCATACTCTTCCTCAAGTTTGTAGAAAGATTCAGTCAAATTAGCAGTTTTGGAATCAAACTTTATCTTCTTCATTTCCTCCTCTGGAGCAACACCCATTAGCTTATGAATGTTAAGAACTTTAGCAAACTTGCGTCTGAGTTTACCCTCCTTAGGAACAACAACCATTGGTCTGACAGTCTCCATCTGCAGATACATCACAAAAAGAGCTTAGTAAGGAGACAACAGTATCAAGAACACAGTAACAAATAAGAAAAGAATCACCGCAAAAGGAATTGAAAAGCAAAGGAAAAAAAAAGAGAGTGAAATGAGACTTGTAATGATGGTGAATGATAGTGATACATAAAGAAAAAGCGCAACAAGCTTTAATACTTGGATCAAGGACCGTTAATGGAGGGCCAAGCATCTTTTGTGATATTCTCAGAACAGGACTTTGCTTTACCAAAGAAACTAGTGAAGTAACTATAGGAGAAAAAGGGCTCAAAGTAAAAGAATGTTTTCAAAAAGAGTGATCAATTCACAAAAGAGAGATCTGCACATAAATATCACAAAAGATGCATATATACAATAAATACTGCTTTAAAATAAACATCAAGAGTTGTGAAGAGTTCATGGTTCATGCTTAGAAAATGCTGTTTTTTATAAAAGAGAAGGAATAAAAGAATCCACAAGTTGTGTCTATACCATTTCTTTAAATGATAATATGAATGAACCCAATCTACTTTTTTATTTCTTTCCTATTTTTAATGTGAATATGTTTGCTCTTTCTGCGAGGCTATTTAGTCAAAATGTGCTGCTACAGAATCAAACAAATACTAAAAAAAACTGCATCCATATAATCTCTGCAGAAAACACATGCTTATGCAGAGAATAATTAAGTAGAAATTGTTAGTTTTCACATCTCTGAAAAGATGCATTTAATAAACAAGAACAAATCTATATTACTGTACTATTGTTAAAAAGGAAAACCCTAATGTGAAAACAGTACAAACCTTAAAACCAAAATGTATGGGTAAAAAAATTGTTTTTAACCATTTGAAACAAGTGGACAACCTCAATGCCTGACAAACCCACCAAACACATTTAGTACAATCAGACACAAGACCCACAATGTCTCATTGTGGTTTTAGACTCTAAAAACGCACTACCAACAGCGGTCTAGGACGCTATGCAGCTAACCAAACAGAACCTTAAGACATTTCTCATCTACAAACCCTAGAAACAGAGCATTATTGCTTAAATTAAACCCCTCCAAGAGAGCTTAATTCAAGAAGAGGATTTATTAAAGAGTAATTATGAGACTTGAAGATGTGAACATAAGCGCTAAAACGCTTGACAATTTTCAGAAGCAAGTTTCCATAACAAACAAAGTTAATAAAGTCAAAGACTCAAAGGTCGTACCTTGCTACCGTCCCAAGTTTTTCTTTGTTAATTTATTTATTTTTTTTTTGTTTTAAAATCTCACTTCATTGTAGAGTAAATCTGAAGAAAGAAATAGAAGAATCGACAAAGCAACTTCAGCTTAAACCCCTGCAGACTAAATGAAACCCAAACAGAAATCACAAATCAACTCAAGAATGAGAAAGAACATAGAACAGAGATGACTAAAAGGAAAAACAAAAAAGATTCAAACTTTTCTTTGTGCTGTAAAAGAAGAAAGTCCTAAAACCCTTTTAGAGAATCGACTATATATATATATAAAAGATGAACAATTAAAGTCGACATTATTTGTGTATTAGCTAACAACAATGGTTGATTAGGCCCACGACCAGCGACATGAAACTTCCATTGAAAATAAAAACTCAAAAATTGTAAAAACAAAAAAAAATTAAGCAATAATGGAATCGAATCATTCACCAGAAACCCACATGAATGTATAACAAACGAAACTTGATTGAATTAATGAAAAATATAAATAAGAAAATTATAAAACCACTCACCCGGAAATAGATCTCTCTGTTTTCTTTACACCAACCAACAAAAATGTCTCCTTGAAAATTCACAGACAGATTCGTCCAAAGCTTCAAGAGAGAGAAAGAGAGAGAGAGAGAGAATATGAGAGCTGGAGGAGTGAAACGGTCAGAGAAGGAGATGAAGAAGAGAGTAGTAGTAATGTGAAATTACTGAAAAGGACAAAAGACAGACAGAGAGAGCAAAAAAGCAAAGCGTTGAGCATTGGGGGATTCAAATTCAGGTTTCCGAAAACACCCTTCAAAGTTGAGACTATTTACACCGGCCGTTGTGACTTGGTTTAGGGAGGGATCTCGAGATACGCGAAGGGTGTTTTTGGTCATTCATTTAATAGCAATGAATTGAGAATAATTTTTTGGATTTGGTTGGGTTTATTAATGGGCTAGTTATGAGATCATTTCAAAGCGCGAATGTATTGGGCTTTTCTATTTTGTTCTGGGCTCAGCTAATTTGATTCGTAAAGAAACAACAATACTATATTTGACGGGTGCTGTTAAGATGATGAGGTGCCGATTAATAACGACCGTAATTGTTAACTTGTTAAGCTGATGAGACTGTAAGAATTTTGTATGTAGAAACTTTCTTGTGAAAATTTGCATTGTAAATACTTGTGCTTTAGACATTTTAGCAGCTGAGATTTTGAAACCTATTGATATAAATTGTAAATTTTGGAAATTACAACTTTAAATAATATAAATGATTTGATTTTGACATGTGCCATACAGTAAATTTTCTTTATCTATACCTATATCCAAACAATCTTTGTAATTGATATCTAGAAAACTGATGACGGCTTCAAATAATCAATAATCTCATTTCAAAACTATAAAAAATAAACTTTAAAAGAGGGAAATTCTTAAATCTAAATTTAACAAAAATAAAAGAAAAAAAAATGAAATAATGGTTTTAGAAACTATAAAAAGAGAAAAATCAATAAAAGAGTAATTGAGAAAATTTTGGGTTCTAATTATTTTCGTTAAAGTAAAAAGTTTTAAAAATCTAAACCAATCACTTTTAGGTTTTTAAAAATGATATATAGTAAAAGCAAGTCCATCGTGATATTATGACGAATGTCTTTTTTTTTGGGCAATTGTCATAAATACCACTAAAATAGGTTTTTATTCCAAAAATACCACAATTTAGTTTTTTCCAAAAATATCACTAAAATGTATTTTTCCCCCAAAATAGTACATAATTGAATTAAAGTTCTAATACTAAAAACTAATTCCTAAATTTTAAATACTAAACTCTACCCCTAAAAACTATACCCTAAAACTAAATGTGTCAACCCAAACCTAAAAAAAAAATTATACATCTTTAAATTTTTTTTTGTGTTTGTGGTAATTTTGGAAAAAAATCTTTTGTTGTATTTTTGGAAAAAAAAACTAAAATGTAGTATTTTTGGAAAAAAAAACTTTTTAGTGGTATTTAAAGGAATTTTTTTTTATTATTATTTAAAAAAAGGTGAGGAGAGATATTTGTACCTTTTTTTTTGTCATCTGATCTTATATTGAATTATGGTCATTAAGGCTCCATAACATACATATCTATAATATACAAAAAAGTCAATCGAAACTCCCTCACTCCTTTAGCCGGTTAGTTTATCCTAACTAATTCTCCATCCACAACCCAGGGTAATTACTAAAAAAACACGGCTCATTAATAAGAACTAATCCTGGCTAACTAAAACGATCCTCATCAAACTGCATATTCAAACTTTCTCCTCGTCAAAGACTTTAGCCATCCAAGCTGGATAACCCCTTTCCATATAAGATTGTAATCTGAGGTCCCCTATAACACTTTGGGCTATTAAGTTTGCACCTCGGTTTGTTATTACCGTTTCAGTACACAGTTTCCATACCTGCAATCTTCCCAAAAAACTTTTTATGGCCAAAGCTTGAGCTTTAAAGTTTGGCCACGCAATTGGTCTCTCCACCGCTTGTACTAGCCCTTTATCTTCGACACCAAATACAACATTTGTTACCCTATGGCTGTTCATACTTTCGATTGCCCATAGCACCACTCGGAGCTTTGCGTCTTCCGCATTCTCAATTCTTCCGAAAGCTCTTCGACTATGCAACAAAACTTCCCCTCTTTCATCTCTTAAAACCCAGGTTCTCCCTGCAATTTTGTTTCTCTTCGACCAAGAAGAACCTACATTACACTTTAACCAATTTTGTGGAGGTTTTTCCCATCCTTTCACTTTCGTCAGTACCCTTCTGTCGGCCATATCTGCCTCCCTTTGGTTATGTTCTTCATTTCCTCTATTTTCTTCACTTTGAGCTTCAAACCACTCTGTAACATCTTCTCTAATTTTTCCAACTGATTCTGCAGCTGAGAAGCTAACCCCATCGAAAAACAGAGCATTCCTTGGTTTTCATATTCTCCAGATTATCCATGGGAAACTCCTTCGCAAGTCCGTAGCCCAATCCTTATTGTTCCTGTTTTCTAGAAGATGATATACAGTGGAATACACCGACCCATTTTGGAATCCCTCCAGCGGAAAAGGGTAATCGGATAATGCCCATATCTGTCTGGCAGCTGAACAGGTAAAGAAAACATGGTTTATGGACTCACCTTCTTCTCCACAAAGTTGACAAACACTATCCATATCCATGCCTCTTCTATTTAGTGCTTCAGCTACTGGTAAAGCCCCTGACAAAATTTTCCAGAGAAAATTTTTTAGCTTTGGATTAGTGTGTACTCTCCATACCAATTTTTCAGTTCAAGCATAGATGGTCTTATCGAGACTTCTTGGATCAGCAGGGCATTTTTTTCTTGGTCCACTAGCCAATATGCAGATTTAACTGAGAAATCTCCACTTTTATTGAACTTCCATGCAAAAAAATCCTGTTGAGAAACAATAGGCTTGATAGCTCTTATTCTAGCTATATTCTGGGGAAAAAAATGTTCTTCAAGCTTTCCCTGGTCCCAGTAACTAGTTGAGGCATCAATAAGCTCATTTACCTTTAGTCCTACCTCAAAAAA
This sequence comes from Camelina sativa, assembly GCF_030686135.1. Classification (NCBI taxonomy): domain Eukaryota; kingdom Viridiplantae; phylum Streptophyta; class Magnoliopsida; order Brassicales; family Brassicaceae; genus Camelina; species Camelina sativa. Next base: position 29,757,483 of record NC_141882.1, read on the forward strand.
CACCTTTTCCCTCTAAGACGCTCTAAACTCATCATCTAGAATCCACTTATCCAACCATACATTGATTGTTTCCCCATTTCCTACTTTCTTTACCAATCCTTTTTCCAACAACTCTCTCCCAAACAGTATGCTTCTCCACGCAAAAGATGGTCTCTTCCCCATCAAAGCCTCCAAGAAACCCGACTCATTATAGTACATGCTTTTCATGAGTTTAGCAAGTAAGCAGTTTGGCGATTGAAGTAATCTCCATGCTTGTTTTGCTAGTAATGCTTGATTGAACACTTGAATGTTTCTGAAACCCAGTCCATCATTGTTTCGGTAAACACAATCTGTCCCAACTCTGCCAATGAATTTTCCTTGAGTGTTCATCAGCATTCCATCAAAACGAAGCCATTGCACTCTGCAGGTTCTCACAAGTCGTGACTGGGATTTTGAAACATGACATAGCAAATACAGGCATTGCTAGTGCTACTGACTTCAGCAGAACTTCTTTTCCACCTTGTGATAAGCATCTTCTGTACCAACCAGAGAGTTCAGCCTTTAGCATGTCCTTTAAATAGCTAAGCATTTCAACTTTAGATCCGGTAAACCAAGGTATGATCCTGCTCCTCCCTCAGCTTGTATCCCTAGGGTTTCTCGAATACTTTCTTTACTTAATTCATCAATCTTTGCTCCAAAAGTTATGGAAGTCTTTGAGAGATTTATAGATTGGCCTGAGGCTTCCCCATAGAGTCTGAGGATATTCTGCAGCACCTGACCCTGCTCCTTTGAAGCTTTACACATAAAGAGTGAGTCGTCAGCGAAAAGTAAATGATGCACACTTGGTCCATCATGATGGAACCGGATTCCCTCAATCTTTTTTTTACGTTTGAGCTTTATTTAGTAGGTGTGTTAAGCCTTCATTGCACAAAACAAACAGAACGGAGACAGTGGGTCTCCCTGTCTCAAACCTCTTTCTGGGATAATCATTCCAAATGGAGAATCTTTGATGAGTACTGAGTAAGTGACTGAAGATACACAAACCATTATCCATTCAATCCATTTCTAATGAAAACCCATAGCAGATAATAGGGATCTAAGGTAACTCTATTCAACTCTGTCATATGCTTTTGACATGTCCGATTTAACTGCCATAAACTCTGAGGATATTTGAGGATGCACCTTGAGGCTATGGACCAATTCGTAGGCCACAAGTATGTTATCGGTGATCAATCTTTCCGGGACAAAAGCTGACTGAGTATCCGAAACAATCGAGTTTAGAAAAGGTTGAACTCTTTTCACCAGGATCTTTGCAATTACCTTATATAACACCGAACAGAGGCTGATTGGACGGAGATTTACCATCTATGTGGGGTGGTGAGTCTTTGGAATTAGGCAAAGGTGTGTGTAGTTCCACTCAGTTGGCATCAGTCCATCATGGAAAAATTGTTTTACTTCCAAAATGACATTTGCCCCCACAATTGCCCAATACTGTTGGAAAAACAATGCTGACATGCCATCTGGTCCAGGAGCTTTTGATGGATTTATTGAAAACATAGCTTTTGTTATCTCTTCTGCACTAACTTCCTCAATCATTGCCTTATTCATTTGATCTGTGACTCTTGGAGTGAGTCCATTAAACCAATCAGAAAAACTAGTTGGGTTTGAGGAAGTGAATAACCCTTGGAAATATGCTGATGCTACTTCGCCCTTTGCCGCCTCAGAAAACTGAAAGTTCCCATTAATGTCTTTTAGCTTTTCAATCCTCTTCCTTTGTCTGTTCCCCTTGACTGAAGCATGAAAAAACTTCGAGTTTCGGTTTCCTCTTCTTAACCATTGTTGTCGACTTCTTTGTTACCAATATTTCTCTTCCTCTCGATAGGCTTTTGCCAATTCCTTTTTTAACACATACACCTTGTGCCATGTTGGCCAATTCATCGACTGTTCTTTATCTAAAGCTTCCTCTAGTAACTGTGTATTTTCCTTATAGTTGGTCGCATTTCTTTTTTTTCCAGGAACTTAAGGCTTTACGACAGTTTCTCAGTCTTCCTACTACAGAAAAGCTGACATTACTTGCTCTATGCTTCCAAGCTCTGGCTATCGCCACTTTCACATCTTCTTTATGCAAAAATATTTTGTCGAACCGAAACTGACTTCTATAAGAGTCTTGGGATGTCATTAGCTTTACCAGAACCAGTCTGTGGTCTGAACTTCTCATATCCAAAAAAATTTGGTTTGAGGCTGGAAATTTATTATACCACTCTTCATTTCCATAGGCTCTGTCCAGCCTACATTGAATCCAGTGTTCACCCCTTCTTCCTGCTCATGAGAAATTATTTCCAGTACTTGGCAACTCTATCATTCCACAGACTCTTAACATCTCAGCGAAGTCTTTTGATGCATTTTCACTTCTTCTAGGCCCACCTATCTTTTCACCGTTGTGAAATATCTCGTTAAAATCACCAAGCATAATCCATATGTCCTTTCTACCTATTCCGATCCTAGTGATTCTTTCCTACAATACTGATCTTTTGCTTATATTCGGGTCTCCATACACGCATGAGATAAAGAAATTGGAAACACCGAATTGAACTTGAGCATCCAAAAGATTTTTATCCACAAAATTAATATCTATATTCACACTACTTTTCCAAAAAAAGGCTAAATCACCACTCATACCGGTAGGGTCCACTGTATACACTCCTTCGTACCCCAACCAGACTTGTAAATCAACTAGTACATCCCTCCTATACATGGTCTCCATTAGGAACAACACTTTCGGGAATTGTTTTTTACGCAATTCCTTTAGGCGGGGAGTTGTCAAGTCTTGAGGCCGCCCCAATCCTTGACAATTCCAGCTCATAACACTCACTGGATATTAGGCAAACCCCCCTTTGGGTTCACCTCTTGAGAATTAAGTTTTGCCATCTTTGCGGTGCTTGTGTCCTCATCATCTGCTTTTCTTTTCTCCACACTTCCTGTTTCTGACCGCACCTTTTGTTCCACAGGCATCTTCCCTTCTTTTTGAGTAAGCACTATTGGCTTTCTATTGCTTTTTGTTAGTCGATTCCTTGGTTTGTTTTTTGCCCTATTCAGAACAATCCCGGAGGATCCAACCTCGAAAGGTTTAGATCCATAAACCGTTGCATTGTTCTGAAACAGTTGGGATAATGTTAAGAATTCACCCGATCCAACTAAAGAGGAAGTGGTCCCTTGCTCTGTCATCCATCTTTTCGATGAGCCTTCTCCCCGATACTCTCCCAGCTTTGTATCTTTTAGCTCCATTTATTCACCTCTCAAAGCTGGTATTGGTTTATCATAAGAAAACACCACTCCTTTATTTTTGTTTACATCATGATGGAATATAGGAGCCGGCTCCAATCTGAGAATAGATTTTGCTGCTATAGGGTCCTTTTCCACTTCTCCTACAGACGCTTTAACTTTATCAGCTCTAAGTAATCTCTCATCTTGAGAAGCCACTCGCATATATTGTCTCATTCCTTCTAGAACTGTTGGTGCGATCCTAGGTCTACCGCTTGAGTGGTCATTTCCCACTTGATCTTCATTTAGGATTCCATAAAGCGGGTCTGATTCCTTCAAGATCTGGACATGTTTTGTACTGATCACTACTTTCCCTGATCTTTTTGCTTCCTGCTTCCTGCTTCTCTGTTTTCTTCTTGATTGTCAGAGGGCAATTATCCACATCATGTGTCATCCTTTGGCATTCAAAACACCTCTTCAGTACTCTTTCATATTCAAAGTAAACATTTGGCGTTCCTCCATTTGGTAAGTTTACTAACTTTGATCGTCGAAGGGGTCTAGAGACATCAAATATTACTTTAACCCTAACATATTCTTCCAGTTGGGGCTTCTCAGTGTCAAAAGCCACCTCAACTACTTGCCCAATAACTTCTCCGAGCGTTGTGATTGCTTTCTTTATGTAGTAGTTGATAGGTAAGTTCCAGATCTGAACCCACATGGGAGTGAATTGCAAATAGTTATCGGGTGGTGTTTCATACCATCTATCAACTACCACAGACCATTCATTGAACGTATGGATTCCCTTCTGCAACACATCTTCTAAATCATGTTCAGAATTGAAAAAGAACTGGAATTTCTCCTTTGAAAGTGCCACTCCTCTTGTTCTTCCTTCTTTTTTCCATTTGCGGGGCATGTCACGGATTAAGTTCTTCAACGGCTAACATTTTGGATTAAGGAGTCTTCCCACTAAGCTTAAAGCGTTTGCTTTGACCGATGAGAATTCGGGTAAATCGGGCATGTCGAAAGGCACATCTTCTTCTTCCAGCGACATAGCCATCAAAGCTCTATCCATTGCTGAAGACATCACTTCTTGCTAGTAATTCCTCCTTTCGAACTTTAAATCTTTGGTTCCTTTTGGTTGAACACTGATGAAATCAAACAAAGCGGCTGTAAACAGGGTAAAACCAACTGAAGGGAAAGTGTTTTTTTCCAGTCTAAGCTCTACTCCGACCTAATCAAAGACACTAGTTCAGAGAGAGAGTCTTAAGTCCAAACAAGGGAATTTTCGTTGTAGATATATAAAGATCTTGTATGTCAGCATAAGAATTTTTTTTTTTGGCACAACTGTAATTATATTAATGGAATAGTTATGGGTTACAATAAGACTTGAGGAAAGTCATCTCTTGTACAAAGACCAAAAAGACTAATAGTTAGTAACTAACCCATCTGAGACACTTCCCGGATCACCAGAGGTCTTTACAAAAAAAGGTTCTATCAAGGAGCACTACTACAAAAAGGACAGTTCACAAAGAGGATCCAACTCTCTCATCATTGAAAAGACCTGTTAACCAAAAGGGAAAACATGCCGCCACATACGAGTGAAGCCTACTATCTTCGGACACACTACGCGCAATGAGAAAAGCTCCTCTATTAGAAGTCCCTGATTCACAAACAAATTTCCATTCATTTATCCCAAACAAGACCGATAATATCTGAGAAGAATGAAAACCAAAAGATGGCCACGCCTTTGGCCTATTAACCGCACCAACCAAGACAGTATCCTCCAAAGCAAAGACAATCTTGCCCAATTTGTGACTGACCATACTTTCGATGGCCCACACCACACAAATTAGATTCGCCTCTTGTTTAGACTTTATATTGGAGAAGGCTCTTCTACTGTGCATCACAACAACACCATTAACATCTCTCACCACCCAAGAAGCTCCAACCAATTCCTTCTTTTTTGACCAAGAGGTATCAATGTTACACTTCAACCAATTTTGCGTAGGGTGATTCCACTGATCCTGAACCACCGATTGATCTTCGTGTCTCTGAAAACCAGTAGAATTGGATAGGACATTTTGGTGTGGTTGTTCAACCATTTGAGCTGAGAACCACAAGTCGACATCCTCTTTAATCTTCACGGATGTCTCCATCGGCGAGAAAGATTTTCCATCAAAGACCAAGTTGTTCCTGTTTTTCCAGATTCTCCACAAGATCCATGTAAAACTTTTTCTGATCTCAGAGGGCCAAAGCTGGTTTGTCTCTATTACTTAACAAATGATGCATATGTGCGAAAACCGATTCCTCCTCTGGAGCTGGCGACGGATAGTTAGAGAGTGCCCAAATCTGTGTAGACAAAGGACAAAAGAACAAAACATGGTAAATAGATTCACCATCCGTTCCACAAACTTGGCATCTTCCATCTACTCTAACACCCCTTCGAGATAACAAATCTCCAACCGGCAAAGCTCTACTCATAATTTCCAAAGAAAAACTTTAATCTTCGGTTCAGTCTGCAATCTCCAAATTTGCTCTTTCAAGGTATTTAACGAAGGCAAAGCTGTTGCCTCTCGAATTAAGTTCTCCTTTTCCATCTGAGTAGCCAACCACTAACCGGACTTCATAGAGTAATCCCCATACTTGTTATGTTTCCGAACCAGGAAATTCTCCTTTGACACCACAGGTCTTGTTTCTTTGATTTTGATGATGTCAGCTGGAAAAAACAAGTCTTCTAACTTCTCCATATCACAATCCCTTCTCTCAAAATCAATGATGTCGCTTACCTTTAGGGTGATGTCAATGGAGATATTTTTTATAAAAGGAGCCCTCAAACCTCCATCATCTAACCACTAGTCGCACCAAACACTCAAAGATGCTCCATTTCCCACTCTTTTAACAGCCCCCTTACTGATTAGATCTCTCCCATGCATTATACTTCTCCATCCAAAGGACGGTCTGGTACCAATCCCTGCTTCCATAAACTGCCCCGAAGGAAAATATCTACTTTTTATGAGCCTTGAAAAGAGACAATCGGTTTCTTGGATAATTCTCCATACTTGCTTAGCCAAAAGCACTTGATTGAATAAACCAATGTCCTTGAATCCCATGCCACCTTGATGTTTTGACAGACATAGACTTTCCCAACTTCTCCAATGAATCTTCCTTGCATGTTTAGATGAATTCCACCATAAATCTGCTAGAGCACTTGTCAAGTTTGCACATAATTTCTTTGGTAATTTAAAACAAGACATAGCAAAGACTGACATTGCCATTGCCACAGTCTTCAACATAATCTCTTTTCCTCCCTGAGAAAGAGATCTGGAGTACCATCCTGATAACTTATTATCCACTCTATCTTTGAGATAGCTTAACATCTGAACTTTGGAACCACTAAAGCATTATGGTAAGCCTAAATAGTTCCCCACTCCTCCTTGATTCACAATACCAAGGCAAACCTGAATCTCCAATTTGATTACTTCCGGAACTCTCTTCCCAAAGGTGATGGAGGACTTGTTCACATTTATGACCTTACCAGATGCAGAACCATACTTCGCTAGAAAATTATGCAAAACACTAGCTTCTTCACGGTTTGCTTTGCACAGGAATATGCTATCATCAGCAAAGAAAAGATGATAAATAACCGGTCCATTTTGAGAGAATTGGAAACCTGAAATTTTCTGGTCCTGTTGAGCTTGATTTAACAAGTGTGTGAGCCCCTCCGTACATAGCACAAAAAGAAATGGAGAAAGTGGGTCTCCTTGTCTTAAACCCCTCTCTGGTATAATCATTCCATAAGCCTTGCCATTGATAAAAGGAGAGAAAGTGTCATTGGAGACACACTTCATTATCCAAGATATCCATGTTTCGTGGAATCCCAACACTGAAAGGAAAGAGCGTAGATAACTCCACTCCACCTTGTCGTATGCCTTTGACATATTCGATTTCATAGCCATAAACTCAGACCTGAAAGGCTCCTTGGTATTCAAAGAGTGAATCAATTCATGCGCAATCATGATGTTGTCTGTTATCATTTGATCGGTGACAAAAGCAAATTGTGTTTCAGAAACAATCTGAGGCAACAGAGGCTTCAATATGTCAACTAAAACTTTAGATATTACCTTGTACATGATGGAGCATACGCTTATGGGTCTGAGATCCGACATTAAAGAAGGGTGGGGAATCTTAGGGATTAGGCACAAATGGGTATAATTCCATTCTTGCGGCATAACTCCATTAGAGAAAAAGTTCTGAACCTCTTCTATCAACTGATCTCCTACAATGCTCCAATACTGCTGGAAAAACAGTGCTGACATACCCTCTGCTCCTGGTGCACTGGTTGGATCAATTGAGAAGACAGCATCTTTGATTTCTGAAGGAGTCACCAAACTTATTAGTTTGTTGTTCATTTGCCTTGAGACTCTTGTTTCAAATCCTTGAAACATATCTCCAAAGGGAGTCGGGTTGGAGGACTTAAAGAGGTTTTGAAAATAAGCCGAAGCTACCTCCCCTTTTGCTCCTTCTGAAAACTGATCATTGCCATTGATATCCACCAGCTTCTCAATTGTATTCCTTGATCTAGACTCCTTCACCAAAGCATGAAAAAATTTTGAGTTACGATCCCCCCATTTCTTCCATTTTTTCTGACATTTCTGTTTCCAGAATATTTTTTCTTCTCTATAAGCCTGAGCCAATTCTTTTTTCAGGGAAACCACTAGATAAAAGGTAGGGGAGAGCATCGACTGTTGTAAGTCCAGATCTATCTCAATCTTCCTACTTTTATCTTTAGAGTTTACCGCATTGACTCTCTTCCATAAGCTTAAGGCCCTTTTGCACCCTCGTACTCTTGAAGCTAAAGGGACGTTCAAATCAGCCACAATAGGACCCCAAGCTTGGGCAATAGTCTCTTCCACTCTAGGTTTATTCAGAAACCTACTATCAAATCTGAAATTGCCCACATAGGAGTCTTGGGATTCGATTAACTTGACCAAAATAGGTCTATGATCGAATCCTCTCATCTCTAAGAAATAATCACTTGAAGCCAGATAAGAATTAAACCACGCTTGATTTCCGAAAGCTCTATCCAGTCTACTCTGGATCCACAAGTCATATCTTCTCCCTGCCCAAGTGAATCTATTTCCATTACTAGACAGCTCATCCATTCCACAAGCTCTCAACATGTCACTGAAAGGTCTGAAAACAGATTCACATCTTCTTGGCCCTCCTATCTTCTCACCATTATTGCAGATATCATTGAAAAAACCTAGCATAATCCAATCTTCTTTTCTAGCACTACCAAATCTACTCATGTGTTCCCCCACCAACTGTCTTTTCTTAAAATCCGGATCATCCTAAATGCATGAGACAAAAAAGGTAGCAACTCCAAACTGAACTTGCATATCTATCAAGTTCTTATTCGCATAATGGAAATCCACCTTTAAACTATTCTTCCAAAAAATAGCTAAGCCTCCGCACCTCCCTACAGATTGGATAGTAAAAACACGATCATAACAGAAAACCTCTTGTAAATCTACTAATATATCTCTATTGTGCATCGTTTCCATCAAGAAAAAGATCTCAGAGAAGAAGGTTTTACTCAACTCCTTGAGACGAGGAAAAGCCAGGGCTTGATACCGTCCCAAGCCCTGGCAATTTCAGCTCAAAATACTCATTGATCATGGGGCAATCCCTCCCCTGGGATCGCTGATGTGTGTAGAATTTTACTCCAAATCTTTTACCTAAAAAGACTACACAACGACTAAAAGTTCAAAGTTAATCAGTGTAGTATTTTAGGATCGATCCCACAAAGAGTAATAGCAAACACAAATTGAATTAAAAGAGAAGAAACTATGGCTAAGACTAAATAAGAGATTAGAGTTTTGGTTTTCCTAATAACTATTGCAAATAAATAAAAACGGTTTAAAACTATAAGACTAAGGCGTTGGGCGTTCTGGGAGTCATCTCAGGGTTTTCATGGTTCTAAGCAATATTAAGTGTAAGATCTAACAAGTAAATACTAATTTTCGGTCTAGGTTCTCAACTACGAAACACTTATGAACTAACAAGCTATTCTCATAGAATGAAAGTCTAAAGTCTTCACACTCTGTTACTCAACTTTCGCAGGCAACGACGCATGTCAACCAGCTAGTTAAACAAGTTCGATACATTCACCAAACTTTGTAACTCAACTTACGCAGGTACGAGCAAGGTTTCGGTATAACACTAGTTCAGAGAAGTAGGATAACGCCGTTAGCGCTCCCGTTCTCTAGATCCGTACTTGGTGATCAATCCAAGCATAAGCATTAAGATAAAGATGTCCCAAAAGAGCTCTATAAAAAAACCAAAAATAAGATCTAACAACCTAATTGAAGCGAACCATGAATTCCCCTTGAATCACCCCATAAAACCCAACAAAGTAAACTACTCGCTCATGATGCAAAGAAACGACATTGATATTATTAAGAATAGCATCAAAAACGAATCAAATAACAAAAAGGGTTCAAAGGAAACTTCTCTATTTGTCACAAAATTAACTTGATCCCAAAAGCAATGTAAGTATGAAAGAAATAAGGAAGAGTAGAGATTTGGTGTCTTCGACGATGGCTTCTAAGAGGAGGTGAGAGAGGACGAGCTTCGACGGCGGTAGAGGAGTCTCTGGTCGTCTCTAGGTTGGCTGCTGTGGCGTGGATGAAGAATTTAGAGGCACAAAGGAAGCACACCCCAAAACCCTAGGTCTTAAGAGTATTTATAGGGTTTTGTTTAGGGTTAGGTTTTGTAAGAGTAGAAACATCTTCTCTTCTTAAGTGCAGGACAAGGGACGGCGTGAGAGGCTTCTGGACCGTGGATGAGGCTTGGACTGGGTCATGATGATGGTCGCTGGTCAGGCCTTGAATAAAAGCCCATCGGCTGGTTGCTTCTCTTCACGTCGGTTTATAACACGTCTTGGTAAATCGGACATAACTTCCGGATGAATGAATGGATTGATTGGATTTCACATCGAGGAGAAATATGACTTTTCCAGCTTTCCATAGACACCAAGAATGATATATTTTGAGTTCTGGAAGCTCTTCAAAAGTGGCCCATACTGTAAAGCTCTTGTCTTTTGATCCTTTTTGCTATAAAACCTGTAAAAGCTTCTTGAAACCTAAAATACTTTATAATAGACATTAAAGCATTGAAATCATATCAAACTCTTCCTAAATGCATACTAAAACTATAGCTAAAATGGGTAAAATAATGATGTTATCAATCGCCTTTCTAGGGTTAAGCTTGATGGATTTTGCAGTGCTTAAGCCCTCCTCTACTGCTTTCCTCTTGTCTATGACCCCTTTTTCTAGCCCCAAACGTAGATCCTGATCTTTCCCCAGGATATTTGGTAGTTTCGGCTTTGGCTTCCTAGAAGACTTCTGTGGTCTACGTCTAAATTTAACCTTTTTTGGAATAGTGCCGGAAGGACCAGTCTCAAAAGAACCAGTACTATAAACTGTTGCACCTTCCTGGAATGGTTGGGACAAAGCTAGGAGCTGTCCTGGATTCTCCGGAGTAAAACCTTTTGATCGGTTAGCCCTCACATCCGAGTTAGACCAATTCATATGGGAGCTAGACGAAGGACATTGCCCCACTAGCAGAGATTTCTTGGAAATAGCAGCAACTTTTGACCCTGCTGATTCACCCAAGTCAAAGCTAAAGACCAAGCCTTTCTCCGTATTAACATCGTGATGAATAATAGGAGGAGGTTCGAGTCTAAGAACCGTTTTTCTAGCTATTGGATCCTTCTCGACATCTCCAACTGATTTCCTCACCCTATCAACTTTAACGTGGATGTCTTCTGTTGTATTTGCACGCAAATATTGTCTCATACCTTCGAGCACCTCCTCAGCAATTTTAGTTCTCCGAGTCGCATGATCTATGCCCACTTGGTCCTCCCTCAAAACACCAAACAAAGGGTCAGACTCTTTCAAAACCAAAGATTTTGCAGGCTTCAGAACTCCCTTCCCAGCTTTTCTCGCTGAAACTTCAGGTTCTCTTTTCTTCACTAGAATTGGGCACACATCCACTTCGTGAGTAAGACGCTGACATTCATAGCATCTCTTCTGGATCTTTTCATACTGAAACCTGACCTCTATAGAACCCCCATTTGGAAGAGATAACACTTTGGTTCTGCGAAGAGGTCGTGATACATCAAAACGGACTTTAACCCATACATACCCATATAATTGTGGTGTTTCTGGATCGAAGGCCACCTCCAGAACCTCACCCAGTAACTCCCCTAAGGTTGTGATATCTTTTTCGTATAGTAGTTCACCGGGGGATTCCAAATCTGGACCCAGATCGGCATAGTTTGCAGGTAGTTAACCGGAGGATTCTCATACCATCTATCCACGACTATCGACCACTCGTTGTAAGTGTGGGTTCCTTTATCTAGAACTTCTTGTAGATCGTATTCTGACTTGAAGATGAACTGGAATCTCTCATTTGATAGAGCAACACATCTCATCCTTCCAGGTTTTTGCCACCTTCTTGGCATATCTCGAATGAGATTCTTCATCGACTGACAAGGAGGGTTCAAAGTTCTACCAATCAGACTTATAACATTTCTCTGAACTGACATGAATTCCGGTTGATCCGGCATCACAAAAGGAAGATCTTCTTCATCTTCTTCGATGGACATAGCTATGAGCGCCTTATCCATCGCTGACAACATGATTCCCACTTACAGATCCCGATATTTGAAAGGAAACTCCTAAGCAATCGCGAAATCCCCAGAAATTCCGAAAAACAAAGGAAGGACAACTGCAACAAACACTCAAATTCTTACTAATTTGAGCTAATAACCAGGTAAAGTGAGATTAAACAGTGGAATTCGGCTGATGGAAACGTGTTTTTCCAGTCTAAAGTTCTCTTCTAAACCTAGACGAATACTCTAGCTCAGAAAAAAGGTCTTATGCCCACAAAAGGGTTTCTTTCTTTTTTCTCTTCTCCAACGATTTTTTGCCTGTATCTCGCATAAGACATAGTGAGACATTCATAGACCATGTCTTGTTTATTTGTCACGATCTAATTGCTCAATTTACAAACAAAAATAATTAATTAAACTAAATAATAATATTATATTAAAATATTAATAAAATCAATATATTATCTCAATTTTGAAGGATTCAAGGATAGATATGCCCTAGTAAAAACAAATGAGAGTTTCATATCAAATTTGAAATTTTTTGGAACAAATTAAATATCAAAGCTGATTTTTTTTTGGTAGTGTATAGCTCATCACGTCACTGATATTGAAGTGGAAATGAAATTGCTTTGAACTTTCGGGTGGTTCAATTTGGCCACACAATTGAGTCACAATCTCCTTTCTTTGTCATCTTTCTCTTGTCTAACGGTTATTTTACGCACAAATCTTTGTCATCTTTCTCTTCATTAATTGTTATTTTACGTACGAACATCCTTTTTTTTTTTTGTTTTTTTGTATGAAAACGTCATGTATCTACCGAAACTCACGTTATATAAATCTCCATCCAGCATCCGATTACTTTTCTTCTCATTTAGTTAACTGTAGATTTAACTAGGTATACATCATGTCCATGTCGTAAAGAATTATTCAACGCACCCTCGTCTTCGTCTTCGTCTTCCCTCTTGTCGAGGTCAACTATGTAGATTACTATTTTAACAAGCTTCCCCAATAATTTAGCAACTTCATTTTTCATGGATACTTCATCTCCCACGTCATGAACTTCAACGCCTCACAAGTCATATGATATACGTATCTTATATTTCTCTTTTAGTTTAAAAAGTTTCCCCAAGAATTTAGCAACTGTATTTCTCATGCATGGATTCTTCAGCTCCCAAGTCATGAGCTTCAATGCCTCACAAGTCACAATGTACGTTTTCTTTTTCTTCCATTGATCCTCGTTTTATAGTCTCTGGAGTTTAGACTAAAAATTGCGATGTTTAGCTGTTTTGTGATGTGATGTGATAAGACAAATAAAGATTCAACCTTTATGTTTTTGTTAGTTGTTGTTTTTGCATCTGATTTAGTCACTCTTTCTATTATGTGTTCTTCTTTAAGGCTTTTGAATCTCAAGATGAGTGTGAACCGTCGAAGTTGGCACAATCATGGATTTAATCTCAGAATGGTTATCTTAGTTCTGTGGTTGGTTTGTTATGTTGGGAATGGTCAAATTATTTGGAACAGCAGTGATTTCGAAGACAATCCAGCTCTTCTTCCCCTCGTTACAAAGATGGTTTATCGCAGGGTTTCTAATACTAGCGCTGCTCTTAGTCGTGATCTTGATAACAGAGCAAAGTTTTGCTTTAAAGACTTGTAAGTTTTCTTTCTCTTAAATTGTAATCTGGAACTTTCAATTCTTTGATCTTAGTATGGTTGATGCAGTTGATAGCTTCACTTGCTAATTAACTGTAGGTTCTATACGTGAAAATATACTCTTTGAGCTTACAAAAAGTCTTGTGAGATATTTTGATCAGGTTGTTTATCCTTTTGTTGAAATCACTATCTCAGGGATTCTGAATGGAACAGAGCTTTTAACTTCTCCACCAACTTGGATTTCTTAACTAAGTGCATTCAGAAAACCAAAGGTACCGACTTTTACTTAGCAGTTAGCACGACCGAAACAGATAATTATTTGCTACTTGGTTGTTGTAAAAAGATGGAAGATCGACGATTTGATGATTCTTGCTTGTTTCAGAACTCTCACGTTTCTTATGGTTCTTGGAGTAATTAATCTGATGACATAGATGAATGTCATATCTTGTTATGTGCTTACACTTTTGGTCTGGAACAGGTGATATTGTTGGGCGTATCTGTGGAGAAGCAGAGATGAAGTTCTATTTTAATGCTTTTTTCAATAAAGAAAATGACACGGAATATTGGCAGTGGCAGCCAAATGTAAATTGCAACTTGACTGCATGGGATTCTGGTTGTGAACCTGGATGGGGCTGTAGTCTTGATATAATCGAACAAGTCGACCTGCAAAACTCCCAAGATTTTCCTAAAAGAAAAAAAGACTGTATGACTTGCTGTGAAGGGTTTTTCTGCCCTCGTGGCCTCACTTGTATGATACGTAAGCAGTTCATAAAACGCCTTCATATGGTTTAATTTATAAGGTTTTCTCATCTATTTGGTCTAAACTAACACTGTTTCTGATTTTTTTTTTTTGTTCTGTTTTGAAAAAAGCTTGTCCCCTTGGTGCTCATTGTCCCTTAGCTACCCTTAATAAGACTACAAGCATATGCGAACCGTAAGTTTTTTTTTATTCCATCTTAGATACAAATACTAATATGATACATATATGTGATATTGTTGCGGGATAAGATAATAAGATGTTATGTCAAATCTGTAGGTATACTTATCAACTACCACCAAGTACAAGACTACCAAGCCACACTTGTGGAGGTGCGAATGTATGGGCCGATATCACTTCCAGCAGTGAAATATTCTGTCCTGCGGGATCGCATTGCCCAACCACCGATAAAATATTAGCTTGTGAAAAAGGGTATTCATTTCTTCGCCCCTTCAAAATTCATTCTATACTGACAAATTTTCCTCAACGTTGTCTTACTCTGTTATGCCAATGTTTATTTGCTCCCATTGTTCGTTTTTATTTAAAATTGTGCATCATCCAGATGGATAATCTGAATGCATTTTTTAAATTTAGGCAAAAAAAATAATATTCATTTGCATTAATCTAGTTGAATCGTTTAGATGAAGTTGGTTTAATCAAAAATAACAAATTACAGCTATGCCTTAATTATCCAAATGAATCATTTGTCTTCAAAAATGATAATTTTACAATTATTTTGCAAATTACAATATTTTGTCTACCAAAACTGTAAAATATGCTTCCGGCTAAAATTGAAAAATCATATTTTCCTACCAAAACCGCAAAATCATATTTTTCTGCTAAAACCAAAAAATATATTTACCCACCAAAACTCCAAATCACATTTTCAGTCAAAACAGCAAATCATAAAATTGAATTTTTCAGCAATAACTATTAAATTATGTTTTTTAAATGGTACTTGAAATATATTTATATTTCAGAAAAATGCAAATATGAATATTACTTTATGAATTTATGCGAGTAAAAATCAATTTGTAATTTTTAAACATTATTAAAACATGATTTGTTGTAAATATACTTTAGATTAAAGATTATTATACTTAAAATTAAAATTAACAACATAGTTAAATTAAAACATGAGCATTTTAGTCACTTTCTAGTTTCTAATTAAAATCACCTAGATGGAGATGTAACCAAACAAACAGATGTTCATTCATATGGCATCAAACCAACAAAAATGGAAATCAATTAACATATTTTTGATGTATCATTTAGATGGAACATGTGGATGGTTCATTTGGAAGTAAAACATTTAGATGGATAATTTGAATATAATAACAGATTAATGATTTAGCTGAGAATCAGAGTTTGTCTATATCTTAAGTGGTTATTCCTTTTTATGTTGATTTAGGCACTATTGCAGAAAGGGGTCAACATCTGAGAAACGTAAGTCATATCGAATATTCATGATCGCTTGTTGTCACTTACATAACCAATAATTAGTAATGTTTACTATCTCCATGCATCTCTTAAGTACGTCTTGGCTTCTGCAGCTTGCTTGAAGTTATCGTCCTGCAAACGCAACACAGGAAATCAGAACATACATGCATTTGGGATTATGTTTATCGTAAGTTTCTATTTCAGTTATTACTGGAATATCCAAGACTAGCTAATTGGTTTTCCACTACTAAAAGAGTGGCCTTCAATGTATGTTTGTGCAGGCTGCAGTGAGTACTATTCTACTCATTATCTACAATTGTTCCGATCACATCCTAAAGATCAGGGAAAAGAGGCAGGCGAAGTCAAGGGAAGCAGCCGTCAAGAAAGCGAGAGCTCATCAGAGATGGAAAGGTGCTAGAGAGGCTGCAAAAAAGCATGTACGTGAGATCGGTGCGCAAATAACTCGGACATTTCCAGGTAAAAAATCCGATCATGATGGTGATACCCACATGATGTTGGGTCCTGGGGACTCTGCTTCTGAGGTATATGAAGACATAGAAATGTCGAAACATTCGAGTTCCTCTGCTGCGCAAGCGCAGTCTAGTTCAGCCGTAAGTAATGAAAGAAGAGCAAGTCTTAACATAGAAGAAGAGAGCGTAAAAAGAAAGAATTTGGCTAAAGCAAAGCAAACACAGACCCAAATATTCAAGGCTGCATATGATCAGATCGAGAAGGAGAAAGCCATGGAGCAAGAGAATAAGAATCTTAACTTTTCAGGAATAGTTTCAATGGCTAGTAATACTGAGACGAGGAATAAAAGACCTCTCATGGAGCTTTCTTATAAAGATCTAACTCTTACCTTGAAGTCCAATGGTAAGCATGTGTTGAGATGTGTCACAGGAAGCATGAAACCAGGTCGGATCACAGCTGTGATGGGTCCATCAGGCGCAGGAAAGACAAGTCTGCTCTCTGCTTTGGCTGGGAAAGCTGTTGGTTGCAAACTGAGTGGTTCAATTCTTATAAACGGGAAGCAAGAATCAATCCATTCATATAAAAAAATTATTGGTTTTGTGCCACAAGATGACGTTGTTCATGGAAACTTGACGGTAGAAGAAAATATTTGGTTCCATGCTAAATGCAGATTACCTGCGGGTCTATCGAAAGCAGAAAAAGTTCTTGTGGTTGAAAGAACCATCGACTCTTTGGGGCTACAACCTGTGAGGAATTCTTTAGTTGGTACGGTGGAGAAGCGGGGAATCTCAGGAGGGCAGAGGAAACGAGTCAATGTGGGTTTAGAAATGGTAATGGAGCCTTCGATTTTATTCTTGGATGAGCCTACTTCTGGCTTGGATAGTGCCTCATCACAGCTTCTTCTTAGAGCACTTCGGCATGAAGCCTTCGAGGGAGTCAACATTTGCA
This sequence comes from Camelina sativa, assembly GCF_030686135.1. NCBI lineage: Eukaryota > Viridiplantae > Streptophyta > Magnoliopsida > Brassicales > Brassicaceae > Camelina > Camelina sativa. The sequence continues at coordinate 29,774,666 of NC_141882.1, forward strand.
TGGTTGTTCACCAACCGAGGTATCTTGTAAAACAAGTTACACGTAGAGGAAATATCTTTATCATGTGCCATGAAGTTTTTTAATTCATGTTTCTTAATTTGTTGCAGTTACACTTTGTTCAAAACTTTCAATGATCTAGTACTTCTCGCGAAAGGTGGACTTACTGTTTACCATGGATCAGTCAACAATGTCGAAGAATACTTCTCCGGGTTGGGAATAAATGTTCCAGACCGTATCAACCCTCCTGACTATTACATCGACGTTCTTGAAGGCATAACAATTGGGAATTCTGGTGTTGATTACAAAGAGCTTCCTCAAAGGTGGATGCTTCACAAAGGATACTCGGTTCCGTTAGATATGCGGAACTACAGTGCTGATGGTCTTGAAACGAATCCAGTCATTGGTAGTAATTCACACGGTAATGCAGAACAAACATTTGCCAGAGAGCTGTGGGGAGATGTGAAGAGTAATTCCATGTTACGTAGTGATAAAATACAGCACAACTTCTTGAAGTCTAGAGATTTGTCCCACAGAATAACCCCTTCTATGTGGCTACAATACAAATATTTCCTTGGAAGGTTTGATCTTCTCAAATTTTCCACGACTTAGTTACGATTAACTGATTCTTGGATGTCCGAATAAAGCAGAGTTATGTTCTTGATTTCAGGGTAGCTAAGCAGCAAATGAGAGAAGCTAAGTTACAAGCCACAGACTATTTGATCTTGTTGCTTGCTGGAGCTTGTTTAGGATTACTTACTAAAGCAAGTGCTGATGAGAGCTTTGGATATCTTGGCTATACCTACACTATTATCGCAGTCTGTAAGTTGGATCATTACTGTTACTAATCAATTTCTGAAAAATTTCTTCATGTTCTTCTGAATCTTGTGTCTTTTTTTTGTTTTTCTTCTTCTTCATCTGTCAGCTCTTCTTTGCAAAATAGCAGCTCTAAGGTCATTCTCACTAGACAAGTTACATTACTGGAGAGAAAGTGCTTCGGGGATGAGTAGCTCGGCCTGCTTCCTTGCCAAAGATACAATAGACTTTTTCAATGTACTTGTCAAGCCCTTGGTCTATCTCTCTATGTTCTATTTCTTCACCAATCCAAGATCCACATTTTTGGATAACTATATTATTTTGGCCTGCCTCGTATATTGTGTGACCGGTATTGCATATGCCTTGGCTATCTTTCTCCAACCGAGCTCAGCACAGCTGGTGAGTTTCCTTTCGAAGAAGAAGAATCATACTCTCTTTACTTAATTCTAATCGACAAACTTATTGGGGATTTTCTTGCAGTTTTCTGTTCTTCTTCCAGTCGTTTTAACACTTGTTTCATCCCGACCGAAGGATGATAGTAAAGCTATTAGGATAATGGCTGACTTGAGCTATCCAAAGTGGGCTTTGCAGGCATTTGTGATAGTAAATGCTCGAAGGTACGAAAACATGTTGGAAAAGCAAAAAGCATAAAGAAGTTAATTATCTACCAAAAGCTTGGTTTGATTCCTACTGTATATATTGGGTTTCAGGTACTATGGAGTATGGATGATTACGCGGTGTGGTATGCTTTTGAAGTATGGCTACGACATTAACGAATGGAATCTATGTATAATGATACTGCTTCTCGTAGGTGTGGCCACTCGTGGAATTGCCTTTGTGGGGATGATCTTACTTAAAAAGAAGTGAAGAAAGACCGTTCCTTTGTTCGCAGGAATCTGAAGCTTCCGGACAGACAGAAAATATAAGGATTTGTTATGAAATTTATATGTATATCGTAGTTCCTTGTTCTATTAGAGTAAGAAACTTTGTACACATCTTTTGTGTCTGTGATGTTGGTTTTCAAACCCAAGAGAAAGTGTTGTCAAATCAGATTAGCTAGTAATCTATAAAGCTCTTTTAAAACTAATTAAGGCTTGTTCTTAGAATTTGGCATAATTGAATTAAAACATTACCAAAAACTACTTCTGGTTGAACAAGACTTGAAAGTTGAGTGAGTTTCTGATCATTTCCTTACTGCACAAATAGATATAAAACATTTGTTTCTTCTTTAACAATTTTTTCTTTTTTTCGTTATGTAAATATTTTTAGCGGGTAATAAATAAGCCTGAGTGGATGGAGAAGACGATATAGTAAAAACTAAAAACAAACAGAGAGAGTTTCATATCAAATTTGATTAATAACATCATAGTTGATTTGCTTAAGAAGATATGTTCTAGCTCTTCACCTCACATAGACATGTGGTTATAGACTCTTGATAAGTTTTAAAAAGTCATTTATTGTTTGTTCTTGATTGAGAGTTTTCGTTCATCCCTTGATGTTAATAAAATTTCAGTGTTTTTTTTTGTTATTTTCTGTCTTCTAAATTTGGACTCAGCAAAATTCATTAAAATCATGGGACCATTGATTGTAAGTTGTTGTAACACATGGACGAATCCGCAAGTATCCTAAATTTAATTCTTCATGATGACTAATATTCAAATTTTTTCTCTATTGTGTACTTTTTTTAGTCATGAAAATATTAATATTCTACAAAATTTAATATATAGAATAGTCAATTACAATTTATATACAAAAGTCAGGATTACAATTTTGAAATGACTTTTCTGCATACAACTTTTTTGATATTAGAACAAGAGAAATCTGCATTTTTTTTTGTACTAATAATTAAAAACAGAAATTTCATTTTCTTAGTCACTAAAATCAGTAATCAAACGCGTATATTATTAGGGGAAATTGCCACATTACAAATATTTCGTATCATTTTTACTTAGAGAAATTTTTGAATAAACATAGAAAGAATATATATATATATATATATATATATATATATATTCCTAAATCAATCGGTAAAAAAGGTTGATACTTTTATAGATTTAGAAACTGTAATTATAATTACTAGGTCTACATGTCCTTTCCTTGTCCTAATAATACAATCATTCAACGCACTCTCTTCTTCTTCCTTCTTCATTCTTCCTTCTTATTATAAGGTCAATGACAATGACGACAGATTAAAATCTGCATATCTCAGACTAATAGTTTAAAAAGCTTCCCTGAATATATAGCAACTTCAAGTTCCATGGATTCTTCAGCTTCCAAGTCATGAACTTTAATGCCTCACAAGTCACAATGTACGTTTTTTTTTCTCCCTTCCCTTCCGTTTATCTTGGTTTAACTCTTCTAGTCTGTAGAATCAAAGGAATAAAAATTAAAACTTGTGATGTTTTTGTGATGGTGTTCGAATGTGATCTGGAGACAAAGAAAGCAATTTTCAAGTTTCTGGGTTCTCGAATTAGATTGTTTTGGAGTTCGTTTCTGCTTAATTTGTTAAAAGAGCTGAGATGTGATGTGATAAGACTAATAAAGATTCAACCTTTATGTAGCTAAACCCAAAAATCAAGCTTAACAGATTGATTTTAAAAAATATTAAGATATGGGTCGTTTTTCACATTGTTTCAGTTACCATTTTAGTCTTTGCACCATCGTTTTCTCCAACTTCCTTCACGTTTCTTCCTTCTCCATTCACAAATCACTATGTCTCAAAACGTTTCATTTAACTTGATAAATCAAGCATGGCTTTTTATGTTTTTGTTAGTTGTTGTTTTTGCATCTGATTTAGTCAAATTCTATTATGTGTCTTTTAAGGCTTTTGAATCTCAAGATGAGTGTGAACCGGCGAAGTTGGCTTAAATATGGATCTAATCTCAGATTGGTGATCTTAGTTCTGTGGTTGCTTTGTTACATTAATGCTGGTAATGGTCAAACTATTGGGGACACCAGTGAGTTCGAAAATCCAGCTGTTCTTCCACTCGTTACACAGATGGTTTACAGCAGGCTTTCTAATAGCACAGCTGCTCTTAATCGTGAGCTCGGTACCAGAGCAAAGTTTTGCATCAAAGACCCGTCAGTTTTCTTTCTCTTAAACTGTAATCTGCACTATATTTGCTTTGCTTTGGTTTCTAATTTTTGTAGACTTGTATCACTAATGCAATCAAATGTCTCATTTTTCTGATTAAGATTTCACCTTAGTCTTTTATTTATTTACTAAGATATCAGCATTCCTAAAGAGGATGTGGAACTTTCAATTCTTTGATCTTAGTATAGTTTATGCATTGATAGCTTCACTTGCTAATTAACTCGTAGGTGCTGTAGGTGATATACTCTTTGAGCTTACAAAAAGTCTTGTGAGATATTTTGATCAGGTTGTTTATCCTTTTGTTGAAATCACTATCTCAGGGATGCTGATTGGAACAAAGCTTTTAACTTCTCCACCAACTTGGACTTCTTATCTTCTTGCATTCAGAAAACCAAAGGTACTGACTATTACTTAGAACGAACCAACACAGAAAATTAATCTGTTTAAAAAAGATGGAATGGTAGATCAACGATTTGATGATTTTATAGGAACACTGTTATGGTTCTTGGAGTTAATCTGATGATATAATTTTCATATCTTTTTATGTGTTTACATTTTCGGTGAACAGGTGACATTGGTAGGCGTATCTGTACAGCAGCAGAGATGAAGTTCTATTTTAATGCTTTTTTCAATAAGTCGAATAGCCAAGGCCACTTGCAACCAAATGTAAATTGCAACTTGACTTCATGGGTCTCTGGTTGTGAACCTGGATGGGGCTGTAGTGTTGAACCAACCGAACAAGTCGACCTACAAAACTCCAAAGATTTTCCTGAAAGAACAGAAAACTGTATGGCTTGCTGTGAAGGGTTTTTCTGCCCCCGTGGCCTCACCTGCATGATACGTAAGCAATTTATAAACGCCTTCATGGTTTATATAAGCTTTTCTCATCTATATGAAATGGTCTAACTAACACTGTTTCTGAATTTTTGTTCTGTTTTGAAAAAGCTTGTCCCCTTGGTGCTCATTGTCCCTTAGCTACCCTTAATAAGACTACAAGCTTATGTGAACCGTAAGTTTTTTATTCCATCTTTGATACAAATACTAGTATGATACATGTGATATTATTGCGGGATAAGATGAGATGTTATGTCAAATATGTAGGTATACTTATCAACTACCACCAGGACGACCAAACCACACTTGTGGAGGTGCGAATGTATGGGCCGATATCAGATCCAGCGGTGAAGTATTCTGTTCCGCGGGATCGTATTGTCCAACCACCACTCAAAAAGTACCTTGTGATAGTGGGTATTCATTTTTTCGTCCCTTCAAACTCCGTTCTATCCTGACAAATTGTCCTCAACATTGTGTTAAATCAAATGAATGATCCAGCTGAGAATCATATTTGTTTCAAACTTTTTTTGGTTTAACTGGTTATACTTTTGTTGTTGATTTAGGCACTACTGCAGAATGGGGTCTACATCTGAGAAACGTATGTCATCGAATATTCATGATTGCTTGTTGTCACAGAACTAAGTAATGTTTACTATTTTCATCTTTATCTATTAAGTACGTCTTGTCTTTTGCAGCTTGCTTTAAGTTAACGTCCTGCAATCCCAACACAGCAAATCAGAACATGCATGCATTTGGGGTTATGGTTATCGTAAGTTTTTTCACTTATCATTGAATCTGTAAAACTAAGGTTTTCCACTTAAAGAGTGGCCTTCAATTTGTTTGTGCAGGCTGGAGTGAGTACTATTCTACTCATTATCTACAATTGTTCCGATCAAATCCTAACGACGAGAGAAAAGAGGCAGGCGAAATCAAGAGAAGCAGCGGTGAAGAAAGCAAAAGCTAATCAGAGATGGAAAGCTGCTAGAGAGGCTACCAAAAAGCATGTCAGTGAGATCCGTGCACAAATAAATCGGACATTTTCAGGTAAAAAGTCCAATCATGATGGAGATACCCACATGATGTTGGGTCGTGGGGACTCTTCTGAGATAGATGAAGATATAGACATGTCAAAATATTCAAGTCCTGCGAGTTCCTCTGCTGCGCAATCTAGTTATGAGATTGAAGATGATGCAGCCGCTGTAAGTAATGAAAGAGCAAGGCTTGAAACAGAAGAAAAGAGAGTAAAAAGACAGAATTTGGCCAAAACTAAGAAAACACGGAGCCAAATCTTCAAGTATGCGTACGATCGGATTGAGAAGGAGAAAGCCATGGAGCAAGCAAATAAGAATCTTACGTTTTCAGGAATAGTTGCAATGGCTACTAATACTGAGACGAGAAAGAGGCCTCTCATGGAGTTATCTTTTAGAGATTTAACTCTTACCTTAAAGTCCAATGGTAAGCATGTGTTGAGATGTGTCACAGGAATCATGAAACCAGGTCGGATCACAGCTGTGATGGGCCCATCAGGAGCAGGAAAGACAAGTCTGCTATCTGCTTTGGCTGGGAAAGCTGTCGGATGCAAATTGAGTGGTTCGATTCTTATAAACGGGAAGCCCGAATCAATCCACTCATATAAAAAAATTATTGGTTTTGTGCCACAAGATGATGTTGTTCATGGAAACTTGACAGTAGAGGAAAATCTTTGGTTCCATGCTAAATGCAGATTACCTGCGGGTCTATCGAAAGCAGAAAAAGTTCTTGTGGTTGAAAGAATCATCGACTCTTTGGGGCTACAAGCTGTTAGGAATTCTATAGTTGGTACAGTAGAGAAGCGGGGAATCTCAGGAGGGCAGAGGAAACGAGTGAATGTGGGTTTAGAAATGGTAATGGAGCCTTCGGTTTTATTCTTGGATGAGCCTACTTCTGGCTTGGATAGTGCCTCATCACAGCTTCTTCTTAGAGCACTTCGGCATGAAGCCCTCGAGGGAGTCAATATTTGCATGGTTGTTCACCAACCAAGGTATCTTGAAAAATAATTTACACCCGTAGAGGTAATAGCTTCTTTATGTGCCATGGATTTTTTTAATTCATGTTTCTTTGTTGCAGTTATACTTTGTTCAAAACGTTCAATGATCTAGTACTTCTCGCGAAAGGTGGACTTATTGTTTACCATGGATCAGTCAACAATGTCGAAGAATACTTCTCGGGGTTGGGAATAAATGTTCCAGACCGTATCAACCCTCCTGACTACTACATTGACGTTCTGGAAGGCGTTGTGATATCAATTGGGAATTCTGGTGTTGGTTACAAAGAGCTTCCTCAAAGGTGGATGCTTCACAAAGGGTACTCGGTTCCATTAGATATGCGGAACAACAGTGCTGATGGTCTTGAAACGAATCCAGTCATTGGTAACCAAACATTTGCCACAGAGCTATGGGGTGATGTGTATTGTAATTTCAGGTTGCGTAGTGATAAAATACGCCATAACTTCTTAAAGTCTCGAGATTTGTCCCACAGAAGAACCCCTTCTATGTGGCTACAATACAAATATTTTCTTGGAAGGTTTTCTTCTTAAATCTTCCACGACTTATTTATGATCATTTGAATTCTTGGATGTTGGAATAAAACGGATTTATGTTCTTGATTTCAGGATAGCTAAGCAGCGAATGAGAGAAGCTCAATTACAAGCCACAGACTATTTGATATTGTTGCTTGCTGGAGCTTGTTTAGGATCACTTATTAAAGCAAGTGATGAGAGCTTTGGAGCTCCTGGCTATACCTACACTATTATAGCAGTCTGTAAGTTGGATTAAATCCTCTATTAACCTATCATAACTGTTATCAATCAATTTCTGAGAACTTGATTCATGTTCTTAACTTCTTATGAATCTTATCTTTTGCTTTTCTTCTTTTGTCAGCTCTTCTTTGCAAAATAGCAGCTTTAAGATCATTCTCACTAGACAAGTTACATTACTGGAGAGAAAGTGCCTCGGGGATGAGTAGCTCGGCCTGCTTCCTTGCCAAAGATACAATAGACTTTTTCAATATACTTGTCAAGCCATTGGTCTATCTCTCTATGTTCTATTTCTTCACGAATCCGAGATCAACATTTTTCGATAACTATATTGTTTTGGTCTGCCTCGTATATTGTGTGACCGGTATTGCATATGCGTTGGCTATCTTTCTCCAACCGAGCTCAGCCCAGCTGGTAAGTTTTATCTAAGTTTCCTTTTGAAGACGAATCATACTCTCTACGTATCTAATGACAGACTTGGTTTTGCAGTTTTCTGTTCTTCTTCCAGTCGTTTTAACACTTGTTGCAACCCAACCGAAGAATAGTGAAGCTATTAGGATCATGGCTGACTTGAGTTATCCAAAGTGGGCTTTGGAGGCATTTGTGATAGGAAATGCTCAAAGGTACGAAAACAAGTTGGAACAGAAGCACAAAGAAGTTACCTTTCAAAATCTTGGTTTGATTCATATATTGGATTTCAGGTACTATGGAGTATGGATGATTACACGATGTGGATCGCTTATGAAGAGTGGCTACGACATTAACGAGTGGAATTTATCCATAATGATATTGCTTCTCATAGGTGTGGCCACTCGTGGGATTGCCTTTGTGGGGATGATCATACTTCAAAAGAAGTGAAGAAAGATCGTTTCTTTATGGATTTAACTTCACTAAAAGTTCGCAGGAATCTGAAGCCTTCAGGTAGAAGAAGAAGAAGAGCTTTGTTGGCTGAATTTTACAAAGAATATAGATTTGTTGGGAAATTATTTATTTGTTCATCTTAGTTTCTTGTCTTATAAGTAGTAAGAAACTTTGTCCAGATCCTCTGTGACATCAATGTTGGTTTTCAAACCCAAGAGAAAGTGTTGCCAAATCCGATCATCTAATCTATATGGTCTTTTTGAAATCTTGGCTTGTTCTTAGATTTTGGCACAATGGAACTAAAACATTTCCAAAAACTTCTGGTTTAAGAAGACTTGAAGTTGAGTGAGTTTCTGATCTCTTTTAAATAAACTATTACTAAACAAATAGTAAGAAATATATATAGTAAAACCTCTATAAATTAATTCTCTATAAATTAATAAACACTATAAATTAATAATTTTGCTAGTCCCAAGTCGTAATAGTGTAAAAAATAATAAAATTCAATAACATAATAAGATAATTAATATTTTTTTTTGAAATCCCCATGTAAAATATGGTCCCAATAATATCATAAATTAATAATCATGTAAATTTACATATATATATACTAATATAGTAAAGTATGTTTCTCTTTAACCTCATATCTATAAAACAATTGTTATGTTATATCTTCAAACTATAATGATATAAAATAATTTATAACATTTCATAAAACAGCTAAAACTTTTTAAAGTTTTCAATTTTTAAATATGCATCATTTACATTTTGATAGTTTGATAAAATGTTAAAATACGATAATTGATATTCTTATTCATAAATTTGAATATTTATGTCATGTGTATAAGTGAGTTTGTCTATAATAATTGTAATTCATTGTCAATAATATTTTTTAATTATTTCAAATTCAATTCCAACACCATAACATTTACAACATCCAAAATTCTAATCTTATTTTGCAAAAATTGTCTCAATTCATAATTTTTAAAAACCAAACAATTAAAAATATGCATATAAATTAATAATTATTAATTTACACTATAAAATAATTATTATTAATTTATAGATAAATTAATAAAATGTCTTAGTCCCAATCCCAACATTATTAATTTATAGAGGTTTTACTGTAGAACATGTGTGTCTTCTAGAAAAGAATCACGATAAACTCACTAAAATAGTAAGACTTGAAGTTAGTGAGTTTCATATCATTTTCTTGATTGAAAAGGTTTCAGGCCTCGAATGGCTGCAGATTTTGAACCAGTTTTAGGTTTTTGATTTTGCAAAAACTAGTTAATTAGCCATTCATGATTCAAAAAAATAGATTTCCTAAAAATTAAGAAAAGCAGATTTTAAGTGGTTTTTCTTATTTGTTCATAGAGAATCTAAAAACCAAGTTTTGTGGGTTTCTAAATAAAAAAAACTTAGGTGACATTTAAAAAAACAAAAATTAAACCCAAAACAATAACTAAAATCACTTAAAGAAAATTTCGGGATTGGTATTGGATTCTAATTTATGAAGATTTTTGAAGAGTTCAATAAAATCATTAAAAGTGAATAACTGAAAGATTGTTAAAGATTGTTTAAAGATTGATAGAGAGTTTTGTTGTTTAGTTTTCTAAAATCTTGTAAAGTTCTCCAAAAAATCTCTGTATTTTTGTGATATTTTTTATGACTTTATTTTGTAAAGAAAGTGTCTAAAATCATGAACCAATAACATAATAATTGAACTCATTAACAATCATATATTTTTTTGTTTTAATTGAATAACACAAAAATTTTAATGACTTTATAAAAGTCTGAATCTAATAACCCAAATTTGTTAAGATTTTAAATGATTTTTTTACAAATCAAACTAATAACACTAAACTTTAACAGGATTTAACAAAATCTTAATCGAATAACAACAGATTCTATATAACAATTAAAATATTTAAAAATATATTCAAATCTCGAACCAATAACCCCACTAAATCATTTTTCTACCATTCAAGATTATGCAAAAACTAAAATCTATACCAAAAGTCAAAAAAACTAAAAAACAAAATAAAAACCAAAAGTCAAAAAGGCAAAAACCAAAAACTAAAAACTAAAAGCCAATTAAAAACTACAAAGCATTCATGGCCTTAATCTCTTTAAAATAAACTCTTACTAAATAAATAGTAGGAAATAATAATATATAAAAAAATTCAAGCATGTGTTCCTTCTTAAAAAAAAGAAAATGTGATTCATTTCTCAAGATTATTTACCATACATAAATATCTTTCGGTTTAAATAATTAAAAATTGCAATCTTGTTTTGAAAAGAAAAAAAAAATCTCAGTGCAATAGCAATATTATTGTATACCATCATTATCTACGGGATTAATTAACAAATTCAACTATTCCTTCTTTAAATAACAACAAAAACAAATCTGGTAGCGACTTTTAAAAGTGAATGATTATTGCCTAATTCTTTTTCTCAACCTGATCAACTTAAATTAAGCCATGATCAATTATTAGTTAAAAGATAAAAGATTTAAAGTGCATAGATTCTTCAATCCAAAGAATAATTAGGATGACGTGGTGAAATCTGATTGGGTGATGTAACATTGGTTCGCATTGGATTTAGAAACATTTTTTGCCTTTAATTGAGAAAACAGCGAAGCCAAAAAAAAAAAAAAACCCAAAGAAAAAAAATCAAATCTTTAAATAAACGAAAAGATTTACACAAAATAATGTCACAATCATCAACACCGCCGATTCAACTCGGTCTTGATCTTCTTCTTCTTCTTCTTCTTCATTCTACCGACATCTGATTTGTGTGTCTCAAGATTCGAACAAAAGAAATATCTTTGCTTTCTCTTTTTTAAAGGGAAGGTGAAAAGTTTGCGACTTTGATTGGTTTCGATGAAGCTTCGACAAAACCCTTGTTCTGTCTGAATCCGTTTCTGCGAGAGAATTTGTGTTTTTTTTTTTTACTTGAAGGGTTGAAAGAAGCAGATTAATGGGTTGTGCTGGATCAACACAGTCGCAAGGAGATGGTGAGATCGAATCTTTCTTAGTTCTACGACTTTACTCTGTTCTATTTTATTCGATAAGGCGAAAAAAGGAATCATCTTTTTTTGTTTTGTTTTCGGAGTAGATGAGAAAAAACCCTAGATGTGTAATTAATATGTTTAGAGTGTTCTTTTGTTCCAACCTTGATGTAGATTTTGTTCATTGAAATTTTAGGGTTTAGGTTTTATCTGATCTGATGGGGTTTGATTCAGTTACAAATCTTTGATGTTTTAATTATTGATTCTAGTGAAGGATTTGTTTATGTTTTTAGATTTTTATATGTGTATGTTTTGTTTATGTGCATCTACATATCTACTAACTATGGTTGGCTTTTCTTTTATGGAAAGAAAATTAAGTGAATGATCTACACCGATAAAGCTAGTTGCTGCCAATGGACTTGCTTTTCAATCTTTATTGTCAATGCCTTATGATTGATGTTGCATATTAGATCTTTTAATATATGCATTGCATTCAGATGGATAACTTCTTGTTTCTTTACAGGGTCAGTGAAGAAAATTAGGAAGCCGAAACCATGGAAGCACACCCAACCGATCACCAAAGCTGAGCTTATGAAACTGAGAGAAGAGTTTTGGGACACTGCTCCTCATTATGGCGGTAGGAAAGGTAACTGTTACTTATTCCTTGAGCTTGCCTTGATTTTTATTTTTTGAGTTGTGTTTTCTTTTTTGCTTTATACCATTTGATTACACAATAAAGAATTGGAAGGTTTGTAGAAAAGGGATATTAGTGATTGGGAGGGAGGGGACAAAAGAGATATTCTAAGGGCCCTACCGGGTTCGAACCGGTGACCTATTGATCTGCAGTCAATTGCTCTACCACTGAGCTAAGGACCCTTTGGTTGTTTAGCAATGAGTTGTACAAGAAGGTTTATAGATTAGTCTTTCATCTGCAAAAAAGAGATATTGGTGACTGAAGGATAGAAAAAAGAGAGACTTTTAAGGGCCCTACCGGATTCGAACCGGTGACCTATTGATCTGCAGTCAATTGCTCTACCACTGAGCTAAGGACCCTTTGTTGTTTGTTAATGAGTTACACAGAGAGAAGATTATATAATAGGCATTGATCTGCAAGGTTTTGTGAAAAAGGGGTATTGGTGATTGGGAAAGAGAGAAAAAGAGAGGTTTAAGTCCTACTGGTTCGAACCGGTGAGCTATTGGTAGGTCAATTACTCAATTACTGAGCCAAGAAAGAAACCCTATGGTTGTTAGAGATGACTTACACATAGAGATGAATACGAAATAGTCATTGATTTACCATATGATTATTTAAAGGTCTGTGAAAAAGGAATTGTAGGGATTAGGAAGGATTAAAAGGTAAGAAATAAAAGGGCCTTACCGGATTCGAACCGGTGACCTATTGATCTGCAGTCAATTGCTCTACCACTGAGCTAAGGACCCTTTTTGCTGAACTTCATCAGCAGACTTGTGTGAAAAGATATTTTACTAGGTTGAGAATTTCAAGTGTTTACCATTGAACTTCAAGGCAATTATTGTGTCAGTGTAATGATATACCACAGTTAGGGGAAATCATAGAAACTTTGTGTCAAAACAATGATATACTTTTTTTTTTCTCTGTTTGCATCTAATCTTAGTATCAACATGGTGTATTTTTACACTTGGTAATGGCAGAGATATGGGATGCGCTTCGCGCTGCTGCTGAAGCTGACATATCTCTTGCACAAGCAATTGTAGACAGTGCAGGAGTCATTGTTCAGAACACGGATCTCACAGTCTGCTATGACGAGAGAGGTGAAAGTTCAAATCTTTTTTTCGCTTGCCTTTGTGATTGTTCTTCTTGGTCCTAACTAGTGCTGTTATTGCCCTCCAGGCGCTAAGTATGAGCTACCTAAGTATGTTCTAAGCGAGCCTACCAACTTTGTGGAAGAAAATTGATTTAAGATGAAGAAGATTTGAAAAGACAAAAAAAGGAAAAGAAGAACCAAATGTAAATCTTGTGTGTAAGTAGTTACATTAGGATTCTCTGCTTTTGTCTATTTTGACACTTATAAAAAATATTGATTCCCACATCTCTCTCTCTCTCTCTCTCTCTCTCTCTCTCTGACTTGTACCTAAAAACTCAGATTGTTTCTGGAAATCTAAAGACAGTTCTTTGAGTTTCATCTTAATATGTTATATACACAAACTTGCTAATGATCTGATGATGATTTACTTTTATCACTCATGCTCATACTCGTACTTATCTCTTGCCCTATCGTTCCATAATACTTATTCATTGTGTTCATGTTTTCAAGTCTCGTTGTTTCTCTATGGATTGAAGCATCCTCAAGTTTCTCCGTCTCCACCATCTTCTTACCTTCCAACATCTTCACCACTTCTGACATTGACGGTCTCTCACAGGATTCTGAGCTTGGACACATTATCGAAATTTGGATCATGGTCATTTCCTCTTCTCTGTTGTAATCTGATCCGAGTCTCGGATCCACCAGTTTCCAACAGATTATTCTGATCCCTCAATACCCTCCACCTAGGGAAAGAAGAACAAAAAAGTTTGAGACTTTTACTCAATGATTAACGTGAAATAATGTTATCAAAAGGAAAATTGGTTAATTAACGAGTCAATAAGAGAGAAAGTAGAATTGTCCATGGATCGTTCTATCTTATTACTCCTGCCATGAACTATCTCTAGAATTACAATACCATGTAACCGCTGCAAAAATATTGCAAAACAATTAATCTGTTGGTGACCAAAAAAAAAAAAAAAACAACTAATCTGTTGTGTGATATAAGCAAATCTTGCCTGACATAACTTACAATGCTCCAGCTATATATTCGAGTGCTAATGTGAGTGGTTGTCCTCTTCATCAAGTTTGTCAAGACCAAAGTCAGATTTTTTTCTATACATTTAGAATTTGCAATGTCACAAATTTATAAAGCGTCAAAATATCAACGTATAACAACACATAATTAACGACATTACTGTTTTGTCAAAAACGTAATGTAATTTATAAAAACTTTTAAGACAAAATATTTTCTATACCTTCTAAGGTCTAATAAACCATAAACAATCAAGATTTTGGGCTAAGTGCGTATAGCTGCTTATAGACAACATCACAGCCAATCCTTTTGGACTCCGGTGCTTTGAACTTGAAATTAAAAAGATCAATTATTTATTTATTTAAAAGCTATGTGTAAAAGTAAAACTAATAAAGCAGTCAAGAAAAACATATGTCCCTTAAGTTATCAAAAAAAAAAAACATGTCCATTGGCCATTTGTTTAACATTTCTACGTTTAAAGTAGAAAAATTAACCTTTTTGCATGGGGAGACAAGGTCTTGTTCTAGTTTTATAAAGTTTTAATAGTTTACAAAAAGCTACAGTGTGTGTTTTGACTACAATAATAATACTTTAATTTATTTAATTAATTATGATCGTCAGAAACAGCGGAAGCCGAACGTGGATCCTTCTGGGTAGGATAGGAACGTATGCAAAAATAAATATATGCACTTTTATATTATTTGGTAAATATGGTTTGTTTTTTCATATACATTAAATTAGTAATTTTAAAATTTATTGAAATTGATCTAAAAAATAAATACAACTTGATGCGCACATTAATTAAACTAAATACAACAATATATTTCAAATACAAATGTAGAATCTATAAGAAAAGTAAACTAAATATATCAAATATTTAAGATAATCGTAATATTTATTTCTTTAAGACCAAATGTAGAACAAAACCATATCACTATTTATTCATATACAAATGTAGAATGTGTAAGAAAAGTAAACTAAATTCATCAAATATTTAAGATAATAGTAATATATTTTAAAATACAAATGAAGATTAGAAAGCAGCTAGTTAAACCCCACACAAATTATTAATTTCCGGCGGCTACATAAGTACATACAGTATATCTTAAAAATACATTTATCAGGATTTTTTTCCTCATTTTTTTATTATATGAGTTATTTTTTTATAAGATAATAGTAATGTATTTTTTTTTTTGACAAAATACATTTATCAGGATTTTTTTTTCCTCATTTTTTTATGTATATATATATGAACACACTAAAAGCTTTTTCACAACTGTTTCTTTCTTCTTCCTCTTTCTCTCTCAACTCCTCTATATCTCTTTCTCGCTCTCTCTCTCAATCGTCTACTCTAGTCTCGTCTTGTCTGTTTGGTTTTTTTCCCCAGAACAAAATCGAGAAGATGGTTTTCATCTTCTCGACAGAGAAAGTTGTGTATGCTCTTCTTCTCATCTTCATTTGCTTATTGGAGAATTTTGGATCAAATGCTCAACCACTTTTGCCAGAAGATGAGGTGCGTCTCAATCTTTTGTGTAATCCACACACACATTTCTTATAAATTCCTTTGATTTCTTCGACTTTAGTTTCAATAATTCGATGCTTCTTGTTCTTGAGACCAAAAAAAAAAAAAAAAAACTAACTAGATTGTGAATTCAAGAATTCCACTTTACCAAAAAAAAAAATTCAAGAATTCCACAAGAGATCGTGATTATCCATTATTAGCTTTTGGTATAAGGTTTAAAATTTCTAAAGTCAAATTTTCGTCATATTTGACAAATAAAACGCTGAAAAAACAATTTTTTTGCTAAGAATACTAATTGGATTTATTTCAATTTCGCTCAATATTTCATAATTGAATGGTGGGTCGTCATAGTTGCACGATGCAAAAGCTTAAAAACTAGGTACACATAGTTGACTAAAAGAACACACACTTTTTACGTTTTTTCATGTATACGCATGTTAAGTTCATGGTTTGTATCTCAAATTCATGACTTCATGTATGATAAAATGAAACCGATCGGATCATGATTACCATTTTATTATAAGACCTTCTTCTAGTACGTCAATTTGTAAATGAGTGATTTTTTTTTTTTTTTTTGGTAGAATGTAAAAGAGTGATTTATCATTTTATTGTATGAATTCTTTTTTTCTTTTTCTGTCTAATATATGATCATTTGTCCCATCCGGATAATATATGTATAATTTTTCTCAAAAATGTGTTGTAAACGAATAAATCTCTTTCAATATGTGCAAGTTGGGTCAATTACAGAGACGTTCAGATTGAGATTTATTATAGTAGTTGTTTAATCTCTCATTCTTAATTTATTAATTGGACTTTCCTGATTTATATCAAAAGTATGACTTTAAATGTTTGACCAATTTTGCACAGTTCAAACATTGCGGACGATCTTTACAAAGCTACAAAACCAAACAGTGAACATCGAGAGGACTTCTTGTTCCGACGGAAAATGGAACTTTGTTGGCAGCTCATTGGAAAACCCACCGACCAGTAACATCACCTGCGACTGTACTTTCAATGCCAGCTCAGTTTGTCATGTCACAAACATGTAAGTATATGTCTATTTGTCACCTCAGTAACTTTCCAAGTAAGAAACAGAGTTATGGTTCTAAAACAAAAACTTTCTCTTCTTGATTTTCATCAACAGACAGCTCAAAAGTTTAAGCTTGCCTGGAATTTTCCCGTCTGAGTTCGGAAACCTCACGAGTCTTCAACAGATGTAAGCACATTTTTTTCTCAATGTTCCTTCATTCTTCGCAAAATGTCTGAAACTTGGAGCTCAAGCAATCTTCGGTTTATGTTTTGCCTTTCGTTTTTTCTTACAGAGATCTTACTCGGAACTTTCTCAATGGAACGATACCTGCGACATTGTCTCAAATTCCGCTTAAAATCTTGTAACCATTCTCTGCAACACATATATATTTTTACTTTTTTTTTTTTCTTGTGATAATAATAGTGAAGTTGTCCTGATTCTTCCGTTTCTGTTTACTAAAAGGTCTGTAATCGGAAACCGTCTCTCTGGACCATTCCCTCATCAACTCGGAGAGATTACTACGCTTACTGAAGTGTAATGTAACATATCTTATCTTGTTTTCGTCAAACTAGAATTGACTTCTATTCTAATATGTAAAAAACGAATTTGCAGGGTTTTGGAAGCTAATTTATTTACAGGACCACTTCCTTCAAACCTAGGGAACTTAAGAAGCTTGAAAAGATTGTAAGATCTTTTATTATATACTTTTTTTTTCCCTTCATTGTTATTTCAGTTTTACTTAGTGATTTGGTGTATTTATAAATACAGGCTACTCTCTTCAAACAACTTCACTGGTCCGATCCCTGAGTCCTTAAGCAATCTTAAGAACTTGACTGATTTGTAAGTAGAGATACATGAGATTTCTTGCAGTCGGATTGATGGAAACTTTGGACTGATTCTAAAAGCTTCATTTGTTTCTTGCAGTCGGATTGATGGAAACTCTCTATCTGGCAAGATACCTGATTTTATCGGAAACTGGACTCTGCTCGATAGGCTGTGAGTAACCGTCATTTCTCTGATTAAACTGTAAAATTTGTAGTGACTAAACTGTTAATTCTACAGAGACCTTCAAGGCACATCAATGGAAGGTCCAATTCCAGCTTCAATATCAAACTTGAAGAACTTGACTGAATTGTAAGTAACCAAAGAGTTTAATAATTACCTTATACTTTTGCATGCTTGTCATCAAAACTTTTGAGCTTAATAAAGCTCTCTCTCTTATCAGGAGGATAACCGATTTGCGTGGACCGGCCTCTTCTTTTCCAGACCTGAAAAATATGACGAACATAGAACGATTGTAAGTGTTGATCGAAGTTTGATTCAACTCAATTTATAAACTCTGTTTCATCAAACAGTGTTTAACATTCTACCAACTTCATCAGGGTACTAAGAAATTGTTTGATAAGGGGACCTATACCAGATTACATTGGCACCTCCATGAGTGTGATGAAGGAACTGTAAGTCAAAAATCTATTTCTAATTTCACAGCTAAAAGGCTAATAATGTGATCCAAGGCCCACATTAAAGTTTGTACATGTGTGTGTGCAGAGATTTAAGCTCAAACATGCTAACCGGTGTAATTCCAGACACATTTCGGAATCTTGAGAAATTTAACTATATGTAAGTTTCAAATTATCAACATATAATGATGATATAAAATCTTTACTTTCAAAAACTGAATGTTAACTACTTTGCTGCTTTAGGTATCTGAATAATAACTCATTGACTGGTCCAGTTCCTCAGTTCCTCATCAACAGTAAAGAAAGCCTGTAAGCAAACTAAATAACTTACCTCGACTTTGATGATTATCTCGGGTCATTAATTTCTTGATCTGTTGTCAGTGATTTATCTGACAACAATTTCACTCAGCCACCTACTGTAAGCTGTAATCAGCTTGATGTGTAAGCACTGTTTTTGTTTCATATCCGTGATTTTTCAACTTTAACTTTGTCTATATGTTTTTTCTAATCAGCACTATTGGTTAACATTTTTCAGGAACTTGATCTCCAGCTACCCGTCAGTAACCGATAACTCGTGAGTCTCCTTTTTCTCCCTCTTTTCCGAAACCCGAAAACCAAAGATACTTACAAAATAGAAACAACTTTACTTGTGTAGTACTCAATGGTGCTTGAGAGAAGATCTTCCATGTCCAGGAGATGCAGATCGTGAGTTTGCATCTCAAAGATTCAATCTTACCTAGAAAGAAACCCCTAGCTAACCAGTTACATTTTTGTTTCCGGGTTCTCGCAGAGTCTTCCCTGTTCATCAATTGTGGAGGAAGCAGACTCAAGACTGACAAAGACACGTATACAGATGACTTGAACAGTAGAGGCCTATCAACTTTTTCTTCCGTCTCTGAAAGTTGGGGATACAGCAGTTCTGGAGTTTGGCTAGGCAAGGACGATGCGTCCTACTTAGCAACTGACAGATTTAAATTGATCAATGATACAACTCCAGAGTATTACAAAACAGCCCGTCTTTCTCCACAGTCACTCAAGTACTATGGACTATGCATGAGAAAAGGAAGTTACAAAGTGCAGCTCCATTTTGCAGAGATTATGTTCTCCAATGACCAGACTTTTAGTAGCTTAGGGGGGCGAATATTTGACATTTATGTCCAAGTGAGTTTAGCAAAACAAAGAAGAAAGTTTCAGTTTCTTGGATTAGAATTCAAAATGGGATGATTCTCTTGTGCAGGGGAATTTGTTGGAGAGGGACTTCAACATAGCAGAGAGAGCAGGTGGAGTTGGTAAACCCTTCATACGAAAAATTAATGAAGTTCAAGTGAATGGAAGTACGTTGGAGATTAATTTGCAATGGACAGGAAAAGGCACAAACGGAATACCAACACGAAGTGTTTACGGGCCTCTCATATCTGCCATAACGATTACACCAAGTGAGTTTCCTATCCAAATATTTCTCAACTGTTTGAAATTATGTTAGAGTGAGTAAGTGGGTGATTGTTCTCTCTATACTATATTGCCTGTTGTTGTAGATTTCAAGGTTGATAATGGAAAAGAATTGTCCAATGGAGCAGTTGCAGGCATTGTAATTGCAGCGTGTGCGGTTTTCGGGTTGCTGGTACTTCTAATCCTCTGGCTTACAGGTTACTTAGGTGGAAAAAAAGAAGTGGATGAAAATGGTAAGAAAGAAAACATCATTTTCAAGAAATGCTCTTTCTCATTTTCAAGATCTGATTGTTTCTTTCAAATCTTACTTTTTTTGTTTTATCAGAAGAGCTTAGGGGACTTGATTTGCAGACAGGATCATTCACATTGAAACAAATCAAACGTGCTACTAATAACTTTGATCCAGAAAACAAGATTGGTGAAGGAGGATTTGGACCAGTTTATAAGGTGATCATGATTGCTTTGGTTTTACACATCTTCACAAGTTCTTTACGTTTGGTGTTATAATGTGTTTTGGTTATTAGGGTGTTCTCGCTGATGGAATGACCATCGCGGTGAAGCAGCTTTCATCAAAATCTAAGCAAGGAAACAGAGAATTTGTGACTGAGATTGGGATGATCTCTGCATTGCAACACCCAAATCTTGTGAAACTTTATGGTTGTTGCATCGAAGGGAAAGAGCTTTTGCTTGTATATGAGTACTTAGAGAACAACAGTCTCGCTCGCGCACTCTTTGGTTGGTTTTTTTGTCCATCTGAGAAAGATAGTTTTATGTTCTTGATCTTTAAGCTAAAGTCTCCTGTGGGTTATCTTAACAGGCACAGAAAAACAGAGACTTCACTTGGATTGGTCAACAAGGAACAAGATATGCTTAGGGATTGCGAAAGGATTGTCTTATCTACACGAGGAATCAAGGCTGAAGATTGTTCATAGAGACATAAAAGCGACAAATGTGCTTCTTGATCTGTCTCTAAATGCTAAGATATCTGACTTTGGTCTAGCTAAACTCGACGAAGAAGAGAATACACATATCAGCACAAGGATTGCAGGAACAATGTGAGTGTTCATTACTTATCTTTTCTAAATTTCATAGCGAGCGCTTAACACTTACAAGAATTTATATTTCATCCATGCAGAGGTTACATGGCTCCAGAGTATGCAATGAGAGGTTACTTAACAGACAAGGCAGATGTTTACAGCTTCGGTGTTGTCTGCTTAGAGATTGTGAGTGGAAAGAGCAACACAAATTACAGACCAAAAGAAGAGTTCGTTTACCTTCTTGATTGGGCATATGTTTTGCAAGAACAAGGGAGCCTGCTAGAACTCGTGGATCCAGATCTCGGTACAAGCTTTTCGAAGAAAGAAGCGATGAGTATGTTGAACATAGCTTTACTCTGCACAAACCCATCTCCGACATTGAGACCACCAATGTCATCTGTTGTAAAAATGCTAGAAGGAAAAATCAAAGTCCAACCACCATTGGTGAAACGTGAAGTAGATCCAAGTGGTTCAGCTGCAATGAGGTTTAAGGCCTTTGAGCTTTTGTCACAAGACAGCGATTCACAAGCCTCAACATTTGCGAGAAACAGAGAACAACACATAAGCTCCTCTTCGATGGACGGTCCGTGGGTCGATTCTTCCTTCTCCGAGCCTAGCAAAGATGTTAGCCTACAACAGCAAGAAGAAGGACGTTCATCATCTTCCTCGAGGATACTTTTAGATGATCTTACCGATGTGAAGATTGAGTCATGAATTGTTAATCATTAAGATTCTTTTAATCAATTTACAGACACAACTATATTAACCTGATATACACATATCAATCAAATTTTATAACAAACAACTGAAAATTTTCAAAAAATAAAATAAAATAAAGTTCAAATGGCATACTTTGAAATAAAGTAAAATAAACATAGAGTGAAAAGAATTGAGAGTGTGAAGGCTTTAAAATTTTTTTAAAGTCTTAAAAATGTGCTACCAATCAGGAACTAAGTCAATCCACCACTTCCACCCATCAATTTAGTTACCAATGAGAGCAAGGCCTACATCACTTTTTATGAGTATTGTTTCATTAAATAGTAACTAAAACATTAGAGGATATGCATTGGTGAGAACTCAATGAGAAACTCTTCTTAATATTGTATGTTCACTCATTTAAAATTCTCATTAATATAATATTATTATTTTAATATAACTTAATATATTTAATTTAATTTTATTTGAATATTTATGTTTTATTTTTTGCATTTAATCAAAATTATTAAAAATATTTTTAAACTTATTAAATTACTTATTTTTTTTTGGTAATCATATTAAATTACATAGTAAATATATTTAATTTTATGTATAATGGAACTTGTTAGATAGCTAATTTTATTTTAAAATTTATAAAAAAATAAAAAAGTAAAACAACAAATAAACTATTTAATTATGATTTTAAGTTTTTGTAGAAAAAGTTTCTTATAACAAAATCTATCTACTTAAATAGTGACATCTGTCATAATCTGATAGGTTCTGGGTTTTTCAAAGTTTCTCATAACCATCGAGAAACAATTCTCTTTTTTTTTGTTAAAAATATTATTATTTTTTATTTTTGATTTATTTTAAATGTGTGAAACTCTTCCTGAAACTACCAATGCAAATGTCTTACAAAATCAAGGAAATATTTGTTCAATTTTTTTTTAACAAAATCAAATATTTAACAAGGGAAAATGATGAAACATCTATATATACATTTTTGGAGACATTTAGCAAATAAATCCTGAAATCCATACCTATTTACAAGCATGCCATTGACATTAATTATTAATTTGTTTTTCATTTAAGTAATTAATATTAAGTTTTGATTTTTGAAAACAAGATTTCCTATCCTAATAAAATTTCCAAAACAATAGGAACCATTCCAGTAACCCGTTCGGGTTTGGGTATTACCCATTCGGGTTCGGGTAAACGGGTTTAGAAAAATAGAACCCATTCGGTATTTTTAGATATATGGGTTCGGTTCGGTTTGGGTAATATCGGGTTCGGATCCGTTTGGGTTACAAATTTTAGAACCCAATTAGTATCCGAACTACCGGGTACCCAAAAAAAAATAATTAAAATTCATTAAATTGAAATTTAATTAAATTTTGACTTATGTGACAAAATATTTTAGATATTTTTATTATTTTTGATATTTAGGTATAAAACTAAATGAAATATTCAAAATTATAATCATAATTTTGAGGTAATTGCATTATATTAATGATAAGTATTATAAATATGTTTATATGTTTGGGTTTAATGGGTACCCAAACGGATACCGGGTATTACCCGACCCTAACCTAAACCCACGGGTATTAGAAAATAGAACCCAATAGGGTTTTATAGGCAAACCGTACCCAACCCGAACTCAGTTTTTCGGGTCGGATTCTGGGTTGGGTATTCAGGTACGGTTTTTATGCCCAGACTTACCTTTAACATTAAGTATTAATTTATAATTAATTTTATTAATATTTAATTTCCAATTTTACAAAACAATATGAATTAATTCTATAAACACACAGTATTTAATTGTATGTTATAGTTCCTATAATATAAAACAATAAACCTCAAACAAAATATTTTCTACACTAATTAATATATATCTGTATTTTTATCAAAAAAATATATATATTTGTATTTGTAAGGTTACACATTTTAAAAATCCAAATTAAATATCAGTTATTAATATAGTTAATCTACAAAACAAATATCATTTTATTTATATTAAAAAATAGACCTGCGATATATCGCGGGTGAATATCTACTATTATTATAAGTACGAAATCTAAAATCACAAAATTTGCTACAGCTTACTGTTAATGATTTATAACATAAACGAAGACTATAAGCCCCACATAAAGTATTCATCATCGGTGGCTAAATACTAAAATATGTATATAGTTATGAGATTTTGTTATTAATGTTTATATATGATTATTATTACTAGAACTCAGATCCCCGCGATGTCGCATGAGAAATATTTTAGAAAAAGTAAATAAAATTTAAAATTATACATTATAAAATCATTTGAATATAATAGAGTAGTTTGAACACATAAATATTAAACATAAACTGTTACTAAAATCAAAACCATCAAAATGAAAACTTATAACAAAAAATATTATGTATAATAGACGCAACTTTGCAAAAAAACATTGTTTAAAGTATAATAAATATATAAGATAATTTATGAAGAATTATGATAAATAAATACAATTAAAAAATCATTATGACAAAGTGATCCTAACTGACAATATTGAACTAATGGTTATAGTGAGTAAATATAATTTTCTATTAAATAATTATAATTAAAATATATTTAATAGTGAGTGAAACTGTATCAACGAAAAATTAAGATTAAAATACACAACTTTTAAAAACAAAATAAAATAAATGAACATAGTTTTAACGAAAGTTACGATAAATAGACACAACTGTAAATTATATATTTAGTTTAATTATATTTCTATATTGCTATAATCATTTCTAAAATTTGATTTAGATTATAGAATAATGTTTAATATTAGATATTAATATCCAAATTATTTAGATTCAACATAAAGCTGAAAATTTGTTTCAACGATTATTGATGAAGAGACAAATATAAAAAAAGTTCAAAAGACATGACTATTTAAATAGACATACCTATTAGAATGAAAAATTATGATAAAAAATATGAATAAAATATAGTGAAAAGACACAACAATACAATGAATAAATACAATTGTTTGAGTTTAAGAAAAACAAATAAAAACAATTTTTTTGAAAAATAATACTACAAAAAGTTGCAAATATTTTTCGCATTTATTCAGTTTGTTATTATTATTTAAATAGACACACCTATTAGAACGAAAAGTTGTGATGAAAAATATAAATAAAATATAGTGAAAAACACAACTCTACAATGAACAGATACAACTGTTTCAAATTTACTTTTCAAAAAAACATATAAAAACAAATATTTTACGAAAAGGTTCTACGAAAAATCGCAACTGTTATGTATGCACTGGATTATATTTATACCTAATAACCCATATAAAATTATAAACTGCTTTTAAATAGAAGGCATAGTTATTACCATATTGAAAAGTCAAACTCAAAAACTCAGTATATAATCCATCTAATTCTTGGAAAAAAAATCCAGGTATTTTCATTAAATTTTTATATTTGAAATTAACTAAAAGTTGTAAATTAGATTTATCATTCCAAAAATATTTTGTTAAATCAAAATTGGAGAAATTTTTTTACTTTTAAAAGAATGAATGCTAGAGAATAATTTAGAAAGCTGTAAAAACCATTGAGGTTGAAAGTTTATATTATTTTGTGTAATGAAAAAAAAATGAAAACAGTTCAAACAGACAAACAGACATATATAGATTTTAAAAGATATGAATATTTGAATAAACACAACTCTACAATGAACAGTTGCAACTTATCAAACAACCGTTACAAGAAACAATCACAATTTTTTGTAAAACACATAATTTAATTTATTTACAAGGTTTTTTTGGAAAATTTTCTAAAAGATACGATTGAAAAAACACAACTTTTGGTGGCATTTATTCGGATTGCTATTTTATTCATCATTCTAAAAATCTTTTGTTAAATCAAGAATTAGATGAATTTTTTGACTTTTAAAAGAGTGAATGCTAGAAAGTAATTTAGAAAAAATTATAAACTGTTGAGATTGAAATTTTAGTTGATTTTGTGTTATGGCAATAAAAATGAAAACAGTTCAAACAGACAAATATATATAGATTTCAAAAGATACGAATGTTCCAATAATCACAACTCTACGGTGAACAGTTGTAACTTTTCATAAATAACTATTTTAGTGATCCAACACGACTTTTCAAAAAATATCCAAAAGGTACGATTGAAAGAACACAACTGTTAGTCCGGATTGTTATTATATATAGATTATTATAATTATTTTATTCCTTTTTTTTGGCAAACTTATATTACTGTATTATTTAAGTGAATACTAAAAGCTACACTTTTTTTGCTTCTTCTTCTTTCTCTCTCAGTTCTCTCAATCGTTTGGTCTCTTTGAGAATTGAGAGTGTCTGTTTGGGTTTGTTTTTTTTCACGAGGAAAAATTAAAGAAAACGAGAGAGATGGGTTTCATCTTTTTCTCGGCCGAGAAAGCTGTGTATGGTCTTTTTCTTCTCATCTTCATCATCTGCTTGGGTTGCTACGGATCAAATGCTCAACTTCATCAGTGTAATCATATACTAGAGACCAGAGTTAAGGGAAATCATAGAAACTTTGTGTCAAAGTAATGATATACTTTGTTTTTCCTCTGTTTGCATCTAATCTTAGTATCAACATGGTGTATTTTTACACTTGGTAATGGCAGAGATATGGGATGCGCTTCGCGCTGCTGCTGAAGCTGACATATCTCTTGCACAAGCAATTGTAGACAGTGCAGGAGTCATTGTTCAGAACACGGATCTCACAGTCTGCTATGATGAGAGAGGTGAAAGTTCAAATCTTTTTCTTGCCTTTGTGATTGTTTCTTCATGGTCCTAACTAGTCATGTTATTTCCCTGGAGGTGCGAAGTATGAGCTACCTAAGTATGTTCTAAGCGAGCCTACCAACTTTGTGGAAGAAAATTGATTTAAGATGAAAAAGATTTGAAATGAGAAAAAATGGAGAAGAAGAACCAAATGTAAATCTTGTGTGTAAGTAGTTACATTAGGATTCTCTGCTTTTGTCTATTTTGACACTTATAAAACAGATTGATTCCCACAGTAGCCCATTCAACTCATCCAAAAGCTGATCAATTACTGGGATAGGAAATTTATCGATCACAGTAGCCCTGTTCAAAGCTCTATAGTCCACACAAAAACGCCAAGTGTGATCTTTCTTCTTGACCAATAGCACATGGCTAGAGTAAGGGCTGTGACTTGGTTGAATGATGCCGGTGGACAACATCTCCTTCACCATGGACTCCATCACTTCCTTCTGAGCATGGGGATACCTATACGGACGAACATTGACTGCTCCAACACCAGGTAGTAATGCAATAGCATGTTCGTGGCCACGTATAGATGGCAGACCGGAAGGTTGAACAAAGACATTTTCAAACTGCTACAACACTGTCTCCACCTCTCGAGGCCATTCCAGCAAGGGAGGAGGAGTATCCCCAGCTTGCTCCAACAAAGAAAACCCACAATCATCATCGTGCTCACTAAACAAAGTAGCTTTCAGAGCTACACAAGTCAATTGAGAGTCAGACTCACCAATCAACTTCACTTCACGACCTTGATAGATAAATGACATCTCGTGAGTCTCCCAATTTACTCTGCAATTTCCCAAAGTACGTAACCACTGAACCCCAAGAATGACATCTACATGTCCCAACTCCAAAATGATAAAATTTGTGGTAAAAGTAACGCCCTGGATAGTGAAACTGACACCCTTGCACACACCAGAACCCTTGACAGTGACACCTGTGCCCAAAAGAATATCCAAATGAGCATTAGGTGTAGCGTTAAGCTTCAATTTCTTTGCCAGTGTCGGAGTTAGGAAGTTATGTGTAGCACCACAATCTAACATAATCAAAGCAGCATCTCTGATAATCATCCCTCGCATCTTAGTTGTTCTAGGAGATGAAATCCCCATAAAAGAACTAAAAGACAGCTCCATACATTGACCCACAAGACTCTCAACCAACTCAACATCAGAATCCTCCTATGTCTGATGCTCTTGTAAAATTTCCACCACAAAATCATTCAACACTGTTAAAATCTGCAGCTCCTTGTTGAGACACTCATGTCCTTTATACCACTTCCCTTGACACTTGAAACAAATACTTCGCCTACGCATATCATCCAATTCAGCACTTGTTCGATGCCTCTGAGGACGAGGTAGAACAGGTGGAGCTCCTTTCTCGACTGATTGTTTCTCCACCCCTCTAGTAGCATCACCGAATGTAGACTTAGACTTCCAACCAAGGAGTGGTGTAGGAACAGAAACTGTAGCGGCTGGAACCAACTGTTTCTGAGCTTCTATCGCCTTTGGTTTTTCCCTCTGCATAACAGACCTTAACGTACTCGACTCCATAGACAACGACACCGCAATCAATTCAGGTAAATCATGAGGTTTCATCATGTATACCAGCTCCTGCACCATTCAAAAATATACCTTCTAACTTCACATCATCTAAACCCGAAACCTGCGCAGAGAGATCCTCAAACTTCCTAACGTATTCAGCCATTGAACCTTCCTGCTTGATACAAAATAAGCTCTGGCTGGGTCCTTTCACGCGCAAATTGCCAAAACGCAGAAGGAGGCGCTTCTTAAAATGAACCCAGTCATCAAAGGGAACACGGTTAATCTCCCAATTAAACCACCCTAACGCATCACCAGCCAAATGTACCGAAATCAAATCCAACTTCTCCAGATCTGAGAATCCGCCGATGCGAAAGTAACATTCCACCAACGACAACCAACCGTGAATATTTACACCATCAAACACAGGCATATCCACATTCTTAAGCAATTTCTCCCGATAATCAGGACCAAAGTTACTACGGCGAGGTTCCGAAGCACGAGGCGATACCTGAGAAAGATCCTCGTGAAAAAATGACTGAGCAGTGCGACTCGGCCCTGGGGAATCGCGATCGGCTCCCATCGGAGGAAGACGAAGCAAGATCTGTTCCAAGGAGTGTTGAATCATGCGAGTCCGCGCGCGCTCTTCATGAAATAATGAGTTCAGCGTATTAATCCGATAAAAAAATCTCCGGAATCGGATCGGAATCAGCTCCCGGCGACACTTCTGACAGAATCGGAGATAGCTTCGGGTCCATCGACTTCAATTTCTCCATCGAATCGATCGGTTGTCACAACGCACCAAATGTTAAGAAGCAAACTCCGATATTTTTATTAATAAGAAGGTTATACAAGAGAAGAGTGAACACTAGCACATCACTAGCTCAACTCTCAATCTCACGCAGGAGAATTCTTATACAACTTTCTAACATAAAACTCTCTAAACAGAAAGAGAAAGCATATATACTAATTTGAAATTCAAATCCAGATCTTTTTAGAGTCTAAAAAGTATCTTCTTATTCTTCTGTTTGCCTAACGACACAATCTTCAAATCGACTCACGCGCTTCTTCAGACGTCCCTTCACACGTGCGTGCCTTAAAACGCCTTACATACACCCTCCGTAACTTATCATATACCTAAGAACTCAGATTGTTTCTGGAAATCTAAAGACAGTTCTTTGAGTTTCATCTTAATCTACACAAACTTGCTAATGATCTGATGATGATTTATGATCTAGAGTTAAATCAATAACCCAAAGCACACTCAACCACGATCTAGTGGTGTCGTCGTAGTACTTCAGGGTCGAATCCACAGAGACCAAACGATACACTATGAAATTATATAGACCGAGTATAGCTAAAGCAAAGAGGAAGTTTGTTTTGCAAGTAACAGAATTAAAACAGAAAATAAATAAGAGTTTGTAAATTTAAGAGAAAGTATTGGACGCAGGGAATCAATCAAGGGTTATGATCACGAAATTGGGTGATGGATTGGGATAACTTTAGGAACCGTTCTTGAACTCGGATCTCAAATATAAAACTAACCTACTGTCGCAGTGTTAGTTATCTAAGCAAGAAATCGAATGAACCCTAAACCGTCGTTTGGATCTAAACAATCCTAGCAAGCATTAAGTTCTAGTCCGATTATGTTCACAAGGTGCCCCAACTTCAACTGTCGTTGGCTAAGGATCACCTTGCTCACCTATGTTCTTTTCAAGTAATTCAACAACACTTTTGATGCCTAGATGAATTAAACCTAAGATCATAAACTAGGTAGCTAATCTAGTTTAAGCAATAAGAACAACAATAGATGAAGAACATAAGAGATCAATCCCAAATCTAACAACCTAAATCAATAAATCATAAAACCCCCTTTTGAAACCCGAAACCCAACAGAGAGACTACTCAGACATCGAACAGAAACAATCACAAATCAAATATGAAGAAAACATGTTTGAATTGCGAAAAGAGATAATAGGGTTCAGAATTCTTCTCCAAAGGGTTAGAAAGGATTAGAGATCTTCTCCCAAGCTTACAAGTGCTCAAAAACGGCGTAGAGTAAAAGTTGTCTTTCTAGGGGTCGAGCCCCGTGGTTAAATAGTAAAATAAATCCCTAAAAAGTCGGTTTAAACCAGAAAAGGAAAGATTGCGTCGGGGACGGGGACTGGTCGATCCCAAAAGGATCAGTCGATCCGGAATGAATTTCTGCTCTTACTTCATCTGCCTTCTAGCTCGATCAGACTTCAACCAATTAAGCTCCAGATGCATATTTCTATCCCCAAAACCCTCAGATTCCTTCCAAAGTCACCTAGGACCTGTAAAGACTCACAAAAGACTAAAAAGACTCTAAAAGCACACTTGGACCTAGGAAAAGACTCAAAATAAACCTAAAAACTATAGTTAAAACCCTATAAAATGCAGACACATCAATTCCCCCGGACTTGAATCTTTGCTTGTCCTCAAGCAAGAACAGACAGAAACTCAAGAACAGAGAAAAGGTTTGAAAGTGGAAACTCACATATTCTTTGGACCCTCTTCTTTGCACTCTTCATCACATCAAATCAATAACTACTTTCTGTACTCTGCCCATGATTAGGATCAACACTCCCTACTCTGATCTCCACAGCCTTAGAGAACCTTCAGTCTTCCCATCGTTGTCTCTCTACATCAGATTAGTAAAAAGGTGCGGTCTTACCATGGGAGTATCGATCATTGAACTGTTGACTCCTTCAACCTCTTATCACCCAAGACCTCCTCTTATGCTCCCTTTCCTCTCTCTTTTCTCACTTCCAAAGGATTGATTTCTCCCTAATTTTCTAGGGTATCATTTTATTTTTTTTATCAATCCTTTGCTCTTTTCTTGCAGACAGGTTTCCATGAGTTCCGAAGGATGCACGGGTTTACGCACAACCCTCGGTTCACTTCTTTTATTACCTATATCCTCTTCTTCTCATTTTTTTTTCTTTTCTCTCCTTTTTATTTTTATTTTTGACTGAGTACTGAAGGGAAGAGAGAGGGGAAGCATACTTTGTGAGGAGATGCACGCCCTGTAAGGCTTGAAGGGAGGAGTCATGTCCAATGTATACCAAGCCCCAAGGTAAGCAATTAAGTCCGGTTAAGTCATGTCAAAGCTAGAGACAACTTCTGGTTCAACTTAGTGTTCTCCTTGGCGAGTGTCTTTTGGGGCTTGTTGAGACTGCTCATGTTCTTTCCAAGCTTTATTCTAGAATCAAAAGTACTAAAGCAATCATAAGAGTGTTAGTTCAAAGCAAAGACTCCTAGAAAATGATCATAGTTTCCCAACACAAATTTTTTGACTCAATAAAAATAAGAAAATGACTCAAAGACTCGAAAAATCAAAAGGAAACAACCAAAGAAAACGACATTAGTAACTTGGAGACATCCCTCCCCCGGACTTACTTCACACCGTCCCGGTGTGAAAGAAAAGCCAAGAAAAAGGGACTTCCGACAACAAAAAATAAGAAAAAATGAAAAAGAAAAAGTAAGGACAAGAAACAAAAACCGGTGATCTCGCATCTGGTGTTGGAGTGGTGTTGGTAAGGGTGGTGACCGATCGGTCTCAGGGTGGGATCACCCGATCTGTAACATTATTGAACTTAAAGACACCCGCAAAAAAGAAAACACCGGGATCGGTCGATCTTTAAGGAGGATCGATCGATCCGAAGCTCCTGGAACAAAAATTTTCGCATCTTCTGCATTTGGAACCTGTTCCTGAAAACACTTAACACTGGACGTGATTTCACCGTAATAAATCCTAAAAACAAAACCAAAATCCTAAACAAATAAAAGAAATAAAAGGGTAAGCCAGCACAAACCCCATGGGTTGCCTCCCATAAGCGCTTATTTAAGGTCTATAGCTTGACCGTGGTTTCAGGTTTCAAGTGATGGGAGGATGAGAACTCATATCAGAACAAGCTCTCCAATTCGTCAGCTTAAGCTCCAGAATTTTTTTCAGCATATCATCCATTGCTTCTTGGCCTTTCTCTTTGAACTTTGGAGTGAGGATGGCTTTAACTTTAGAAAAAGGCCTAGATATTCTTTTACACTTCACCTTGTACTCAATGGTGTCTCTAACATATTTCTGGGGTACCAAGGTTATGTGAAGATCTCGTATTTCTCTCTCTATCTTCGGCTTGTCTCTCTTCTTAACCTTCTTAGACCTCTTCTCAGAAGAATGAGTGTCTCCATCCAGGACTTCGTTGACCTCATTCTTATCATCATTCTCTCCCAATATCACGACATCCACCTCCTTCTCACGTTCTACAACTAGACAAGAGCCATGTCGTATAGCTTTATTTGCAGTGATTGCGTTGTAGAAGACTTTATCATCAATGTTGGAGAAAGTGATCCCCTTATTAGGCAAGTCAACAACTGCTCCCACTGTTGCTAAGAAAGGTCTCCCAAGAATCAAAGGCATAACAGAACCCCCGCTCATTTCCACAACATGAAAATCTGTAGCAACCAAGCAATTCCTAACTCGAACATCTAAATTGTTAATGAAGCCTTGTGGAGTCGTGGTGACAGCATTTGCAAACTTTAGAGATACCTTAGAAGCCTTCATATCATCAATCCCCAACCTCTCTGCAACAGCCTTAGACATTACGTTCACACTGGATCCAGTATCACAAAGGGAATCCTCAAAGTTCACTCCTAAGATGGAGCATGGAACAACAAATTTTCCTGGATCTTCTAACTTGGGTAGTCTTTTCAAAGATGGAGCATGAATGTTCTTCTCTCTAGCCAAAAAGGTCTTAACCTCAACCAAATCCGTTTCTTCAACCACAACATCATTGTAAACCTTCTTAAACAAAGAAATATGCTTTACTGCCTCTGTAAAGGGAATGTCAGCGATGAACTCACTTATAGCTTCTTTGTACCGACCATACTTCTTTTCATCCAGAGGTTTCTTCTCATGTCTTCTTGGAAAAGGAATTTGTGGCCTATAGGGATTTGGTTCCACAAGAAGTGATTCCTTGGAATCTGCATCAGGAACAACTGAGCTGGGTTTTCCCATACCTGCAACAGGGACCGACTGGTCTGGACGTGGAGCGGTCGATCTGGGACTTTTTGAAAATGGTTCTTCGTCAATGACGGGATTGATCGATCTATAAGGGGGATCGGTCGATCCAACTTCTCTGGGGATCAAACTCGAATTATCAGAATGGATGGGACCGGCTGGTCTAGTCACATGATTGACCGATCCCGTCTCTGCAGAAGCCAAACATGAGTTGATCACAGCACAACTCAGCCCATCTTCAATCCCACCATGGAGTGTTATAGCATTGCATGACTCTTTGTTCTTAGAGCTAGAAGAAATAGCAGAGACTCTCTTATCAATGGAATCAACACGTGAACTCAACCTCTCAAATTTCCCAGTCAAATCATTGTACATGCTATCAATCTTGACATTAATCTCAGCAGAACTTTTCTTATGGCCCTCCAACAGTGCTTGCATCATCAATTCGAGTTTGTTATCTTGTGGAGCTGCAGATGGAGCGTGGTATCCTTGGGTATTTGAGCTATTAAATCCAACACCTCTGTTCTGAAATCCTTGTGGGAAGTTACCTTGTTGATTATGTGGAGGATACACTTGATCTTGAGGATTCTCAACGTTGGTGCTTCTGTAGGAGAGATTAGGATGATTTCTATAATTCTGATTAAACCCATGATTCTGATAGTTCCCTTGTCCTCCTACATAGTTCAACTCCTCTGTTCCCTCAAAATCTGAATTCACTCCAACTTGCTGATACGCACCCGTCTGCCCGTCGCACATGTTGACAGCTTGCTGATCTCTCTTCAAAAGAAGGTCTACCTTGGCAGTGAGACTCTTAATAACATCTGTATTCACGGAGCTAACAACACGCACATAACGATCATACTCATGGCTATGATTGCTGTTACTCGCTGCAAGGTTTTCGATCAAGAGGTTTGCTTCAGCGGCAGTGTTAGTAGAAAAATCTCCTCTGCTGGCAGTATCGAGTGCCATCTGGTACTTCTGGTCAATTCCTCCATAGAAGATGTTCATAAGATTCTCTTGTGAAAAGCCATGATGAGGACAGTCCCTCATATACTCCTTGAATCTCTCCCACACTTCACAAAAAGACTCTGTACCACCTTGTGAGAAGGTAGTGATCTTGCTCCTTAACATAGCGGATCGTGACTTAGTGTAGAAGTGGTTTAAAAACGCTGCTCTACACTGCTCCCAAGTGGTAAGTGATCCTCGGTCCAAGAGATTTAGCCATCTCAAAGCCTTATCTCCTAAAGAGAATTGGAACAAAGTCAACATGAGGTAATCATATGGAACTCCATTAGACCTTGTTGTACTAGCCAATCTCTCAAAAGCTTCAATATGGTCCAAAGGGCTCTCTGATGCTAATCCATTAAACACACGGTTCTGAACCAAATTGATGAGACTGTGCTTAATCTCATAGTCTTGTCTCGCAGGAGCAGGAGGTTGAATCGCAGAACGATTCGCAAATAGCCTGTTGTGAGCATCTTCATCCCTCAAGGTGGCTTGCCTTGCAGGTGGATTCAGTTCAGCTTGCTCTTGCTGGTTCTGCCTCTGCTGTTGTTGGACGACACCCAGCTGAGGGTTGGGCGGATTAGCTCCTGTATCTCCTCCTTCGGCCATAGGGTAAGCCTGGGTTCTTGCTCTCCGGTTTTCTCGTTCAAGTTGTGCTAACTCCTTGTTTCGCAGGTTACGCAAATCAGTAGGCTTGTGGCTTCTTGTTTGCATGCACCTGAAACAAAAGAGGAAGAACGCAAGAACAAGTCAGTAAAAAAAAGTAAAATAAACCTTAGACTAAACGTGAATCTAAAATTTCAAAGGCAACGTTATGGTCCCCGGCAACGGCGCCAAATTGATCTAGAGTTAAATCAATAACCCAAAGCACACTCAACCACGATCTAGTGGTGTCGTCGTAGTACTTCAGGGTCGAATCCACAGAGACCAAACGATACACTATGAAATTATATAGACCGAGTATAGCTAAAGCAAAGAGGAAGTTTGTTTTGCAAGTAACAGAATTAAAACAGAAAATAAATAAGAGTTTGTAAATTTAAGAGAAAGTATTGGGCGCAGGGAATCAATCAAGGGTTATGATCACGAAATTGGGTAATGGATTGGGATAACTTTAGGAACCGTTCTTGAACTCGGATCTCAAATATAAAACTAACCTACTGTCGCAGTGTTAGTTATCTAAGCAAGAAATCGAATGAACCCTAAACCGTCGTTTGGATCTAAACAATCCTAGCAAGCATTAAGTTCTAGTCCGATTATGTTCACAAGGTGCCCCAACTTCAACTGTCGTTGGCTAAGGATCACCTTGCTCACCTATGTTCTTTTCAAGTAATTCAACAACACTTTTGATGCCTAGATGAATTAAACCTAAGATCATAAACTAGGTAGCTAATCTAGTTTAAGCAATAAGAACAACAATAGATGAAGAACATAAGAGATCAATCCCAAATCTAACAACCTAAATCAATAAATCATAAAACCCCCTTTTGAAACCCGAAACCCAACAGAGAGACTACTCAGACATCGAACAGAAACAATCACAAATCAAATATGAAGAAAACATGTTTGAATTGCGAAAAGAGATAATAGGGTTCAGAATTCTTCTCCAAAGGGTTAGAAAGGATTAGAGATCTTCTCCCAAGCTTACAAGTGCTCAAAAACGGCGTAGAGTAAAAGTTGTCTTTCTAGGGGTCGAGCCCCGTGGTTAAATAGTAAAATAAATCCCTAAAAAGTCGGTTTAAACCAGAAAAGGAAAGATTGCGTCGGGGACGGGGACTGGTCGATCCCAAAAGGATCAGTCGATCCCAAAAGGATCAGTCGATCCGGAATGAATTTCTGCTCTTACTTCATCTGCCTTCTAGCTCGATCAGACTTCAACCAATTAAGCTCCAGATGCATATTTCTATCCCCAAAACGCTCAGATTCCTTCCAAAGTCACCTAAGACCTGTAAAGACTCACAAAAGACTAAAAAGACTCTAAAAGCACACTTGGACCTAGGAAAAGACTCAAAACAAACCTAAAAACTATAGTTAAAACCCTATAAAATGCAGACACATCAATTTACTTTCATTGCTCATGCTTATGCTTGTTCTTATCTCTTGCCCTATCGTTTCATAATACTTCATCATTGTGTTCATGTTTTCAAGTCGTGTTGTTTCTCTATGGATTGAAGCATCCTCAAGTTTCTCCATCTCCACCATCTTTTTACTTTCCAACATCTTCACCACTTCTGACATTGACAGTCTCTCACAGGGCTCTGAGCTTGTACACATTATCGCAATTTGGATCATAGCCATTTCCTCTTCTCTGTTGTAATCTGATCCGAGTCTCGGATCCACCAGCTTCAAACAGATTATTCTGATCCCTTAATACCCTCCACTTAGGGAAAGAAGAACAAACAAGTTTGAGACTTTTACTCAATGATTAACGTGAAATGTTATCAAAAGGAAAAATGGTTATCGAGTTAAAAAGATAAAAAGCATTGTTAATGGATTGTTCTATCTTATTACTTCTTAGAGCACTCTCATCGATTATACTTTGAGATGTGTTTAATTTTTTAATAATAAAAGTAAAAAAATTAAATTTTTAATCAAAAATATCAAAAAAAAAAAAATAGAGACACTCATTTGAGTATGTGCAATAGTTTGAACTATCTGAGAGCTACAATACCAAAGGTGAGAGCACAATTATCGGCGATACCAACAAAAATGTCTTTAAAACCAAAAAATAATAATATTTTAATTATAAAATTATATTCTAATTTTTTAATATAGTTGAGTCACTAATAGAAGGACATATATTAATTTTTTTCTCACCCCGTGTCTCAAATAGTCTGCTAGAAGACCCTAATTTTTTCTCTTTCCTGCTTTTTCTTTGTTTATTATTTTTTTTTGGTTTCAGATATTGATACAGACCGATGGGAATGCTCTAAGCGTCAACGTTATCTGTATCTCATACTCTGGAGCCATTTTAGTAACCGCTGCAAAAATATTGCAAAACGATTAATGTGTTGTGTGATATAAGAAAATTAATCTTGCATGAAATAACCTTTTTCATGGACTTTTGACTATTGATTTCACACTTTACAATGTTCTACCTATTCGAGTGCTAATGTGAGTCAGTGTTGTCCTCTTCATCAAGTTT
This sequence comes from Camelina sativa, assembly GCF_030686135.1. Taxonomy (NCBI): domain Eukaryota; kingdom Viridiplantae; phylum Streptophyta; class Magnoliopsida; order Brassicales; family Brassicaceae; genus Camelina; species Camelina sativa. Next base: position 29,811,617 of record NC_141882.1, read on the forward strand.
GTAAGAAGAGCATAGGACCCATTATTGATTTTTGTAAAACTTTGTTATTTTGTTCTAAAATAGAAAATGAATAGTTTCAGTCTTTCAGACTTTCAGTATAAGCTTACAAACTAAAACTTTGGCTTCTTCCCCTAATAAATATGAAGAAATTGGACGACCACAATCAGGTCCGGTCCTTCATCCATTCTTATAACACATGAGTGTTGGGCCTCCATATTTTTTTAGATTTTTAGTAACAAAAATAGACCTCAAAAAAATTTTTTACTGCAAAAATAGGCCTTAATTTTATGAAAGTTATAGATTTGGCCTCAATTTTTAAATTTATCTACTTTTTTATTGTAAAAATAGGCCTCATTTTCCGAAATTTTAAAATTTAGTTTCAGTTTTATTTTTTTATCTATAAAATCCATTAAAAAGTAATTGTTTTGTATTGGGCCACAAATTTTACTGGGCCGACGCTGACCACAATTAATTGATTAAATAGCCAATAAGACGGCACGACACCCTCTATTTTGCTTGCAATATATAGATATTACGACAAACAGAATACATGTTAGAAGTTCCAAAAGATTAGATCCATAATAGGTAAAAGAACACTTTTATCAAAAAAAAAATAAGTAAAAGAAATTATTTACTTTCTAGAGATAAATAGGGATGCTGTTTTGTCAAGCTAATTAAACTTTTAAGACAAAAACTTTGATATACCTTGTAACTTGTATGTTCTAACAACCATAAACAATCAAGATTTTGAGCTAAGTATGGCTGCTTAGTGCTTATAGACAAAATTCACAGCCATTCCTTTTGAACTACGGGACCTTCAAATTAGACAGATAATAAACCCTTTATATAAACAATCCTATGTGAGAAAGTAAAACTAAAAAAGCAGTCAAGAAAAACATAATCTCTCATTAGTCATTTGTTTAACAATTTCTACGTTAAAAAGTAGAATAATTTAACCTTTTTGCATGGCGACGCACGGTCTTGTTGTACGTAGTTTTATAAAGTTTTTAAAATGTAAACTTTGTTACAAAAGCTTTAATTAATTAATAGTTTAATTAATTAATGAATGTTCGTGAGAAACAGCGGAAGCCGAACGTGGGAACTTCTGGGTAGGAACGTGTATGATAAGCACTTCCATAATATTTACTTATTTAGTAAAATATGGCTAAGAAGATATATATACTCTTAAAATAGTGATTTTTAAATTTATTGGGTTTCAATCTAAAATATAAATACAATATGATGCTTTTATTATATAGTAAAATTTCGTAGATCTTGCTGGGTTAATCACTATTCATTCAAATACATATGTAGAATCTGTAAGAAAAGTAAAATCTGAATTCATCAAATATTTAAGGTAATAATAAAAAATTAAGATAATATGTATTTCTTTTTAATTTGAAAATACAAATGAATATCACAAATACATTTATTACGATTTGTTTTTTCTCACTTTTTTATTTCTGTCATATGAGATTTTTTTTTTTTTTTGGGGAGAAAATGAGATATATATATTTATATATATGTGAACACTAAAAGCTTTTATTTTATTTACATTTCTCTCTCTCTCTCTCTCTCTCTCTCAATCGTCTACTCTAGTCTCGTCTTGTCTGTTTGGTGTTTTCCTCAGAAAAAAAAATACTCGAGAGATGGGTTTCATCTTCTCGACAGAGAGAGTTGTTGTGTATGCTCTTCTTCTCATCTTCATTTGCTTATTTGAAAATTTTGGATCATCAAATGCTCAACAACTTTTGCCAGAAGATGAAGGTGCGTCTCAATCTTTTGTGTAATCCACACACACATTGTCATACAAATTCCTTTCAATTTCAATTTTATAGTCGCAAATTAGACTTTAGTTTCTTGAGACAAAAAAAAAAAAAGAAAAACCCTAACTAGATTGTGAATTCAAGAATTCCACAAGAGATCGTGACTTTTTCAAAAGATTATTCATTTATTAGCTTTTGGTATAAGCTTAAAAAAAATTAAGTCACATTTGACACATAAAAAGCTAGAAAATATTGGATTTATTGAATTTCGTGGACCTATACTATCTCGATAATTGATTGGTGGGTCGTCATAGTTGCACGATGCAAAAGCTTTAAAATTAGGTACACATAGTTGACTAAACGAACACACCAGTACGGTTTTCGATTTTTCATGTATAAACAATTTGCATCTCAATTTCTTGGAATCGTAAAAAATGAAACCGATCGGATCATGATTCCGATTTTATTACAAGACCTACTATGTATTTTCTAGTGAGTCAATTTGTAAATGAGTGATTTATTGTATCAATTTTTTTTTTTTTTTTTTTTTTCTAATCTATGATAATTTCTCCCATCTGGATAATATATAATTTTTCTCAAAGATGTGTTAAGTAAACGAATAAATCTCTTTCAATATGTGCAAGTTGAGTCAATTACAGAGACGTTCAGATTGAGATATTTTATACTAGTGTTTAATCTCTCATTCTTTATTCAGTTGGAGTTTCCTCATTTTGACCATTTTTGAGCAGTTCAAACATTGAGAACGATCTTTAGAAAGCTTAAAAACCAAACAGTGAACATCGAGAGGACTTCTTGTTCCGACGGAAAATGGAACTTTGTTGGCAGCTCATCCCCCTACCCACCGACCAGTAACATCACTTGCTACTGTACTTTCAACTTTAGCACAATTTGTCGTGTCACAAACATGTAAGTATATATATATGACTATTTCTCATCTCCTTAAACTTTCCAAGCAAGAAACAGAGTTAGGGTTCTTAAACAAAAACTTTCTCTCTTCTTGATTGTCATCAACAGACAGCTTAAAAGTTTAAGCTTGCCCGGAATTATCCCGCATGAGTTCGGAAACCTCACGAGTCTTCGAGAGATGTAAGCACATTTTTTTTCTTTTCTCATTGTTTCTTGATTCTTCGCAAAATGTCCAAGACTTGGAACTCAAGCAATCTTTGTTTTGTGTTTTTTCCTTTCGTTTTTTCATGCAGAGACCTTACGCGGAACTTTCTCAATGGAACGATACCTGCTACATTGTCTAAAATTCCGCTTGAAATATTGTAACCATTCTCTGCAATACATATTTTTACTTCTTCTTGTGATGATAATAAAGTTGTACTGATTCATGCGTTTTTGTTTACTAATAGGTCTGTATCCGGAAACCGTCTCTCTGGACCATTTCCTCCTCAACTCGGAGAGATTACTGCGCTTACTGAATTGTAATGTTACACATCTAATCTTGTTTTCTTTAAACCAGAATTGACTAGATTCTAATATGTAAAAAACGAATTGCAGGGTTTTGGAAGCTAATTTATTTACAGGACCACTTCCTTCAAACCTAGGGAACTTAAGAAGCTTGAAAAGATTGTAAGATCCTTTGTTACATACTTTGTTTTTTTTTTTTCATTGTTAATTATTTCAGTTATACTTAGTGATTGGTCAATTTATAATTACAGGCTTCTCTCTGCAAACAACTTCACAGGTCCAATCCCTAAGTCCTTGAGCAATCTCAAGAACTTGACTGATTTGTATGTATAGAAAAATACACTGAGATTTCAAAAATGTTGATTCTTTGGAACGAGTCTAAAAGCTTCATATGTTTCTTGCAGTCGGATTGATGGAAACCCTCTATCTGGGAAGATACCTGATTTCATCGGAAACTGGACTCTGCTCGATAAGCTGTGAGTAACCGTCATTTCTCTGATTACTTTTTCTAAAGAACACTGTAAAAGTTGCAGTGACAAAACTGTTCAATCTGCAGACACCTTCAAGGCACATCATTGGAAGGCCCAATTCCATCTTCAATATCAAACTTGAAGAACTTGACTGAATTGTAAGTAAGCGAAGAGTTTAACAATACCCTTGTTTTGCATGCTCTTCAAAGCTTTTGAGCTTAATAAAGCTTTCATTTTTATCAGGAGGATAACCGATTTGCGTGGAACGGCCTCTTCATTTCAAGACCTGAAAAATATAACGAATATGACACGATTGTAAGTTTAACTTTGACTAAAGTTATATATGCACATGTTTCATCAAACAATACTTAACATTCTACTAACTTCATCAGGGTACTAAGAAATTGTTTGATAAAGGGACCTATTCCAGAGTACATTGGTACCTCCTTGAGTGAGCTGAAGTTACTGTAAGTCAAATTCTTTTGCTAGTTCTACAGCTAAAAGGCTAATTAGTATGACATTCGTGTAGGTACTAAGATAACATTCGTTTTTGTACATGTGTGTATGCAGAGATTTAAGCTCAAACATGCTAACCGGTGTAATTCCAGACACATTTCGGAATCTTGAGAAATTTAACTATATGTAAGTTTCAAATTATCAACATATAATGATGATATAAAATCTTTACTTTCAAAAACTGAATGTTAATTACTTTGCTGCTTTAGGTATCTGAATAATAACACATTGACTGGTCGAGTTCCTCAGTTCATTCTTGATAGTAAACAAAACATGTAAGCAAACTAACTAACTACCTCGAGGTTTTAAATTCGGAATACATCTGCGTTTAATGATTTCTTGATCTGTTTTCAGCGATTTATCTGACAACAATTTCACTAAGCCACCTACTGTAAGCTGTAATCAGCTTGATGTGTAAGCATTGTTGTTGTTTCATATCCTTGATTTTTCAACTTAACTTTGTCTATATGTTTTTCTAATCAGCTTTATTGGTTAAACACATTCAGGAACTTGATCTCCAGCTACCCGTCAGTAACCGATAACTCGTGAGTCTCCTTTTTTCTCACTCTTTTCAGTTCATAGAACTCAAAAACCAAAGATAGTTACATAAAAAAAAAAAAAAAAAACAACAACAACTCTACTTGTGTAGTGCTCAATGGTGGTGCTTGAGAGAGGATCTTCCCTGTCCAGGAGATGCAAAACGTGAGTGTACATTTTAAAGATTCAAACTTATATAGAAAGAAACCCTAAACCATTTTTACATTTTTGTTCTCGGGTTTTCGCAGATTCTTCCCTGTTCATTAATTGTGGAGGAAGAAGCCTCAAGATTGGAAAAGATACGTATAAGGATGACTTGAACAGTAGAGGACAATCAACATTCTCTTCTGACCCTGAGATATGGGGATACAGCAGTTCTGGAGTTTGGTTAGGCAATGTCAAGGCCCCTTACTTAGCAACAGACAAATTTAACTTGATCAATGGATCAACTGAAGAGTTATACAAAACAGCCCGTCTCTCTCCACAGTCACTCAAGTACTATGGACTATGCATGATAAAAGGAAGTTACAAAGTGCAGCTCCATTTTGCAGAGATTATGTTCTCAAATGACCAGACTTTTAATAGCTTAGGGCGGCGAGTATTCGACATTTATGTCCAAGTGTGTTTTCCAGAACAAAGAAGAAAACTTTTTTTCGAAACAAAGTTTCAGTTTCTTGGATCAGAGTTCAAAATGGGATTCTCTTGTGCAGGGGAATTTGTTGGAGAGGGACTTTAACATAGCAGAGAAAGCAGGTGGAGTTGGTAAACCGTTCATGCGAAACATTAGTGAAGTTCAAGTGAATGGAAGTACGCTGGAGATTCATTTGAAGTGGACAGGAAAAGGCACAAACATGATACCGAGAAGATCTGTTTACGGGCCTCTCATTTCCGCCATAACGATTACACCGAGTGAGTTTTCTTTCCAATCTTGGAGTGAATGAATGAATGAATGTTCTTTCTCAACTGTTTGAAACTATGTTAGAGTGAGTAAGTGAGTGAATGTTCTCTCTATTCTATTGCCTATTCTTGTAGATTTCAAGGTTGATACCGGAAAAGAATTGTCCAATGGAGCAGTTGCAGGCATTGTAATTGCAGCGTGTGCGGTTTTCGGGTTTCTGGTACTTCTAATCCTCTGGCTTACAGGTTACTTAGGTGGAAAAAAAGAAGTGGATGAAAATGGTAAGAAAGAAAACAATTTTCCTATCTTTCAAGAAACACTCTTGTCATTTTCAAGATCTGATTATGTCTTTCAAATCTTACTTTTTTTGTTTTATCAAAAGAGCTTAGGGGACTTGATTTGCAGACAGGATCGTTGACACTGAAACAAATCAAACGTGCTACTAATAACTTTGATCCAGAAAACAAGATTGGTGAAGGAGGATTTGGACCGGTTTATAAGGTGATCATGACTGCTTTGGTTTTACATCTTCACTGTGATTTGGATTATATGTACTAATGTGTTTTGGTTATTAGGGTGTTCTTGCTGATGGAATGACCATAGCGGTGAAGCAGCTTTCATCAAAATCTAAGCAAGGAAAGAGAGAATTTGTGACTGAGATAGGAATGATCTCTGCGTTGCAACACCCAAACCTTGTGAAACTTTATGGTTGTTGCATCGAAGGGAAAGAGCTTTTGCTTGTGTATGAGTACTTAGAGAACAATAGTCTCGCTCGCGCACTCTTTGGTTAGTTTTTATTATCTCCATCTGAGAAAGATAGTTTTAGGTTATTGATCTTTAAGCTAAAGTCTCTTGTGGGTTATCTTAACAGGCACAGAAAAACAGAGACTTCACTTGGATTGGCCAACAAGGAACAAGATATGCTTAGGGATTGCGAAAGGGTTGTATTATCTACACGAGGAATCAAGGCTGAAGATTGTTCATAGAGACATAAAAGCGACAAATGTGCTTCTTGATCTGTCTCTGAATCCTAAGATCTCTGATTTTGGTCTAGCCAAGCTCGACGAGGAAGAGAATACACATATCAGCACAAGGATTGCAGGAACAATGTGAGTGTTCATTACTTATCTTTTCTGAAATTATTTGTTAACACTTACAAGAATTTATGTTTCACTGATGCAGAGGTTACATGGCTCCAGAGTATGCAATGAGAGGTTACTTAACAGACAAGGCAGATGTTTACAGCTTCGGTGTTGTCTGCTTAGAGATTGTGAGTGGAAAGAGCAACACAAATTACAGACCAAAAGAAGAGTTCGTTTACCTTCTTGATTGGGCATATGTCTTGCAAGAACAAGGGAGCCTGCTAGAACTCGTGGATCCAGATCTCGGTACAAGCTTTTCGAAGAAAGAAGCGATGAGTATGTTGAACATAGCTTTACTCTGCACAAACCCATCTCCGACATTGAGACCACTAATGTCATCTGTTGTAAAAATGCTAGAAGGAAAAATCAAAGTCCAACCACCATTGGTGAAACGTGAAGTAGATCCAAGTGGTTCAGCTGCAATGAGGTTTAAGGCCATTGAGCTTTTGTCACAAGACAGCGATTCACAAGCCTCAACATTTGCGACAAACAGAGAACAACACATAAGCTCCTCTTCGATGAACGGTCCGTGGGTCGATTCTTCCTTCTATGAGCCTAGCAAAGATATTAGCCAACAACAGCAAGAAGAAGGACGTTCATCATCTTCCTCGAGGATACTTTTAGATGAACTTACCGATGTGAAGATTGAGTAATGAATTGTAAATCATTAAGATTCTTTTAACTAATTTACAGACACAACAGTATTAACCAACTTATACTGATATACATATCAATCAAATTTTATAACAAACAACTGAAAATTTTCTATAAAATTAAAATAAAGTTCAAATGCGTACTGTAAAATAAAATTGTAAGGAAAGTATAATTGCTTTTAAGACACAGTTTTGCAATTAGTTTTTTTTTTTTAATTGCTTTACCAAACATAAAAAAAAAACTCTAATTTATATAAATAAAAAAATTTGAAAGCAAATAATCTCTCTAATTGGTTGGGATCTTTCCTGGATTGAGCCTTTTATCTCTAGGGATCAGAGACTTGAACTTGCTGCGATAGTCGTGGATACAGTCACTGGAGCAGAGGATAGACTCGCTTGGGGGAATACTGTGGATGGTTGTTTTACGGTGAGTTCAACATATGCCTTACTGACTATGGATGTATCACCGCGTCAGAACATGGAGCAGTTCTTCTTGCGTATTTGGAAACTGGAAGTTCCAGAACGAGTGAGGGTTTTCCTCTGGCTAGTTGGAAATCAGGCTATCATGACTAACTCAGAACGGTACCGACGAGGCTTGTGTGATTCAGAGGTGTGTCAAGTTTGTAAAGGGGGAGTAGAGTCTATCATTCACGTCCTCCGTGATTATCCTGCAATGTCAGGGTTATGGAGCAGGTTGGTAGCACCGCGACGACGACAGGCTTTCTTTCGGTCATCATTGCTTGAGTGGTTATATGAAAATTTGTGTTGGGCAGGAGGTGAGGTAGACAAACATTGGTCTATAACCTTCTCCATGGCTGTTTGGTGGGCTTGGAAATGGAGATGCAGCAATGTTTTTGGGGCAAATAGAGTTTGGAGAGATAGAGTGAAGTTTATCAAAGACGCTACAAAGGAGGTTTTGGGTGCTAAGTTGCGGAACTTGTTGAATCATGAAGCACCGGCCCGGGTTGAACGACTGATCAAGTGGTCACCCCCAGTGTTCGGTTGGTTTAAGCTGAATACAGATGGGGCTTCACGCGGGAATCCAGGCTTGGCAGCGGCTGGAGGGGTGATTCGAAATGAGAGGGGTGAATGGTGTGGCGGGTTTGTATTGAACGTGGGGAGATGTTCAGCGGCGTTGGCGGAGTTGTGGGGGGTGTACTATGGGCTGTATTTGGCATGGGAGAGTCGGATAGAGAGACTGGATCTAGAGGTGGATTCGGCAATGGTGGTGGAGTTTCTACGGACAGGGATTGGTGAGTCGCATCCGCTGTCGTTCCTGGTACGTTTGTGCCATGGCTTTCTCTCAAAGGACTGGACGGTCCGTGTTACACATGTGTATAGGGAAGCTAATCGCCTTGCGGATGGATTAGCGGCCTATGCGTTTACTTTACCTTTAGGATTTCATAAGTTTGACATGCTTCCAGATGTTGTGGGTTTACTTTTTCATGAGGATTTAGTAGGACCTGCGTGTCCTCGCAATGTTGTTTTGTAATTTTATTTTTAAGTTAATAAATAGCTGGGAGATTTCTCCTGGTTTTCCCACCAAAAAAAAAAAAATCTCCATCCATCATCATCTGTTTGTATCCACAAAAGAGAAAGTGTGCAAGTCAATCCACCACTTCGACCCATCAATTTGGTTTACTAATGAAAGTGCGAAGGCCAGCCTTGTAACCCGTCCACCATCTCTAACATGCATGTAGCTCTCATCTCAAGGCGTATATCACTTTCCATGATAATTGATCCATTAAAATTTTGTGTTTTTAACTAAAACATTATATATTCTAAAACAGAGGAAATATGGAATATTAGTTGTGTTTGCCAAAAAAAAGTTACAAAATCAAATATTAACCAGGAAAAATCACAGAATTTACGATAAAAATCACAGAATTTAATTTTAATTATTTAAAATACATAAACGAAGACTAGAAAGAAGTCAATGAACCCCACATAAAGTATTCATCCCCGGTGGCTAGAGATTAAAAAAATACTATATATTATGAGATTTTGTTATTAATATGTATCTATATTATTATTTAAGTGAACACTAAAAGCTTTTATACACTTCTTTCTTCTTCTTCTTCTCTCTTTGAGAATTGAGTTTGGTTTTTCCGAAGAAAAAAAAAACGAGAGGATGGGTTTCTTTTTCTCGGCCGAGAAAGTTGTGTATGCCCTTCTTCTCATCTTCATCATCTACTTGGATTTTTACGGATCAAATGCTCAAGTTTTGCCAGAAGATGAAGGTGCCTTATCTTCACTCCTTTTTAGTATATTTACATGTCAATTCTACTCTTCAATTTCAATATAAAGTTATCCCCCTTTTCTCAAATTATCCGATTCAACTTTTTTTTGTTTTTTTATGAAAAAAAAAGTAATTGGATGCTTGCGTTTAGTCGGAAAAACTCAATTTATAGAAAGTTTTCTTTTCCAAGTTACCGACTAAACTCTGTAATTTGGATGCACCTAAAAAAAAAAATCAACTAAACTATATTGTTATTGTAAATCCTTTACTAGGAAAAAAAAATATATTATTGTCGGTCTTTAATAGAAAAAGTTATACTTTTGCTCTTGATGATATTGGTCGTCAATGAATTTATTGAATGGTATTGGTCATCATGAATCATGGATTATATATATATATAGCGGAAGATCCAAATAGAATTATTTATATATATATATATATATATATATATTCTATTGTAGGTGGATGTTATTATATGTAAATTAAGAGAGAAAAAAAAAACTTTTCCCCACATGTGTATTATTAAAATAATAAATAAATAAATATTTGTACTTTATGTGCAAGTTGCGTTATTGAAAGAGACGTTGAGAATATGGAGATTGAGATATTTTTTTAAGTACAGTATTTTATCTCTTATTTCTGAACTTCAAATCTCGACCGTCAAAAGTTTTGACCATTTTTGAGCAGTTCAAACATTGCAAACGATCTTTAGAAAGCTTCAAAACCAAACAGTGAACATCACGAGGACTTCTTGTACGGACGGAAAATGGAACTTTGTTACCGGCTCGACGCCCAAAGCAACCAGTAACATCACCTGCGACTGTACCCTCAACTCCAGTTCAGTCTGTCGTGTCACAAACATGTATGTAATTTGCCCATTATAGTAACTTTCATAACAAGAAACAAAATTAGGGTTCTGAAAATATAATTTCTTTCTTTTTCATTTTCATCAACAGACAGCTTCAAGGTTTTAATTTGCGAGGAGTTGTCCCACCAGAGTTCGGGAACCTCACACACCTTACAGAAATGTACGAACCGGGATCTTTGTTTCTTGATTTTACTGTCAATGGATCATAGCAAAAACGCCTGAGGCTTGGGGATTAAGTAATCTTTGTTAATTTGTGGTTTTTTACTTACAGAGATCTTATGCTGAACTTTCTCAGTGGGACAATACCTACGACATTGTCTCGAATTCCACTTGAAATCTTGTAACCATTCTCTCTCCAATGCCTATATCTTTTTTTTCCTTGTGATGATACCATAAAGTTGTACTGATTCTTGCGTATTTTTATTTTCTGCAACTAAAACAGGTCTGTAACCGGAAACCGTCTCTCTGGACCATTTCCTCCTCAACTCGGAGAGATTACTACACTTACTATAGTGTAATATTCCTATCTAAATCTTGTATTCTTCAAACCAGAACTGAAGAGACTCTAATAAGGCAAAAAAAAAAAAAAAAAATTGCAGGAATTTCGAAACTAATTTATTCACAGGATCACTTCCTTCAAACTTGGGGAACTTAAGAAGCTTGAAAAGATTGTAAGATCATCTTTCTTATACATTTTGTTTTATATATTGCTATTTTAGTTTTATTTAGTGATTGGTCTATTTATAATTACAGGCTACTCTCTTCAAACAACATCACGGGTCCGATCCCTGAGTCCTTAAGCAATCTCAAGAATTTGACTGATTTGTAAGTAGAAACACACACAGTTAGATTTTCAAAAATGTTGATTCTTTGGATTTGGAGTGATTCTAAAATTTTCATATGTTTCTTGCAGTCGGATTGATGGAAACTCTCTATCTGGGAAGATACCTGATTTTGTTGGAAACTGGACTCAGATCACTAGGCTGTGAGTAACCATCAATTTTTATCTTCTTGTGAAATTTGTAGTAAGACTGAATTGTTAAATCTGCAGAGACCTCGAAGGCACATCAATGATAGGTCCAATTCCAGCTTCAATATCAAACTTGAAGAACTTGACTGAATTGTAAGTAAGCAAAGAGTTTTAACAATACCCTTTTCTTTTTGCATGCTTGTCATCAAAACTTTTGAGCTTAATAGAGCTCTCATTTTACTCAGGAGGATAACCGATTTGCGTGGACCGGCCTCTTCTTTCCCAGACCTGCAAAAGATGACGAATATGGGCCGATTGTAAGTGTTATTATAGTTTGACTCAACACAAGTTATAAACTCTGTTTCATCAAACAACATTTTAAATATCTTCTTTGCTTATGAACTTCATCAGGGTACTAAGAAACTGTTTGATAAAGGGTTCTATTCCGGAATACATTGGTACCTCCTTGAGTAAGCTGAAGTTACTGTAAGTCAAATTCTCTTGCTAGTTTTACATCTTAAAGGCTAATAATGTGATCCAAGACCTCACATCAAATTATGTATAACATGTGTGTGTGCAGAGATTTAAGTTCAAACATGCTAACTGGTGTAATTCCAGACACATTTCGGAATCTTGAGGCATTTAACTTTATGTAAGTTTCAAATTATCAATATTATACAAATCTTACTTCAAAAACTTATAGCTAAATTACTTGGCCACTTTAGGTATCTGAATAATAACTCATTGACTGGTCCAGTTCCTCAGTTCATTCTGGATAGTAAACAAAACATGTAAGCAAACTAACTAACTACCTCGAGGTTTTAAATTCGGAATACATCTGCGTTTAACGATTTCTTGATTTGTTTTCAGCGATTTATCTTACAACAATTTCACTAAGCCACCTACTCTAAGCTGTAATCAGCTTGATGTGTAAGCATTGTTGTTGTTTCATATACTTGATTTCTCAACTTAACTTTGTCTATATGTTTTTCTAATCAGCTTTATTGGTTTACATTTTCAGGAACTTGATCTCCAGCTACCCGTCAGCAACCGATAACTCGTGAGTCTTCTTTTTCCCCTCCTTTCAGTTAATAAGTTAACCAAAGAAACTTACAGAGAAATAATATTTACTTGTGTAGTGTTCAATGGTGCTTGAGGAAGGATCTTCCATGTCCTAGAGAGGCAGAACGTAAGTGGAAATTTCCAACTTTCACATCTAACACCCTCATGATTCAAAAAAACCTGAATAAGTTTCTTGCAGATTCTTCCTTGTTAATCAACTGTGGAGGAAACCAACTCAAGGTTGGTAAAGACATGTATGTGGAAGACCTAAACAAGAGAGGAGCATCAACATTCTCTTCTTTCTCTGATAAATGGGGATACAGTAGTTCTGGAGCTTGGTTAGGCAATGACAAGGCCCGTTACTTAGCAACTGACACATTTAACTTGATCAATAAATCAACTCCAGAGTATTACACAAAAGCCCGTCTCGCTTCACAATCACTCAAGTACTATGGACTCTGCATGATAAGGGGAAGTTACAAAGTGCAGCTCCATTTTGCAGAGATAATGTTCTCAAATGACCAGACTTATAGTAGCTTAGGGCGGCGAGTATTCGACATTTATGTTCAAGTGAGTTTTGCAGAACAAAGAAGAAAGTATTTTTTTCTAAATCAAGTTTCACTTTTTTCTTTAATCAGTATGTTAGTTTGAAATTCGGATTCTCTTGCGCAGGGGAAGTTGTTGGAGAGGGACTTTAACATAGCTGAAAGAGCAGGTGGAGTTGGTAAACCGTTCCTAAGGCAAATTGATGATGTTCAGGTGAATGGAAGTACATTGGAGATTCACTTGAAGTGGTTAGGGAAAGGCACAAACGTAATACCAACACGAGGTGTTTACGGGCCTCTCATATCTGCCATAACGATTACACCAAGTGAGTTTTCTTTCCAATCGTTCTCAACTATTTACAATAATTTTGGAGTGAGTGGATGAATGAATGTTCTTACTCTATTTTATTGCTTGCTGTTGTAGATTTCAAGGTTGACACCGGAAAAGAATTGTCCAAGGGAGCACTTGCAGGCATTGTAATTGCAGCGTGTACGGCTTTCGGGTTGCTGGTACTTATAATCCTCTGGCTTACAGGTTACTTAGGTGGAAAAAAAGAAGTCGATGAAAATGGTAAAAAAGAAAACATCATTATTTTTTCTTTTCAAGAAATGCTCTTTCTCATTTTCAAGATCTGATTGTTTCTTTCAAATATTACTTTTTTTGTATTATCAGAAGAGCTTAGGGGACTTGATTTGCAGACAGGATCGTTCACATTGAAACAAATCAAACGTGCTACTAATAACTTTGATCCAGAAAACAAGATTGGTGAAGGAGGATTTGGACCGGTTTATAAGGTGATCATGACTGCTTTGAGTTTACATCTTCTCAAGTTCTTTGAGTTTGGATTGTATGTACTAATGGGTTTTGATTATTAGGGCGTTCTTGCTGATGGAATGACCATAGCGGTGAAGCAGCTTTCATCAAAATCTAAGCAAGGAAACAGAGAATTTGTGACTGAGATCGGCATGATCTCTGCGTTGCAACACCCAAATCTTGTGAAACTTTATGGTTGTTGCATCGAAGGGAAAGAGCTTTTGCTTGTGTATGAGTACTTAGAGAACAACAGTCTCGCTCGCGCACTCTTTGGTTAGTTTTTATTATCTCCATCTGAGAAAGATAGTTTTAGGTTATTGATCTTTAAGCTAAAGTCTCTTGTGGGTTATCTTAACAGGCACAGAAAAACAGAGACTTCACTTGGATTGGTCAACAAGGAACAAGATATGCTTAGGGATTGCGAAAGGATTGTCTTATCTACACGAGGAATCAAGGCTGAAGATTGTTCATAGAGACATAAAAGCGACGAATGTGCTTCTTGATCTGTCTCTAAATGCTAAGATCTCTGATTTTGGTCTAGCCAAGCTCGACGAGGAAGAGAATACACATATCAGCACAAGGATTGCAGGAACAATGTGAGTGTTCATTACTTATCTTTTCTGAAATTCATCGGTTAACACTTACAAGAATTTATGTTTCACTGATGCAGAGGTTACATGGCTCCAGAGTATGCAATGAGAGGTTACTTAACAGACAAAGCAGATGTTTACAGCTTTGGTGTTGTCTGCTTAGAGATTGTCAGTGGAAAGAGCAATACAAATTACAGACCAAGAGAAGAGTTTATTTACCTTCTTGATTGGGCATATGTCTTGCAAGAACAAGGGAGTCTTCTAGAGCTTGTGGATCCTGATCTCGGTACAAGCTTTTCGAAGAAAGAAGCGATGAGGATGTTGAACATAGCTTTACTCTGCACGAACCCATCTCCGACATTGAGACCACCAATGTCATCTGTTGTAAAAATGCTAGAAGGAAAAATCAAAGTCCAACCACCACTAGTGAAACGTGAAGCTGATCCAAGTGGTTCAGCTGCAATGAGGTTTAAGGCCTTTGAGGTTTTGTCACAAGACAGCGAGTCACAAGTCTCGACCTATACAAGAAACAGAGAACACATTAGCTCCTCGTCGACGGACGGTCCTTGGGTTGACTCTTCCTTCTCTGAGCCTAGCAAAGATGTTAGCCTACAACAGCAAGAAGAAGGACTTTCGTCATCTTCGTCAAAGCGACTTTTAGATGATCTTACCGATGTGAAGATTGAGTGATGAATTGTAAATCATTAAAGGTTGTTTTATTCTGATTTTTCTTCAAACAGAAGTTATTGCTATCAATCAAAATCTCTTTTTACTTGAGGATCTATAGATTGTTAACAAAGAGATTTAGGGATTTTTGAGAAATTGTTTATTTGATTGATTGATTGATTATCCCCAAATAGCCGAAGCATTTACATATAACAACCGATCTCACGTGAATAAGATAATTGAACCAAACAACTAAACCCAAAATCAAAGAATTAAACAAATAGTTTAACCGGAACCCAGAGTCTAACCGGTTTATCTTGTTACATTTTGTTTTACAAACGTAAATAACAAAACCTATTAACCTAATAAATAAACAAAGTTGATAAGAAGTCCTTTTGCAGTTTTGTTACCGTAAGCCTCTGAATTTTTTTTTCCCAAATTATGAACTATAAAAAAATGTAATTTTAGATATGTTTTTAGATAATATAAGGGTTGCCGCATTATTTACCCCTGTACTAACTACATTCTTAATTTTCCTACACAAACTTTTTGGGTCTGAATATAACTACCTGAACTTATGGTTTTATCCTTATTCATACACCTCTAATCGATTTCATAATCACATCTCCTAAACCCGATTTAACCACTAATCCGCGTTTTGCCCAATCACGATTAGTTTTACCCATTAAACACCATGACCCGACAAGGTAACGACGTCGTTCTTATCATCTTCTTCTTCCTTATACAAAAATTGAAATCGACTAAATTGGGGATTAGGGCTCTTGATTCAAAATTGGGGATTTAGAGATTTCTGGGGTTTTTACGTTTTTTGGGGCAATAAATTCATAGAATCAATGCCAATCTCAGAGCTTGCGCTTGTTTGTTATCATAGTGATAATGATGATCCCGATTTCGAAGTTCCAGAGAGTAATGTCGATGGTGAAGGTGATGATGGGGATAGTGAAGGAGGCGACGATAGTGACAATGAGAGTGTGAATGAGGGAGAAAATGAAGTAGACGACAATGGTGCGAATGAGGGAGACAACGACAATGAGAGTGCAAATGAGAGAGACAACGACAATGAGAGTGCAAATGAGGGAGACGACGAACTAGATAATGAAGGAGACGAAGATAGACACGAAGATGCCGACGGTAATGAATCTGAAGATGAACCTGATGAAGACAGAGATGAAAGGTATGACTTCGAGGTAGAAGAAGCTGTAGCAAATTGGTTTGATGAGGGTAAGATTCGTCGCGATTCGATCCCAGATACTTCTGATGAGGATGAGGATCCTGTGATTACTAGAGATCGTAAAATTAGATTGGGAACAGATGATAGGTTCGGTATTGGGAGAACATTTTTCAGTAGTTTTGAGTTGAAAGAGGCAGTGTTACATTATGCATTGAAGAATAGAGCAAATCTTAGACAAAGTAGGTGGGAGAAGGATAAAATTGAGTTTAGATGTGCTGGAAAGAAGAAGAATGGGAACTGTTGCTGGAAACTCTACTGCTCATACGATAAGGATAAGCAACTGTGGGTTTTGAAGACTAAATGTACAGATCATACATGTACTCCTAATGGAAATGCAAGTTGCTTAAAAAGCCAGTGATTGCAAGGTTGCTTATGGACAAATTGAGGATGAATCCTAATTTCATGCCTCTTGACATCCAAAGGCATATCAAGGAGCAATGGAAAATATCAAGTACTATTGGACAATGTCAGACCGGAAGACTTCAAGCTATCAAGTGGTTGAAAGATGAATATGAACAACAATTTGCTCACCTCAGAGGATATGTTGCTGAAATTATAAGATCAAACATGGGTTCAACTGCCATTGTTGACACCATTACTGATGGTAGTGGGAATCACGTGTTCAACCGGATTTATGTGTGTATGGGAGCAATGAAGAATGCATTTTACTTTTGTAGGCCACTCATAGGGATAGATGGAACATTTTTGAAGCATGCTGTTAAAGGATGCCTTTTCACTGCCATTGCTCATGATGCAAACAACCAGATTTATCCAGTAGCTTGGGCAACAGTTCAAACAGAAAATGCAGACAATTGGGAATGGTTTTTGAATCTGCTAAAGGTTGACTTGAAACTAAAAGATGGCAGTGATTATGTTGTTATATCAGATCGATGCAAGGTAATTTTTTCCCATTTTTTTGCGGTTTGTGTTAGCTAAGAGTTATTTTCAATCGGATTGGTTTATGACTTAGAATAAATATTTTTTTTGTAGGGACTGATGAGTGCAATTAAAAGTGTGTTGCCAAATGCTGAACACAGACCTTGTGTGAAGCATATAGTTGAAAACTTGAAAAAGAGACATGCAAATAAAGACTTATTGAAGAAGATGGTATGGAACTTAGCTTGGAGTTACAACTTTGAAGCATATCGAACTAACCTTGCCAAAATGAGAGCTTATAGTATGTCTTTGTATGAAGATGTCATGAAGGAGGAACCAAAGACTTGGTGTAGAGCATTTTTTAGGCCGGGCAGTTTTTGTGAGGATGTGGACAACAATGCCACTGAGTCATTTAACGCAACAATTGTCAAAGCTAGAGCAAAGTCATTGGTTCCTATGTTGGAAACAATAAGAAGACAAGCGATGGCAAGGATAAGTAAGAGAAAGAAAAAAATTGGCAGATGGGAGAAAAACATATCTAAGTATGTTTCAGAGATTTTGGCAGAGGAGGAAGAAGATGCATTGAGATGTGAAGTTACGAAAGGAACGCATGGCAAGTTTGAGGTTTGGGTAGATGGGAATTCTAACTCTGTTAATTTAACTACTGAAATGTGGGATTGCTCATGCTACAAGTGGCAGGTCACAGGGATTCCATGTGAACATGCCTATGCGGCAGTCATGGACGTCGATAAGAATGTTGAAGATTTTGTAGTTCCAATGTTTGGTACTCAAGCATGGAAAGAACAGTATGAAACAGGGCCTAACCCAGTTAGAGGGCAAACTTACTGGATGACCAATGATTATGTCTTAATCACCGCACCTCCAGAACCAGTTTTACCTGGGAGAAAGAAAGAGCAGAAGAAGAAATTCAATCGCATCAAGAGTCCACTCGAATCACCAAAGAAAAAGAAGGGAAAAGCGGGACCAAAAATACTCAAACTAGGAAGGCAAGGAAGAGTAATGCATTGCAAATCATGTGGTCAAGCAGGTCATAATGCAGTTGGATGCAAGACATTGAAATCGGGATTGATTCTATGAATTTATTGCCCCAAAAAACGTAAAAACCCCAGAAATCTCTAAATCCCCAATTTTGAATCAAGAGCCCTAATCCCCAATTTAGTCGATTTCAATTTTTGTATAAGGAAGAAGAAGATGATAAGAACGACGTCGTTACCTTGTCGGGTCATGGTGTTTAATGGGTAAAACTAATCGTGATTGGGAAAAACGCGGATTAGTGGTTAAATCGGGTTTAGGAGATGTGATTATGAAATCGATTAGAGGTGTATGAATAAGGATAAAACCATAAGTTCAGGTAGTTATATTCAGACCCAAAAAGTTTGTGTAGGAAAATTAAGAATGTAGTTAGTACATGGGTAAATAATGCGGCAACCCATAATATAATCTAATTGTACTTGTTCTTGTGTGTTTTCAAAGTGTTGTTTGTATTGTTAGAATGGTTATTTTTCTATCGTGCTAATTGTTGTGCTATCCTTTTTATCTGTTTTTCACTTTTCAACTATTGATTTATATAAAAATATTGGGAATATTAGCAAAATCACCTATTCCAAACAGTAGTTCTTTTCAATTTCATTACTTATTACTAAGTTCCGAGCTTCCGTGTAACATCTTTGCATTATAATCACTTACAATCTGATTAAACGAAAATAGAGTTAAAAAAAAATGTACTCGTTGTTAGTTTAATATTTAGAGGCTAACAAAATGCTTTTTCAAAAGTTAACGAGTAACGACATCAAGTATGTCTCAACATTTTATGAATCTGATTTTTTTTTTGTCATCAATCAATAAGACTAAAAAAAAAAAAAAATCGTTTTCGTTTCGGTATACCTATTCTCGATTCCATACATTTTAGGTTTTAGTTACAGTTTAGTTTGTGTTCATAAAAGCATTAGGTGTTTAGTGGTATGTATCAATAGCTCAATTGGTAATTTAGAAGTTGTTAGTTCAAGTGACGTTTGAGAAGGATCACATAAACGTAAAGGTATAGAGATAACACAACACACAAAAACTACACTTGGAACGCCCCGAAGCAAACGTTTTTAATCAATCTTATAAAAACCCTTGTTTCTTACAAGACTTGAAAAACAAAGCTCACTTTCCTATTTATCTAACACCAGCCTGTGTAGATCTAAAAGAGTATACCACCCACACTCACCTTCAAAGCTTTTGTACTTGCTTGAAGGTTTACAAAACTCACAACTTTATCCCACGAGTGCTGACTCTTTTTGCGGCTAGTCCTCGTCATTTTATAACCCCACACACACGATCTCTAACCTAGATCTTGTGTATCCTAACTAAAAGGAAATATTCCTTATCCCTAATAGAATATCTTCCATTATCCCAACTAATCAAATATACTCTCAATATCTTCGAGTATATCTTGATCTCTTCTTCCTTCCTTCTCACGCACCTTGTCATTGTGTCCACAATATTTCTCAACGTCAGCACGTCACGCCACGTCAGCATATCAGCCCTCTGAGATACTTCACATCTGTCTGTTCCCTTCAGAGCTCTGTTGCACTTTCAATCTCCCCCTTTTTGACTGAACTTGTCAAACAAGCATCCATGCATTTAACCTGTCAAAAGAGAGACAACCAGCAACAAACCAACAAACAGGTACAGTTGTACTAACAGTGCCTCACAGATCGCAATAACATCAGAAGATTAACCGAACAACTTGTAAGCATTACGACCGCAGCAAAAAGTATCGGACATAAAGTATCGCACAAAACCAAAAGAAATATAAGTCTGAAAAATAAATGAAAAACAACAACAAGGAGCAGAGAACATAAAAACAACAGCTCCCCCACAGCTCAAACTCCCCCTCAAGCATCTGAATCAGACTCATCTCCCCCTGCTTGTTTGGCACAGATTAGTCAAAAATATCAACAGACACACAAGAGTATAATCAGAGATAAGACAACTTACCAGCGTCCAAGGCGTCCTGCAGAATTTGAATGGTCAACCGGATGGCTTTGCGCTCTACAAACGTTCCAGCTCTAAGAGGAGACTCCGTAGGACGTGGTGCAGTCTTCTTACCCATGGTTTTCTTTGGCTCTTCCGGTTTAAGACATGGAACAGGTCGTTGAGCTTCCAACAACTGATAGATGAGACTGGGAAACGGTAAACGGAATCCTGACTGAGCTTGCAGACCCAACTGAATGATCTGATCATAAATCATCCTCCCAAAATCAAACGGAATGCGATGCATGATCATGTAGATCACCATGACCCTGTTTGCTAAGATGTACCCTATATCACCGTGGGAGACCAGTTGCTGCAGCAAATTTTATTCAATTCCTTGATCACTGGATCCTTGATTGCCGTTGATACCAGTTGTTTGCATGTCTTCACTTTACCGCCATATAAGAAGAGAGCGAGATCCTCCTCCAGAATTGCAGCTGTCTACAATCTCTGTTCTCGCACATCAACTGTCTGAAGCCCAAACAGGGCATTAATACGACCTGGGGAAAGCTCATACACAAAGTCTCGGACAAATACATCAACTGAGTTCCCTTCAACCTTCACCGCCGGAAGATTTGCCCAGAATTCATAGACTACATCGGAATCATAAGATCCGATTTGTGTGACAGTTTTCAACAAACCAGCTTGATCAAGCAGCTCCCTAGCTGGATCATCTACCCTCAGAGAATAACGAACCTCAGCAGCAATAGTTCGAGAAGCAAAGAAGCCATACCTTTGGGCAGCATCAGCAGATATGAACCGTTTCGAGTCAAAATCCTTTGAAGGAGCACTACAAGACATTGACACACCCATGTCCTTGCTAAGAGACGGACGCTTGGAGTCGCGGCTGTCTGTATCAGTAGCTGCTTGTCGCTTGCGCATACGGGACGAGATTCCCTGATTTGACATAATAGGAACAGGAACATCGCCGGTGAGATCGACCACGGGAAAACAGGATCTCGTCCTTCTTGGTAGAGAAGACGAAGAGTCGCAGGTGTCGTGATCCGCTTTGGCAAACAATGGCCTGGGAGAAGGAATCTCACGCATCGGAAATGCTGCTGTTGACTCGTCTCGAGGTTCATAGACAACCATCGTCGTGGTAGGATCAAGTGAGAGGAGAGGCGACGACGGAGGCAAGGCTGAAGGAGGGGTGTGAAGTTCCTCATCAGAACTGGAATCATAATGGAAATCACTAAAGACCGATTTCATGATGATCAAGAGTTAGAGAGCAAAATCTAGGTCTGGGCATTTGGGTATCCATTCGGATTCGGTTCGGATTTTTTGGGTTTCGGATTTTTTGGTTATTGCACTAAAGTCCCATTCTAGTATTTTTCAAACTTCGGTACGGGTTCGGGTAAATATTTTCGGGTTCGGGTTTTTTGCCCAGGCCTAGCAAAATCAGAGAGAAAAAAAAACTTAGAAGCTTAATCGACAAAGAACTGAAATTGCAAGGATGATGAGAAGAACTCAAAACCCTAGCCTCTCTTTTTATACACCCTCGTGAACCTCCTTGGGCTGGTGAACTTTGGCCCATTAACCTTGTCGATCCTGAAAACACTCAATGAATCTATTAAGGTACATCGAATCTTTTTTCCTTTTTAATCTCAACTGCATTTATGACAAGATCCTAATACATCACATTCTTCACCCTTTAAAGGAAACTGAATCTGTTCATGAACACAAAACATCAGATACACACAACCACGAATAGTGAACATGAAAGCACCCAGATCGAGACATAACACATATGAGCAATTTTTTTTTTTTTAAAGAGAAATAAAATAAAAAAACAGATCACAGTACTAACCATACATTTGTTGTGTCAACCACTTGTTCAGAACATTTGCTAGGAGCTATCACAACCTCTTGAATTGTTGAAGATCAGAGACTTGATGCAAGTGAGTAGTCTTTCACACTGTCATGCCTTTAGTCTGCAATCCAACCCAACATGTATATATATCTATTATTTTTTTTATTTTTTTTATTTTTTTTATTTTTTATTTTTTTATTTTTATACATATGTGTCTCAGCCTTCTGTTAGCTGTTTCACTGACATGATCACAGTGATTTCATGAGCATTATCAATCACTGATATCATCTTTGTCCTCGAACAGAGTTTTCCACTTGAGGATGTACTTGTGTGTCTCTTTACAGCTCTTTGACCTCCTTAAAACATGACAACATTTGACAGGATGAATAGACCGGCATGATAGTCAGCTATTTCCCACAGTTGCTTACAGAGTGCTGATCTTCTATATATTCTAGGATTTCCATGACCTGTCCTAGCACATGTTCCTGTCTCTGATCAACACATCTTAGGTAAAACAGGTTACAACTCACACACACCAATGGACTTCCTCAGATTTACAAATCTGTTGAAGTCCAGAGGCTTGGTAAACATATCAGCTAACTGTAAGTCAGTGCTCACATGGTCAATCTCGATCAGTTTCGCCTCAACTAGTTCACGAACAAAGTGGTGTATAATATCTATATGTTTGGTTCGTGAATGTTGAACAAGATTCTTTGAAATATTAATTGCGCTCAAGTTATCACAATGAATTAAAAGAGTATCAGAATCCATACCATAGTCCGAGGCCATTTATCGCATCCAGAGAAGTTGTGTGCAACAGCTTCCTAGCGCAATGTACTCAACTTCAGCAGTTGATAGAGAGACACTGTTTTGTTTCTTGCTGTGCCATGAGATCAGATTGTTGCCCATAAAGAAGAACCCTCCACTTGTGCTACGACGATCATCCACAGACCCTGCCCAATCAACATCACAGTATCCGCTCAGACCGGTGTTGGTATCCTTGGTATAATAGATGCCAAAGTCCAATGTGCCTTTGATGTACTTGATGATCTTCTTTACAGCTAGTAAATGCGACATCTTGGGCTTGGCTTGATAGCGTGCACAGATCCCTACAGACATACATATGTCTGGCCGACTAGCAGTCAAATACAACAAACTTCCAATCATCCCTCTGTATAGTCTCTCATCTACATCTTCCCATTCTTCATCCTTGGAAAGTTTGTCATCTTCTCCCATTGGGATCTTTGCTTCTTTACTCTTATCCAAGCCAAAGCGTTGTACAAGCTCCTTAGCATAAGTGCTTTGAGATACAAAGATCCCATCAGCTGATTGTTTAACTTGCAATCCCAAAAAGTACCTTAACTCTCCCACCATACTCATTTCAAATTTTTGAGACATGCTTTCCACAAACTGTTTTACAAGAGGCTAACACGTGGAACCAAAGACAATATCATCCACATAGATCTGAACAAACATCAGATTGTTGTTGCTGTTGAGAACAAACAAAGTTTTGTCAACACTCCCTCGATTGTATCTGTGGTCCATTAGAAACGTAGTCAGTCTCTCATACCAAGCTCGTGGTGCCAACTTTAGACCATACAGGGCTTTCTTCAGTCGATAAACATGCTCAGGGTGCTGCGAATTCTCGAAGCCTTTTGGTTGCTGATATGTCTATATTTTGTCTCTCCTTAGCATATATTTATCATGCATTTAGCTAGGATAACACATTGTTTTGCTTCATTTTCTAGTCCTTTCTATACACTTTGCATGTTTAGGTAGTTCTTGCATCATCCTTGCATACATTGTGCATTTTGGAGTATTTCAGGTATGTAGGAGACGTCGGGAACACATCGCTCGACCCATCCGCTGCACAACACTCCGGGAAGCGTCAACCGAGCCATCCGTTCGAGCCGTTCCACTCGAGTGGGATTTAGCTTTTAACGTCTTTATCCAAGTTGTAGGGAATTGAGTTATCTTTCCAACGCCATTTATTTCAAGCCAATCGGAGGTGTGGTTCAAGAGTTATCATTGTTTTAGTGGATGTGTATACACCACGCTCGAGCTATGCTCCCTCGCCACGCACTCCAGCTTGTCTGATCGAGCCATGCTCCCTCGCCACGCACTCCAGCTTGTCTTATCGAGCCTTGCTCCCCCGCCACGCACTCCAGCTTGTCTGATTGAGCCATGCTCCCCCGCCACGCACTCCAGCTTGTCTGATCGAGCCATGCTCCCCCGCCACGCTCTTCAGCCGTCCGTCCGAGCCATGATGACATTGCATTCCATTCCACGCGCACGGACTCGATTGCACATGTCGGGAAGAAAGACGTTTGGTTTCACACGCTTCAGGAGTTTACCGAACCGACGCTTTACCTTGTCGTTTTAAGTTTTAGGACTTTCCATGTTGGACTACTATATATACATGCTGTTAAGTCTTTGCTGAGACATCTCATCTTTTATCTCGTATTGTTTTCTTTCCCATAAGGTTTTTAACCTAGCCACAAAATACGTTATGAGACTTGTATTCCGATATCTTCGAGATTTATTCAGATTTTGCATCTGATTCCTTCTACAAACTTGTTCATCTCATTTTTATCTATCTAAGAATGCTTGTTTCAATTTTTTCTGGGTTTTCATCCTTGATGATGATGATTTTCGGATCTGAGTAGTGTGGTAGTTCTTGAGGATGGGATATATTAGGTGGAGGATCTTAGGATGTAGAGTGTTTAAGTTTTGATTTGTATGATCCCTTCTAGACTAGAGTTAGAAATACTAGTTTCTCTCTGATCAATTGGAACTAGGTTTTAGACATTTCCGCATCCAAAAGGTGTTCGATGAAATGTCTGACCAACTAGTGCCAGAGACTTACTTTCCTAGCCTAAGAGATTAGTTGTCTAGGATCTTTGTTGACATGAATGAAATTGTTTTTCATGCCATGTTTGATCATGTTTCTCTAGCGAGAGCTAGTTTTGGAAGTGGTTGAGTTTGAGTAGCTTCTGTCAAGAGATTGGATTACCTAAAAAGTGATGTTCATTGTTTAGGGATGGTTTACTTGTGGCATGTTAAATACTCTATAGACTAGGATACTCCACCGACTTCAATTACTCTCATCCTTAGGACCTCTTTCTTTATGATTTTTATTACATTCCTGAGATTGTTTCATTTCTTGCCTTTTAGTTCATGCTTAGACTCGTTTTTGTTTTTATTCATTTTCGCTTCCTATCATGCATTTTCGTTCCTAGTCCTAGAACACATTTCCGTTTTGCATTTTCATCATTCTAGGATTGTTAAATAAAAACACTCTCTTTGAATTGGCTTGACTTGTGAAATCTTGATTGCATCTTGAGTGACTAGCAACATCCCATTTGGATTTACACCTTAAGTACTACAACACATAAGGTTAATTGAACCTGCTAGGAAGGATACACAAAAATCTTAGTATCAATTTGGCGCCGTTGTCATTTGAGATTCATTTTGCTACATTTAAGATTTCAAATTTTGCAAGATTAAGTTCTATCCCACTTCTCATTCTCAGTATTGACTTGCTTTGGTTGTCTGCTTGTTTGTTTTGCATCTCAGGAACCTGTTAATTGCAACGTTGCATGCACACCAGATCAAGAGGACATCAGAACCTCCTTCCTGCTATTGACGATATCAATCGGTTACAAAGACCACGACAAGCTCGTCAACTCACTGATCATCCTGCACCCGTCACAATGGAACAGCCGAATGGATCACATCCGGGACCGCGAAACATTGGTGTTGGGGATGCACCGAACACTCATACTCAGCGTGCTGGAATCGTCCCTCCGGCCGTGCAGAACAATAACTTCGAAATCAAAAGTGGTCTGATCTCCATGATCCACGGAAACAAGTTTCACGGGTTGCCTATGGAGGATCCACTCGACCACTTGGACGAGTTCAACCACCTATGCAGTCTCACCACGATAAACGGCGTGAGTGAGGATGGTTTCAAGTTGCGACTCTTCCCATTCTCCCTGGGAGACAAAGCTCACCAATGGGAGAAAAACCTCCCCAAGGGATCCATCAATACTTGGGATGACTGCAAGAAGGCATTCTTGGCAAAGTTTTTCTCCAATGCCAGAACTGCACGTCTCAGGGATGACATCTCTGGTTTTACTCATAAGAGTTCAGAAACATTCTGTGAAGCCTGGGAGCGTTTCAAGGGTTACCAGAGCCAGTGCCCTCACCACGGGTTCATCAATGAGTCACTGCTGAGCACTCTATACCGTGGTGTACTTCCAAAAATCCACATGCTGCTTGATACTGCCTCTAACGATAATTTCCTGAACAAAGAAGTGGATGAGGAATTGTAACTCGTTGAGAATCTCGCTCAGTCTGACGGCAATTACAATGAAGATTATGACCGCACAGTTTGGGGTGACGCCAGTTCTGAAGAGAAGTACAAGAAAGACCTCAAGAACGTCAATGAGAAGCTAGACCGTCTCTTGCTAAGTCAGCACAGGAGCGTCCACTACGTATCTGAGGATGACCCTTTCCAAGTTCCAGATGGGGAGGATGAGCAGTCTGAAGAGATAAACTATGTACAGAACCAAGGTGGATATAACAAAGGTTACAACCAATACAAAGCAAACCCAAATTTGTCTTACAGAAGTAACAACGTTGCTAATCCGTAAGATCAGGTGTACCCTCCTCAGCAGCACCAACAAGGTCAACAAAAACCGTTTGTGCCTTACAATCAGGGATTCGTACCCAAACAACAATTCCAGCAAGGTTACCAAGCTCCCTTAGGACCACCGCCAGGATTCCGCCCTCAACCAGTTCAGCCTACTCAAACACCAGATCAAGAAATGAAGCAAATGATTCAACAAATTCTTCAGGGTCAAGCTAGTGGTTCTATGGATACTGCTAAGAAGTTTGCCGACCTTAGTCAGAGGATGGAATGTTCATACAATGATCTGAACGTCAAATTCGAAGCCCTAAATTCGAAGATCAAGTATATGGAAGGCCAATCCGCCTCTACTTCTGCATCAAAGCCTGGTCAATTCCCAGGGAAAGTTGTTCAAAACCCTAAGGAGTTCGCCAATGCCATTACGCTGCGAAGTGGGAAAACATTGCCTCCCAGACAAGGAGTACCAGACGTCAGTGATGACAGTGAGGAGTTAGATGGGGAGGATGTTGTTCAAGATGAAGCTCAGACCAAGGATCCAGTCGAAGCAGTCAAAGATCCAATCGAGCCAGATAAGCAGTCCGAACCTGAAACTGTTAAGGAACCTGTTGTTCTTGATGACAAGCCTGTGAGATTCATCCCTCCACCGTACAAGCCTCCTCTACCATTCCCAGTGAGGTTCAAGAAGCAACTTACTGAGAAATACAAAGCCTTGTTCGAAAAACAAGTCAAGGAGATTGAGTTGAGGATGCCATTGTTGGATGCATTCGCACTTGTTCCTCACTACCAGAAATTCCTCAAGGATTTAGTGATGGAGAGATCAAAATAAGTTCAAGGCATGGTGGTACTAAGTCTTGAGTGCAGTGCAATCATCCAGAAGAAGGTTGTACCCAAGAAGCTCACACATCCTGGATCATTCACTCTACCCTGCTCCATTGGACCTATGTCTTTTGATAGGTGCTTATGTGATCTTGGTGCTTCAGTTAATCTGATGCCATTCTCTGTGGCTAAGAGGTTGGGTTTCACAAGGTTTAAGGGTTGCGACATCTCCCTCATCCTTGCAGATAGATCAGTGAGACTTCCACATGGTATTTTAGAGGACTTACCTGTCAGGATCAGAGACGTGGAAGTGCCAACCGACTTCGTGGTTCTGGAGATGGAGGAAGAACCAAAAGATCCTATGATATTAGGAAGACCATTCCTGGCGACTGCTGGAGCCATCATTGATGTCAGAAATGGAAAGATTGATCTTAATCTGGGGGACGACTTCACTATGAAGTTTGACATCAAGGATACCTTGAAGAAACCAACAATAGGAGGACAAGTTTTCTATATTGAAGAGATGGATCAGTTGGCTGACGAGTTGTTGAAGGAATTAGCTGAGGAGGACAATCTCAAGACTGCTTTAACCAAGGAAGGAGAAGAAGGGTTCCTGCATGAGGAGACCACTTGCTGCAAGAATCTGCTAGACTCCCACAGAGAAACGGATGGATCAGAGGAGTTCGAGCAACTATCTGGCACGGAGGAGGTATGTGCAGTTGAGGCAGAGACTTTAGAACGTGAGACCTCCCACTCGACCGACGTTTTATCTCACTCGCCCAACACCCCATTCGTGCCGTGCACCATCGTTTTAGTTCGAGACCTCCACCATTCATATCCGGTCGAGCCATCTCCGTTACTCCGGTCTTGTTGCCCCCGTGAAGATCCGCTTGAGTCACGCTCCAACATCCACTCTCGAGCCATTGCTGTTACTTCCACTCAAGCCAACACCCTCTCTCGCTCGAGTCAGCAGCGTTGTCTCGACCAGAGCCTACCATCGTTGCTTCCTCACCTGTTCCGGCAAAGCCTCACTCGAGCCGTTTCCGCTGAACTCCATTCGACCTGTACGCTTGAGCCAATCTCTCTCCGTAGTCGTTCAACGCCAGTCTCACTCTGCACTCGCCCAACTGCCTCTCTCGATCCACACTCGCTGTCGTCCTCGTACCTGTCAATCGAGCCGATCTCACAATCACCAAACGAGCCACTGCCAAACCTGTTCGACTCGACCCACACGACGAAGATGTTCCGCTCGGTCCACCATCCCAAAACTGTCACCGTTCGAGCCACTCTCGATTCCACTCGATCCGTCGTCCCGGAGCTGTCACCTACTCGATCGGTTTATCCTCTCTATGCAATTTCAAGTTTTAAATTTCATAATTGCTCTTTCTACTTGCTCACTAACATATTAACGTTTAGCTTTAGGTTCATTATGTCTCAGAGAAGCAGGAAGAGTACCGAGCTCATACATGAGATGAGAGAGACGTATTATTGTGTAGGTGGACAACGCTCATCGCCTAAATCCATGGCAAATCGTTTCTTGGAAATGAAAAACTTTGTAGAAGAAGCTGTTGAGGGTTTAGGACAAGCAGCAAGGTTAAGCAGCCCTGTCAAACCGCTCACCAAGAGCAAGAGTCGCGGGAAGAGACCAGTACCAGTTTCTAACTCAAGAGAGGAGGACAGTGATTACGAACAGAAGGAACCTGAGTTGCGTTTGGGATAAGCGCCCAGGAAATCTGTAAGAAAGAAGGCAAGAGACAGGGCGTTCAGAAGTTTCATGAAGACGTTCACGAACTTCATGCCTAAGTTCAGTTGTTCAACAGCCACAACCGCCATCTCTAGGTCCATACCCAACGACACCAGACCAATGCCAGGACGTCCTTCCTCGGCCCTCAAGCGAACACCTTCTCCGATCCCCTCTCCAGCACGTCAATCTTCATATGTGCCTCGGGAGCGTCATCCTACACCCGTCCCTTCATGCCACTCGTCACATGAATCTAGGGAGAGAAGGGGACACAGTTCACGTGGTTCCAGGGCCTCCTCAAGTTGTCGATCAGCGCGTCGTTCCGCAGCTCAAGCTGAGCAAGAGGTTGAGCAGCGAGATAAAGGTCAAGGTGATTATCAGGGTATGCAAGCGGTTGAGCAGCAAGTCGACCAACCAGCTGAGGTCACTCCCGCGGATCCCAATCAAGGCGAGGGACAAAGCCAGTACAACGCTCCTCCTTGGGCGAGTACCGACTCCTTCTTCTACTACTAAGGTACTCCTACCTTCCTTTGTATATACCATTTCATTCCTGCATTGTTTCTGTTGTGATTCTCAAATCCTTCTGCAAATTTTTCTTACACAGGAGACTGTGTAATTTAAATTTGGGGGAGAGTTTGAGATTATGTATCTGATGTTGTGTTCTGTGATTCTTATTTCATATTTTTGTATCATATCATGTTTGAGTCTGCATTCATTTATTTGCATAGAAAAGCCAAAAAAATTGAAAAACAAAATTCGAAAATTTCGACAAAAAAAACAGAGTGTGTTCATGTAGCTTGCACTTGCATATTAGGATTGAGTCTAGTGTCATTTATATAGGGTTGTTGCATTTAGGATAGGGGTTGATGATGATTGTTAACCTTGGTAGCATGCTGAATTCAATAGGATAAGATCAAAGCCCTCGTTATTAGTTCTTTGATGCATGTTGATTGAACTTGAAATTGTAAGATTGAAGCATGTTTTGAATTGATATCATTCCCTATCTACCTGAACCTAATCCAGACTTGCAATTATCCTGTTATGCATTGAAATTGAACTCATGGATACCACATACATACTTGGATTATCTTTCTCCTTTTTACCACCCTTGTTAATCCAAGTAACTGATTCCCAACTTGGGAACAGTTCCCCGCACCATTAACCAACCCTTCTTTCAAGCCAATTGTATTCTTGAGTGTCAGGCCTTTTTCCGAGTTGAGCTTGTTAGAAAGTGTTAGGTTCTAACCGACAAGAGTAGGATCCTGTGTAGTTCTAGTTCGTGTTATCCGGACTAGTAGGACTAGGTGAGAACTCGATTTTGGGCATTAGGTATGGATTTGTGCAGAAAAGCGAAGAGTAAAAAGAAAGTTAAGGGTAGAAAGTTTTTAGGAGGGGGATGTGTTTTCAAGGTTTACAAGTCTAGTAAAGGATTTGGGTTGAGCGAAATAATGAGTTACTGGTTCTCGGCATAAAACGAAAAGATTAGACAAAGAAAAGAAAGCAAAATGTTTAAAATGTCTAGAGTCCTTAGAAGACAAGAAAAAAAACCTTACTGATAGTAAAGATTTCTCAATCTGCTAGAATGATAAGAAGTGAACTCCTCCTAAGACCAAGCCTAAAGAATGAAAGAATGGGTTTGAGATGAAGTTTCTGATGAAGGGTAGAGATAGGACCAACTTCGGTTTGGAATGTTCTTTGGGTAGACAGGGCACTGCTCTTGTATGTATCAGTTGGTTTCAATTTTTAGCCTTCTCTTAAGCTCAACTACTTTTCGTGAGAGAACCTTGCTCTGTATTGATAAAACCACTTGATAAGGAGATCATCTATATCTCTTACCTTTTACCCTAGCCAAATGAGTTCAATGACGTTGCTTAGCTTGATTCACGGTTCTTTTTTAATGAATGTTAAAGGGAGTGGTTGATAGGATTGCATGTGTAGATCAAAGAAATAAAGTTCCTTCACCATGCATTATAGAACTAAAAACAAAGACCTTGACTCTAACTATTTTATTTAGCATGTTTTAGGTTCTGAGACCCCATCTTCACACCTCTTCTCCATGCTTCGTTCTTGATCATTTGCTTGAGGGCAAGCAAAGAATAAGTTTGGGGGAGTTGATATGTCTATATTTTGTCTCTCATTAGCATATATTTATCATGCATTTAGCTAGGATAAACACATTGTTTTGCTTCATTTTCTAGTCCTTTCTATACACTTTGCATGTTTAGGTAGTTCTTGCATCATCCTTGCATACATTGTGCATTTTGGAGTATTTCAGGTATGTAGGAGACATCGGGAACACATCGCTCGACCCATCCGCTGCACAACACTCCGTTTCCTATCATGCATTTTCGTTTCTAGTCCTAGAACACATTTCCGTTTTGCATTTTCATCATTCTAGGATTGTTAGATAAAAACACTCTCTTTGAATTGGCTTGACTTGTGAAATCTTGATTGCATCTTGAGTGACTAGCAACATCCCATTTGGATTGACACCTTAAGTACTACAACACATAAGGTTAATTGAACCTACTAGGATAGACACACAAAAATCCTAGTATCAGTTGCTCAACATAAACCTCCTCTTGTAGTATTCCATTTAGAAAGGCACTCTTAACATCCATCTGATGCAAAGTGAACTTAAGAGCGCATGCCATACCGAACATAAACCTGATTGACTCCAACCTTGCCACCGGAGCAAAGGTTTCATCAAAGTCAATTCCCTCAATTTGAGAATAGCCTTGAGCTACCAACCGTGCTTTGTTTCTCACAATGCAGCCACTAGCATCACTCTTATTCTTGAATATCCACTTTGTTCCTACGACGTTGACATCAGCAGGATGATGAGTGAGCTCCCAAACATCACTTCTTTCAAATTGTTCCAACTCATCTTGCATAGCAGCAACCCAGAACTCATCACGAAGCGCCTTCTTGTGATTCTTAGGCTCAATGGAAGAGACAAAGCATGCAAATTGCACTACATCAGAGTCGTGATAGACGGACTCCGGAACGACAACCTTTTGTTTCTTCCCAGCCAACTGAGCAAAGTCAATCTGCTTTCCTCTGGTAACTCTACCCCCTGAATCGCACCTATAACATCAGTAGAGGAGTGATTCCTATGAACCTGAGAAGGCACCGGATCTGAAGCAGATGGTGATACAGGCCTTTCAGGGACAACAAGACTGACAACTTCTTGTACAGACTTCTCAGCATCAATTACCAGGTCCGTGTCGGAGACAATAGGCACCAATGCCACTCGCAGGAAGGAAGTGTCGTCAAACACTACATTGACAGTCTCCTGAACGGATCTCAGACGTTTGTTGTAGACGCGAAAGGCAGTGTTATGTCTGAAATAACCCAGAAAGATACCTTCATCACTCTTAGAGTCAAACTTACCCAACTGATCCTTATCATTTAGAATATAACACATGCATCCAAACACATGGAAATAGTGTACAGTTGAAGACTTTCCTTTCCAAAGCTCATAGGGAGTCTTGCTGGTCTCTGGGCGAACATGCACACAATTGATGATGTACCAGGCTGTGTTCACAGCTTCATCCCAGAACCGGTGAGGCACTTGATTTCCATGTAGCATAGCTCGTGCCATTTCTTACAGCGTTCTGTTCTTACGTTCAACAACACCATTTGCTACGGCGTTCTTGGTGCAGAGTACTGATGAGTAATGCCTTGATGTCCACATAATTGCTCAAACTTGCAGTTTTGAAACTCACCACCATGATCACTTCGAATGGTCTCAATGGAACACTTCTCACTCTTAATCTGCAGGGCAAGGATACGAAAACATTTAAGAGTGTCAGATTTATCACGAGGAAACCTTACCCAGGTGTAGCGAGTGTAGTCATCCACCATTACGAAAATGAATCGTAGAGCAGAAATGATCTGAACTTGTATAGGCCCCATCAGATCCATGTGAACCAACTGTAAAGCATGATTTGTGCGAATATCTGTCAGAGACCCATGGGATGCTTTGATCTGTTTTCCCTTGTTGCATGGACCATATAAAAAGTGTGGATCACCCTTCAGCTTTGGCAGTCCTCGCACAACTTCTTTGTTTGCCAATTTCAACATCGTGCGCACATTCAAATGACCAAGTTTCTGATGCCACAGCTCTGTGTCTAACTCAACGGTGGCATTAAAGCACAACATTTCTGATTTCCACATATAGCAATTATTCCCAGATCGTTTACCTCTGAGTCTGACAGACCCTTGTTGATCAACAGCTTTGCAGTCCTTCCTGGTGAAGGTAACATCTAAGCCCTCATCACACAATTGACTGACACTAATCAGATTGGCCTTCAATCCATCTACCAGGAACACATCATTCAGCTGGGGTTGAGTGTCACCACTGGTTGTACCTTTTCCTCGAATTTTCCCTTTTGCTCCATCTTCAAACGTTACTCTTCCAACAGCAACATCTTCTATGTGAGACAAATTGTCAAGTGCCCCTGTCATATGTCTGGAACATCCGCTGTCAAAATATCACTTGGCCTGATCAACTTCAGTTTTATCTGCTGTGTATGCAACATGACAGTAGAGATCATCTTTTCTGACATACCCTTGTTGAACTCTTCTAACAGCTGGGTAGAAGCTGCCATTCTGCACTAGATTCGTCACACAATTCTGAAACTTGAAACACTGGGCCTTGAAGTGATTTAGATGACTACAGTACCAGCATCCTCTTCTCCTGCTAAGACCAACATGTCGCTGAGCAGCCTGGGGATAGCTCTGTTGACCATACGTTTGCCTCATTGGTACCTCACGCTGCACAAACATCTGCCTGGAATGCAGATTTACCTTAGGAATCTGATAATGACATCCGTTTGGTGCAACAAGTTGTGCTTTGGGTTTTGGTTCAGGGTTCTGCCCTTTAACAAACTGTGTGGACTTGTCAGAGTTGATTCCCTGATAACCCAGACCCCACTTTGCAGTGCTTGATTGTCCAGTACTGAGCAAGAATTCCAGATCTTTAATTCCTTTACTCAGCATCCTGATGCTTTTCAGCTGTTCTTCCAATTGCTTCTCAAGACGCAGAGACTTGGCTTTTTCTTCACTTAGCTCCTTAGCCAACAATGAAATGTTCATCTGAAGCGTATCTCTCTCAGCAGACAACTCACTGTTATCTTGAGTCTTTTGCACAATGGTCTGAATAAGAAGATTTATCTGATCTTCCAACGACAAACCTGCCTCTTCCCCATCTGAGTCCGACTCAATTGTCTTGTCAATGTCTTCTTTCAACAACAGAACTTCATCTTCTTCATCTTCCTCGATTACTCCCAGCAGAGCTACAAAGTTGTTCAGAATTTCACCTTTGTTATCTTCTTCATCAGAATCACTTTCACTCCATGTGATGTAGGACTTCTGATTACTTCCTTGGGAGGGGCAATCAGTCTTGGTATGACCAAAACCCTTGCATCCATAGCATTGTAGAGAGTGCTTCCGTTTGTTGTTTGGACACTCAGCCTTGTAATGACCATATCCTTCACACTCAGCACACTCACGTTCTGACTTATCATTCTTCCTGAAGCCCTTGAAAGGATCTGCACTTGCAAGTGATGGTGTTCCCTTCCACTGACCTCTTTCCATCTTGCGAAAATACTTTTTAACCAATAGACCAACCTTTTCTTCGTCTTCAAGCTCATGCGATTCAACAAGCTTATGTTCTTCTGCAGCTTTAAGAGAAAATGACTTAGCATTCATTTTCTCTTTCTTCTTTAGTTGCATCTCAAACGCCTGCATCATCCCAACAACTTGATTGTACTTGAGTTCGTCTGAATTCAAAGACACATCAATAGCAGATCTGTGGGGCTGAAACTTGTTAGGTAGACTTCTGAGAAATTTCTTGACCAGCTTCTTGTCCTTGTATCGTTTACCCAAAACAACAGATTCTTGAGCAATACCACTCAACCGACTACTGTAATCCGCCACAGATTTGGTTTCAGTCATTTGAAGATTCTCAAAATCAGATGCAAGATTGTCCAACCTCGTGCGCCTAACTCGAGTAGTTCCTTCAAATATGACTACGAGAATGTCCCAAGCCTCTTTAGCCGACACACAACCTTGAACTTGATTGAAGATATCTCTTGGCAGAGATTTGAAGATGACTGACAGGGCCTGCGAATTGTGCTTGGCTTCAGCCTTTTCTTCAGAACTTGATTGAAGATACCACCCACACTCACCTTCAAAGCTTTTGTACTTGCTTGAAGGTTTACAAAACTCACAACTTTATCCTACGAGTGCTGACTCTTTTTGCGGCTAGCCCTCGTCATTTTATAACCCCACACACACGATCTCTAACCTAGATCTTGTGTATCCTAACTAAAAGAAAATATTCCTTATCCTTAAGAGAATATATTCCCTTATTCCAACTAATCAAATATACACTCAATATCTTCGAGTATATCTTGACCTCTTCTTCTTTCCTTCTCACGCACCTTGTCATTGTGTCCACAATATTTCTCCATGTCAGCACGTCACGCCACATCAGCATATCAGCCCTCTGAGATACTTCACAGCTGCATGTTCCCTTCAGAGCTCTGTTGCACTTTCAATAAATTGTTCTAATCTCTTATCTGATGGGATGTATGGGCATAGGCCTAAAACTTTCTGGTAATACAAAAAAACAAAAAAAAAACAAAAAGATGCTAAATGGTGTGTATCTTCTATCTAGTTCTTAAAATAGTTAGGACCTAAAATAACGAAAATGCCCATTTTTTATAGATTTTTAGCCTTAATTTAACATAATGAAAAAAATTTGAGAAAAAAAAAAAAACCAAATGAGTATATATATATTTTTTAATTCAGTATATATAATTACACCTTGGAGTGGGCCATTTCTTCCAGATCTCCTTTCATTATGTTTTCATAATTTTTAACTTTTCCAGACCTTTGGACCAGTCTAACGGTTTTGTTTTGTTTAAGGATATTTCGTACACAAATCGATATTTAACCAACAAAAAAAAAAATCGATATTTAACCATGAAAATGATAGAAACGTGCTACTGTATTATAATAATTTATTTTTGTAATGATTTAACACAAAATCGAAGACTTAGAAAGAAGTCAATGAACTCCACATAATTATTCAGTCCCGGTGGCTAGATATTAAAACAAATATTATATTTATGAGATTTTATGTTTATAAATTATGTGAACACTAATCTCTCAATCTCTTAAATCATTTTGGTCTCTTTGAAAATTGTGAGAGTCTGTTTGGTTTTCTCCCGAGGAAAAACAAAAAAATGGGTTTCTTTTGCTCGGCCGAGAAAGTCAAGTATGCTCTTCTTCTCCTCATCTTCATCTGCTTGGATATATTCGGATCAAATGCTCGATTTTTGCCCGAAGATGAAGGTGCCTATCACTCTGTCTAATATTTACTTTTCGTTTAGATTACTTCACTTTGAATTTTGATTAGTAGCCAATTCAACTTTATTTTGGAAGAAAAATATTTGTCAAAATTCCCCAAAATAATCTGACATATCAAGTATTTGCCAAAAAAAACATATTTTTTTTTGTTTTGTAAACAGAAAAATACCTATATTATTTTATAGTTAAAAAAACACACTACAATTTTCTTCCAATTTTCTATCTTTTCTAATACGATGGTCAACATTGTTACCCAAATCGTGAAACATTGTTACTTTTATGTCACGTGGTGACTAAAGATGGCGAAAAAACAATTTTATCCATTTTGTAAACTTAAAATCAATATTCGCCCTCTTGAATCCCTAGATTTTAAATCGATTTCATGGTTGATTTTAAGTTTACAAAGGAGAGAACATCGATTTTTTCATCCATATTCACCACGTATAAAAAAAAATAGTAATATTTGATGATTTGACCACAAGACCTGAAAAGATGAGAGATTAGAGAAAATCATGCTTTCTCTTCATTTTAACTATAAAATAATATAAGTAATTTTTTTGACAACAAAAAAGTTTATGTTATCTTTATGACAAATATTATATAAGTCGAGTTTTTTGGAGAACTTTCCAAAAAAATGGGATTGGTGCTTTTAAAAGAAAAAACCAATTGAAATTTTTTTGTCTTTTGTTATTATTGACTAATCTATAATCTGGTGCACATAAAAAATCGAATAAACTATATTGTGGTTGTAAATAATTTTTTACAAAAAAAAATTGAAAAGATAAATTGTAATTTTCTTTATCAAAAATATATATATTCTGTTGATATTGGTCGTCAATGAATTTATTTAATAAAAATATCCTTAATAGCACTGAAACAAGTTTATCGACAGTTATAGCATACATTCTACAAACTTCCAAGACACAACTAAATTATTTTAAAAAAAATTAGAACTTCTTTTATTTATGAGTTCTCAATTTTACATTCTAGGATATAGTTTTGCGAGGGGTGGAATTTAGTATCTATAGTTTAAAGTTTAATTTTGAAATATGATGTTATTTTTGAAATTGATGTGCTAAGCTGGAAACAAAACTTATTTTGTGATATTTGTGAAAATTCCGTTTATTCTATGGTATTTTTTTGTCATCATGATTTACATATGATCCAGGACTCTAGAAATAAAATAAATATATCACATCCATAAATTTATTTATATTTTTATAGTAGATCAATTTTGTAATGCATGACTAATTAAAAAATACCATAAAAATAGCACTAAAATGTTTATTGGAAAATTATAGCATAGGCTTTCCATATACAATATTAGTAGGTTAAAGTAATTTTTATATTTTTTGAAAAAAAATTGAAATTTTAAAATAATATGCTAAATTTAAAAATAAAATTTATTTTTGTGCTATTTGTAGAATTACTCCTAATTTAAAGGTTTTCTTTTACGAATATATCATACATAATTTATTTTTCTCCAAGATGTCAGATGTGTATTATCAAATAATAATACTTGTACTTTTCAATATGTGCAAGTTGGGTTAACGAAAGGACCTTACAACATCCATAAAGTTATTTATATTCTATTATTGTTGGTCAGACTATTAATGCGTGACTAA
This sequence comes from Camelina sativa, assembly GCF_030686135.1. Classification (NCBI taxonomy): domain Eukaryota; kingdom Viridiplantae; phylum Streptophyta; class Magnoliopsida; order Brassicales; family Brassicaceae; genus Camelina; species Camelina sativa. The sequence goes on from NC_141882.1 coordinate 29,849,980, forward strand.
TTTAATGGTTTTATTTCTAATATTATATCATAATTTAATTTTAGAGAAAAAGATGACTAGTTACACGAAGTATCGGAGAATACATGGTCACACATGCCAAATATATTATTGTATACTTAACTACACGAAGTATATGTATTATATGACTACATGCATAAACTACATGATGTTATGCGGTCAACATCATAGACATATAATCCAGTACACCGGTCAACTGATTCCGGCGAGAACCGACGTTGACTAACACTAAAAAAAAATATTCTAAATTAAAATAATAAAAACATATTCTATTCAATATCGAAATATTTTTTATATATCTTTAATATATTCATTCTTATAATTAGTTACTTTTTATTTTTCAAGCTAAAGTAAATAGTTTAATAAAAATCATTATAATTATTTTCAAGATAGGAAAATTCATTTATAATTATCTTCAAGATATAAAATCATTTAGATATTGAATAGTTAAAAGATATTAGATATTGCAATATTGAATAGATATTAGATATGAAAAACAAATTTAATTCAATATCTAAATATTTTTTATTTATTTCCTAAATATATCCTAAATGTAAAATAGAGAATCCAAACCTTAAAAAATATTCTAAAAATTAATTTAACATATTGTAATTGTGTAAAAGAGGGTAAAAATGAAAATGTTCATATGTTAAAAGTAAATATTGTGATTTTTTTTTGTTATTTATATGTTATTTTGAGTATGTTTATTATTATATAAATTAATACTTGTACGCTAATGAACGTGCAATTTGGGTAATCATATACTATTTCTTTCATAAAACTTATATATATACTAGTATTTCTAAGTAATCTTCATTTTCAAAAAAGTTACAATCGATACCATTGCTTATTATTCAAATCCAAACAACTCATATATTGTGAATTGTTTTTTTTAGATGGACATATTTACTCAATTAATATATAAATGTGTCTTCAACACTTCAACTTCCCACATCAACTTTAGAATCATATTATAAAATAAATCAAAATAAATCCAAATCCAAACAAGTAAGAAGCTTCATTTTAGAAGTCCAAATTTAAAGTTTGTATACGATTAAAATCGGTTTTTTATTCAACTGTTTAATTCTACCGTGCATAGTAAAAAAAATTAAAGCTATAAATACTTAAACATATTAAGAAATTAAAATAGTACTGAAGAGTTATATTGCAAGACGGATTTGAACCTATAAAAAAGATATAATATATCATTAATTTGATAGATCAATAGAGGTTAAATTCTCATTTTACTATTTTTTTAACAACACCAATATAAAACATGTCAAATTAATTAGTAACTGTCCTTATTGCGATGCCGTCAATTTTATTTATTAGAGATTTTGGTATGTATAATACAAAACTTTACATAATTAATATTTGACCATCAAATGTTTTGACCATTTTTTATTGTACAGTACAAACATTGCGAACCATCTTTAGGAAGCTTCAAAACAAAACAGTGAACATCGAGAGGACTTCTTGTTTGGACGGGAAGTGGAACTTTGTTTCCGGCTCGTCGCCCAAAGCTACCAGTAACATCACCTGCGACTGTACCCTCAACTCCAGTTCAGTCTGTCGTGTCACAAACATGTACATAAAGAAACTTCATATTTCAGTAACTTATATAACAAGAAACAGAGTTAGGGTTCTGAAAAGGATTTTTTTCTTCTTTTGTTCACTTTCATAAACAGACAGCTTAAAGGTTTCAATTTGCGAGGAATAATCCCGCCGGAATTTGGGAACCTCACGCGTCTCACAGAGATGTATGAACCTGGATCTTTGTTTCTTGATTTTACTGTCAATGGATCATAGCAAAATGTCAAAGTCTTGGGACTTAAGTAATCTTTGTTCGTGGTTTTTTCTTACAGAGATCTTCAGCTGAACTTTCTCAGTGGAACAATCCCTACGACATTGTCTCGAATTCCGCTTGAAATCTTGTAACCATTCTCTCTCCAATGCATATATCTTTTTCCTTGTGATGATCAGTAAAGTTGTACTGATCCTTGCGTTTTTGTTTTCTGCAACAAACAGGTCTGTAGCCGGAAACCGTCTCTCCGGACCATTTCCACCTCAACTCGGAGAGATTACTACACTTACTATAGTGTAATATTACATATCGAATTCTATTTCCTTCAAACCAGAATTGAAGAGACTCTTATATGGGGAAAAAAAACTTTTGCAGGCAACTGGAAACTAATCTGTTCACAGGACAACTTCCTTCAAACCTAGGGAACTTGAGAAGACTGAAAAGATTGTAAGATCTTTTATTATGTATTTTGTTTTGTTTTTCTTATATATTGTTATCGTTTAACTTGATGCATGATTTAGTGTATTTATGATTACAGGCTACTCTCTTCAAACAACATCACGGGTCGGATCCCTGAGTCCTTAAGCAATCTCAAAAACTTGACTGATTTGTAAGTAGAAAGACATACAGTGAGACTTCAAAAATTGGTGTATTCTTTGGAATGATTCTAAAACCTTCCTCTGTTTATTGCAGTCGGATTGATGCAAACTCGCTATCTGGGAAGATACCTGATTTTATAGGAAACTGGACTCAGCTTATTAGGCTGTGAGTCACCTTCATTTAATTTTTCAGCTTACAGTGAAGTTTGTAGTAAGACTGAATTGTTAATTTGCAGAGACCTCCAAGGCACATCAATGGAAGGTCCAATTCCAACTTCAATATCAAAATTGAAGAACTTGCTTGAATTGTAAGTAAGCAAAGAGTTTGATGATACCTTTTTTTGCATGCTCGTCAAAACTTCTGAGCTTAATAAAGCTCTCTTTTATTAGGAGGATAACCGATTTGCATGGACCAGCCTCTTCTTTTCCGGAACTGCAAAATATGACGAATATGCAACGATTGTAAGTGTTGAAGTTTGACTCAACTCAAGTTATAAACTCAGTTTCATCAAACACCATTTAGGTATCTTCTTCTTTTATTAACTTCATCAGGGTACTAAGAAATTGTTTGATAAGGGGACCTATTCCAGAGTACATTGGTACCTCCTTGCGTAAGCTGAAGTTACTGTAAGTCAAATTCTCTTTCTACTTCTACAGCTTAAAGGCTAATAGTTTGATCCAAGATCTCACCTTAAAGTATGTGTGTGTGCAGAGATTTAAGCTCAAACATACTAACCGGTGCAATTCCAGACACATTTCGAAATCTTGAGACATTTAACTTTATGTAAGTTTCAAATTATCAACATATAATGATGATATAAATCTTACTTTCAAAAACTGAATGTTAATTACTTTGCTGCTTTAGGTATCTGAATAATAACTCATTGACTGGTCCAGTTCCTCAGTTCATTCTGGATAGTAAACAAAATATGTAAGCAAACTAACTTACTACCTCGAGGTTGAAAATTCGGAATACAACTGCGTTTAACGATTTCTTGATCTGTTTTCAGCGATTTATCTTACAACAATTTCACTAAGCCACCTACTTTAAGCTGTAATCAGCTTGATGTGTAAGCATTGTTGTTGTTTTATATCAGTGATTTTCAGTTTCATCTTGTCTATATGCTTTTCTAATCAGCACCATTGGCTAAAATCTTCAGAAACTTGATCTCCAGCTACCCATCAGCAACCGATGACTCGTGAGTCTTCTTTTTCCCCTCCTTTCGGTTCATTAAACCAAAGATACTTACAGAGAAATAATACCTACTTGTGTAGTGTTCAATGGTGTTTGAGGAAGAATCTTCCATGTCCTAGAGAGGCAGAACGTAAGTGGGAATTAGTTTCTTTCAGGATTCAAACTTTTCTAGGGGAAAAAAAACTGAATAAGTTTCTTGCAGATTCTTCCTTGTTAATCAACTGTGGAGGAAACCAACTCAAGGTTGGTAAAGACATGTATGTGGAAGACCTAAACAAGAGAGGAGCATCAACATTCTCTTCTGTCTCTGAAAGATGGGGATACAGTAGTTCTGGAGCTTGGTTAGGCAATGACAAGGCCGCCTACTTAGCAACTGACACATTTAACTTGATCAATGAATCAACTCCAGCGTTTTACAAAACAGCCCGTCTCGCTTCACAATCACTCAAGTACTATGGACTGTGCATGATAAAAGGAAGTTACAAAGTGCAGCTCCATTTTGCAGAGATTATGTTCTCAGATGACCAGACTTATAGTAGCTTAGGGCGGCGAGTATTCGACATTTATGTTCAAGTGAGTTTTGCAGAACAAAGATGAAATTTTTGTTTCAAAACCAAGTTTCAGTTTCTTGGATCAGAATTCAAACTGGGATTCTCTTGTGCAGGGGAATTTGTTGGAGAGGGACTTTAACATAGCAGAGAGAGCAGGTGGAGTTGGTAAACCGTTCCTAAGGCAAATTGATGATGTTCAGGTGAATGGAAGTACATTGGAGATTCACTTGAAGTGGTTAGGGAAAGGCACAAACGTAATACCAACACGAGGTGTTTACGGGCCTCTCATATCTGCTATAACTATTACACCAAGTGAGTTTCCTATCCAATCTTTCTAAACTGTTTATTATAATTTTGGAGTGAGTGAATGAGTGAATGTTCTCTCTATTTTATATTGCCTCTTCTTGTAGATTTCAAGGTTGACACCGGAAAAGAATTGTCCAAAGGAGCAGTTGCAGGCATCGTAATTGCAGCGTGTGCAGCTTTCGGGTTGCTGGTACTTATAATCCTCATGCTAACAGGTTACTTAGGTGGAAAAGAAGAAGTGGATGAAAATGGTAAGAAAGAAAACATCATTCCTATCTTTCAAGAAATGCTCTTTCTCATTTTCAAGATCTGATTGTTTCTTTCAAATCTTACATTTTTGTTTTATCAGAAGAGCTTAGGGGACTTGATTTGCAGACAGGATCGTTCACATTGAAACAAATCAAACGTGCTACTAATAACTTTGATCCAGAAAACAAGATTGGTGAAGGAGGATTTGGACCGGTTTATAAGGTGATCATGACTGCTTTGAGTTTACATCTTCTCAAGTTCTTTGAGTTTGGATTGTATGTACTAATGGGTTTTGATTATTAGGGCGTTCTTGCTGATGGAATGACCATAGCGGTGAAGCAGCTTTCATCAAAATCTAAGCAAGGAAACAGAGAATTTGTGACTGAGATCGGCATGATCTCTGCGTTGCAACACCCAAATCTTGTGAAACTTTATGGTTGTTGCATCGAAGGGAAAGAGCTTTTGCTTGTGTATGAGTACTTAGAGAACAACAGTCTCGCTCGCGCACTCTTTGGTTAGTTTTCTGTATCCATCTGAGAAAAGTTAGATTGAAAGATCATGATCTTTAAGCTAGTCTCTTTTGGGTTATTTTAACAGGCACAGAGAAACAGAAACTTCACTTGGAGTGGCCAACAAGGAACAAGATATGCTTAGGGATTGCGAAAGGATTGTCTTATCTACACGAGGAATCAAGGCTGAAGATTGTTCATAGAGACATAAAAGCGACAAACGTGCTTCTTGATCTGTCTCTAAATGCTAAGATCTCGGATTTTGGTCTAGCCAAGCTCGACGAGGAAGAGAATACACATATCAGCACAAGGATTGCAGGAACAATGTGAGTGTTCATTACTTATCTTTTCTGAAATTCATTGGTTAACACTTACAAGAATTTATGTTTCACTGATGCAGAGGTTACATGGCTCCAGAGTATGCAATGAGAGGTTACTTAACAGACAAAGCAGATGTTTACAGCTTTGGTGTTGTCTGCTTAGAGATTGTTAGTGGAAAGAGCAATACAAATTACAGACCAAGAGAAGAGTTTATTTACCTTCTTGATTGGGCATATGTCTTGCAAGAACAAGGGAGTCTTCTAGAACTCGTGGATCCTGATCTTGGTACAAGCTTTTCTAAGAAAGAAGCAATGAGGATGTTGAACATAGCTTTACTCTGTACCAACCCCTCTCCGACACTGAGACCACCAATGTCATCTGTTGTAAGAATGCTAGAAGGAAAAATCAAAGTCCAACCACCACTGGTGAAACGTGAAGCTGATCCAAGTGATTCAGCTGCAATGAGGTTTAAGGCCTTCGAGCTTTTGTCACAAGACAGCGAGTCCCAAGTCTCGACCTATACAAGAAACAGTGAACAACACATTAGCTCGTCTTCTTTGGAGGGTCCTTGGGTTGACTCTTCCTTCTCTGAGCCTAGCAAAGATGTTAGCCTACAACAGCAAGAAGAAGGAAGGTCATCATCTTCGTCGAGGGGACTGTTAGATGATCTTACCGATGTGAAGATTGAGTAATGAATTGTATAATTTATTTTATTTTTTCTTGCTTGATTTACTGTACAAAATAAGATTTCTTTTCAGGTTTTGTTATTAGGCTGTGAAATCTTTCTGTGGGATTGATGAGTTTGATTTACTATATACAATTTAGTCTTTAGACGAGAGACTACACAAACCAAACACTTAGCCCTTACATATTTTTAGAACTCGAAAGCATTGTTAATCTGAATGGAGAAAGATGGTCGAGCAACGTTTGAAAGAGGAGTATCAGCTCTAACAACTATTCCGGTTCGTCCAATGTTCCCATTCCACTTTGACCGACCAAACTGAGGTTTTAGAGAAAACCCAAAATGAGAGCAATGAACAACCAAACTAGGTTTGGGTTAAAGAAAAAGAAAGAAAGAGAAATATTAGCTTACGGAAACAGATGCAAATGTTGAAGGATGAGCTGTGAATGCGCAGCCACATATCATATTGATATTATCGTTCAACGAGTGAATAACTTCGGTTCTCACCCCGGGATTGCTTCCACCAAATGTAGAGCACATGCTGTTTACTGTGTTTGTGAGTTCAAAAGGAAAAAAAAGAAGCGTTTTGATTGGAAAGAGAAAGGCCGTTTTTAATTAACCTAAGTTGAATTGCAGGTTTCAACATGAGACCGGACCTACGCCAAGCCAAGGCTTGAGAAACACCCAATGCAAATGATTTGTCAGGCCAATTTACCATTGGTGTGATTCGTGCTCCCTTTTTACTCTGAAACATCAAAGTCGAAATTTTTGTAAGCTCTTGAATAAAGAATTGTGAGTGACTATACTTGATCAAATATTATTAACCAACCTTGCAGGAGAAACTAAATCTCATATCTCCTGGATATTGACCTTGCGCTTGAAGAAGACCACCGCATAAAGGAACAAAGACACTTGTCGTCAATCCCTCACCAGATACATATGTTAATTGTCCATTTGGGAATTGCAAGTCTACAAATGACTGTTCCATGAGCGGGAGAAATACAAAGCTTCGAGAATTAGTTCCACAATGCAAGATTATGAAAAGGCAAACAAACACACATATACACGCGTAGACAGATTTTAAAGTAAAGACACTTACGCAATCTAAAGGATTGAGGCAGAGCATGGACATCATAAGCCATCTTCGATGCTTTGACCACAAAGCTGGACACAGAGAATGCATACCTTTCTGAAAAGAGATTACCATATGAGTGATATCCGAGTTTTGAAACAATAAGCAAAAGTTCGAGATAAGAAGACTAACACAAGTAACACAATCATACTTCCATTGAGACAAAAGATAATAAGGTTGAAGCTTTAAGCATACCTTTCTATCATATCCGTACCAAAGCAAGTGTTGCTTTGATAAATGAACAGGTAACAGAAGAGTTGAATCGCGCAGAAATAACAAAGGTCCGAGCTGAAGTAGAAAGAGAGACGAGCTATCATCTCTCGCAGCGGAATTTGAAGTAGAAGCTTCTACCCTCCAAAGATCTCCCCTGGCTGCTAATGAATGTTCCATACCACTTGTTCTACTTTCATAACTTGACGATAGCTCAACCATTCCCTACAAGGAGCAGAAACTGTAATCTGTAAACAAATTTCACCCTTGAAAAAAACTCCACTGAACCTGATTCACCATGTCAATTTATACTTACTGACCAAAGCCATAGCTTAACTTAATCCTATTTTCACAATATCTCAATAAGCAAGCATCTAAATTCTTTAAACTTTGGATATGCTCATACTCAAACCTCTAGGAAATCGAAGCTAGATATCTCTGCCGTTATATACAAAGCTAAGGCCACTTTGATCAGTAAGAAACAAAAATTAAAAACTTGAAATTGCAGAAGTACAACAAGTACCTTTGGTCTCGTATGTAATCCAATAGTACTTAAATCGAAGTCTGTAACTTTCTCCTCCAACACAGTAACAGAGGAAGCAGTATCAGTCTTAGAAAACCCTGAGTTCTCTTTTGTGTCCACATACGCCCCATGGCTCCTCGTAACAGAATACCTCTCAGTTGAAACAGTCCCATCGTGCCAAAACGGTATAGGCAACCTTCTGAAGAATTGATGAACCATCACATTTAATCCAGCGCTAAAATCAACACCAGCTTGACCAATCTTGTTCCCAATATCAACAATCGCCGAGACGCCATTGATGGGTTGGTCGGTGAAAAACTTATCCCTAATCCCAAAATGCTGACTTGAAAACTCGAGATCGAATAGCTTCGATGGAAACGAAGGTGGGTTGATATGAATCAAACCGTTAAAGCCCTGAGCAAGTCTATCAGCTAGGTCATGTCCATGTCTTTGAACCTCTTCCCAAGCTTCCAAAGATCTTTCCACAGACATTGTTTCTTCGGTATTCAAATCCACATGCGAGACAAACTCAGAATCTCCGAGAATTTATCAAAGGTTTAAACTTTACAACTCCACCAAGAGTTAAAAAGGTAAAAGCTTGAAGAGTGAGATAGAAGGAGGAGAAAAGCCACAAATTTTACGATATCCACTCACACTGTAATCAAAATTAGGTTTCAATAGAAGTTGGAAAGCTGAGACCCACAAAAAAGTTTGAAAATTTATCCTTTTTTTCGTCGAGAGTTCGAATGTATGGGAGATGCTATGGAATCTAGCGAGTGAACTTCAAAGCGAAGAAAGTGATTTTGAAAAGACGCACACATATCAATCACCACCTTACCGCCACGTTTGATAGCAATGCCTGTGGCTCTTGGTGATAGGCTTGTTTTAAAGACGAGTCTCTGTCTCTTCTGAAGTCAGAAGACCCATTCCTTCCATACTTATCCAGAAAGTTTCTGACTCAGCCAGAAGGTTCACTAACACTATAGTGGAGCTTCTGGCTCACTAATACTATGCACCTAATGGAGATAAAATGTGAAAGCATAACCAAGTATAATCGGATTTGTAACCCTTTAACTGTTGCAAGTGAAAGTTAGAGTGAAGACTCTTCTTCTTCATATTAGTTTTTTTTATTTTGTTCAAACTTCCATTTGTGAAAACACTAGATTGATCTCTACTACAAACAAATCTTTGATAAGGTTATAACTCATGCGAGAGGAGTACAGACAGTTCGGCTTAAGTTCTGAATCTCTGTCAGCAATCTTGCGACTGAGTCTTGTACCTCTTGAGGAACTTGTAGCTTTGGATGAGTCAAGTCTAATGGATATAGTGTGATGACTTTCATCACAACAGACAAGTGTAGGTGCTTTGTTTTGCCATCCCATACGCTCTGGTTTGGAAACTTGCACTTCTCTTTTAACACGCATTTATTGCACACCTATTTATGCGAAAAAAGACTTTGTTAGATGCAGTTTGGGAGTTGCGAAATGAGATAAGGACAGTGTAGTGAGTGTGTGTATACATAAACTTACATTATTCTCATGGATATCAAAAAAGTTGCGCAATGTCTTAGCAGCGAATACTGCCCTTTTTTCCACACTCGGGCAACCAAAGAGCACAATCTTCTTCAGGTCACTACCTGATAACCACCTGCAAGTTAAATCTGAGGTTATGGAAAGCTGTAGAAACAATAAGATGATAGGATCAATTTCAAACTTCCTAGCTAGGTAAGGGGAGAATAAAATGCTGCAGGGATTGAGGCAATCAAGACCATACGTTTAAGGCACCTACGAATGTATTAATCACTTCTAATATCATAATTTCTCTACCAATGGGACAACTAGCCTATGATCGAAACACAAGACATCAATTCATCACAAAGGTTCCTCACTAGTCCTTCCAATAGCGCTAGCACAAATGAAAAGCGTACTGAGAAGTTTTCACCTAAACATGCCCAAGTTTGTCATCAGAGACCCATGAAGATGAACATTTCAACAAACATTTCTCTAAACGAAACCTAATCATTATCCATCAGTTATCCAAACAACAATTTAACTAAGGGCAAATAAAATGCTGCAAGGTAAGGCAATCAAGACCATAGAAAAGATTCTAAAACTCAACAGTCGACAAATAATTCCATTGAAAAGATCTACAAATGTATTAATCAATTCTTTCATCAGAATATCTCAATCAATGCTACAACTAGCCTGTGATTCAACCACAAGAACTCAATTCATCACAAAAGATTCCTCATTCCTAAAGAACTAGCACTGAAGCCCTCATTTTCCAACCCCAACCTATACTACCCAAGAAATGTTACATATACTACAATGCAAACCCTAGAAGGTGTCGCAAACGAACTGGCAGAACTGGATACTTACATGAACACCTTCTCTAAACGAAGCCTAAGATGTAGTTGTAACAATCCAACAGAACAAAACACAATATATGATCAATCAATATACAAGTAAAAAGATTCTTACTTTGCTATTTCCTGGTAATCCTTTCCAAACCTTTCCGCAGCAAACTTAACAAAAGTTCTAGAATACTCTTCATTAAGATTCCCCATATTCAACTTTTCTCCAGTGATGAAATTAGCCTTGTTCAAATACCCTTCTTTATGCAGAAGCCTCACAAACGACACCATCTCTATAGGAAGCTCCTTATAAACCCTAATCACATCCTCTTGTTCCCGACTACGTTTCTTTACCTCTTTCTTCTCTTCTTCGTCACCTTTAGACAACTTGTAAAGATTATCATGCCTTTTCTCAGTTTCCTCTGATGTCACAACCTTCTCCTTCTGTTTCTTCTTTCTCACAGGTTCAGATTTCTTCAGTTCTATGAGTTTCCTCTCCAATTCCAAAAGCTTTCTCTTCAATTCGTTGCCTTGTTCTTCTTCTTCTTCTTCGATTTCGCTCGTTTCTGGTCTGGGTCTCAATCCAACAGCCTCTTCGAAAAAAACAGAGAGTGGCTTCTTATGAGCTTCCGAAGTTAAGGTTCTGGAGACAATCAAAGGCGAGACGCACTGTGGTCTCTTCAAGAGAGTCTTATACAAAGTTTGGTTTTTGAGAATTGATTTGAGCACAACAGCCATGGCAAACTTGAGAAATCAACCAAAATAGGAAACTTAGTAGATTCACTGAATAATAGTAGTAGTAATCAATAACAATAAGCCAGCCATTGAAGCTCCTGAGATCTTCTCTAGAGAGTGACGCGAAAGGGTTTTAGAGAGGCTCTTGTAAGAGAGGGAGAGAGAGAGAGTAAACGATTCTTTAAACCGGTATAATAGTATTAGATTACATATAACCAAACCGGTTTTCGGTTATTGTAGATTTGTACCGGAAAATGTGAAGAAGAACCGATCTTGGAAAAATTTCAAAAAAAAAATTTGGACCAACTCTCGAATTAAGCGTGTCATCCTTGCACAGGGGCCATGCTAATATCGTTCCAATTTTAGTGAAGGTAACAATCACATTGTCGACTCTAATGACATATAAAACACTCGATTAGCTTGTAAGATCAGCGATGTGGGACATCAGACAGATAACAGAACAATATTTGAATTTGGGCTATTTTAATAAATTCAGTGAGCCCAATTTTTACCTAGGCCCGTTTAGGTATGAGAAGATCGATATTTTCATGTTTTAAATAGGAAGTTAACTTTTTTTTTTTAATGAATGCTAAATTATATTCAACCAAAAAAGGCTTGTACAAAAGTTATTTGATCCTTGTTTCAAAAGTAAGAGTAAAAGTTATTTGAGAAATCAAAAGGAACTTTAAGATCTGGACTGAAACCAGATTTGTAAGCCATCCCGTAGCTTTGCCGGGTTGTTTCGCTGAACAGAGGAGATCTTGTTACGAACAAGGCGATCCATGAACTCGATTAGCTGAGATGAGGTACGCGGCTGTTCTCCACGAGGGAAGTTAACTATTATCTCTATATACTTATAGCCTAGGTTGCATAGAAACGGAAACGGATACTTGGAAACGAAACGTTTCGGAAATAGAAACGCTAATTTCCTAAAATTATAAAATGGAAACGTTTGAGAAACGTATGCATATATACCTGGATATATAAGTATATACATAATAAAACACCAAACATAAAACCTATATCAAAATAAATATTTGATACAACATATATTCAAAACATAAATTTTAAATAGTTGAATTAAAATATTAATATATTATATATTTATATGTATTATGAATATATATTTTCAAATTATTTTATTTATTAAGTTTCTAAGCTAAAAAAAGTTTTCGTCATGTTTCCAAAACGAAAAGGAAGTTTCCATCGTGTTTCCAAACAAAAAAATTTACGAATCGTGTTTCCATGGCTTTTTCCGTGTTTCCACGAGTTTCCGTTTCAGAAACGTTTCGGAAACGGGAAACGGACCTTAAAATGAGTTTCCATGTAACATAGCTTATAGCAAAATAACCCTACTTATCATATAATATATTACAGAAAATGTTATTGTATGAATTTACAAAAAAGACTTATGAAAAAAAAATTGTATAATTGTAACAAGAAAATACTAACTCATTTAAATAGCAGTTAAAGTAGGATATTTCAACTAACTTTTTTCTTATAATCTACAAAATCTTTTTATTCTAACCTAAAAAATCTTTTTGTTATGCATATACAGTAAAACCTCTATAAATTAATACTGTATAAATTAATAAACACTATAAATTAATAAATTTTGTTGGTCCTGAATCGGGCCAATATTAAAATTAACGAAGTTCGATAAGATAATAATTTTTTGAAATCTCCATGTAAAATATGGTACTAATAATATCTTAAATTAATAATGATGTAAATTTACATATGTATATATATATATATATATATAAATATGTTGATCTAACAATATATGTTTTAAAAAAATAAAATTTCTCTTAGAGCTCATATATATGATACATTTACTATGTTGTATTTCCAAAGTATAATGATATAAATACTATATAACATGTCATAAAAGTAACTATATTTTTTGAAGTTTTCAATTTTTAGATATTCATCATTTTCATTTTGACAGTTATATAGACTATTAAAATACGCCAATTGATATTATTATTCATAAACTTGAGTTTACGTATGTCATATATATTAGCGAATTTGTCTATTTTATTTGATTTATTGTCAATAATGTTTTCTAAATATTACTAATTCAATTCTAAAACTATAAATTTATAACATTCGAAAGTCTAATCTTATTTTTTAAAAATTGTATCAATTCCTAATTTTCAAAAATTCAAACAATTAGAAAATATATCTATAAATTATAAATACTATAAATTAATATCACTATAAACTAATAAAATATCACGGTCCCAACATTATTAATTTATAGATGTTTTATTGTATATATAAGAGGTATTGGGTCATATTTTACATTCGTTCACATAAAGTTTTTGAGTAAAACATTAATAAAATTATTTTATGTTTTTAGTGTAGCTCGAAGTTATTATTCAGTAATCTTGCTTGATGAAAATTTTGCATATTTGGTATATATTTTTATAGCATAATTTATCTATGGATTTCTCCATAGAGTGGGTTTGTTTTTAAACATTTAAAACTGGGTTTTGTTTGGAGGATACAATGGGGTAAGGTATTATCAGAGTCGTGCCTATTCATGAAAATAAGAAACACTGGCCTACGGCCTTGAATCTATATTATTATTTTTGAAGTACATTGTGGTTTATGTCAGTCAAGTTTTGCTTATTTAATATGTTTTATTTACAACATTACTGAATAACAATTTTCCTAAAATAACATTTCGTAGAAACTAAATTAATGAAACTATTTAAATCTACCTAATTTGATATGTTTATTGTCATAAATAGCTGGATAACATCTATACATTTCGGTTTTTCCACAAACAATTCTACACATTAAATTTTTATTCCCATAAAAATCTTCAAACGTATTTTAATAGATCTTTAGAGAAAAATCTGTTAGTTTTCCTAAATTATCTCGGCCTAATTAATAGTTTTCATGTAATATTTTCTACATTTAATATTTTCTACATTTATTGAAGGTGATAATATAGTTTTCCTAAATTATTTCGGCTAAATTAATTGTTATTTATTTTTTAAACACCATATATATATATATATATAGATGCATCTGTTTACTTTTACAACAATGAATTTTAATTGATAAATTAAAAAATAAAAATAATTAATTTTTATATACATTAAGCACATAAAATAACTATTACTTCTCACATATCTCTATATGATTCTACATAAAAAAAAACACAATCAAGTAGTGTACTGCGGTCAAAACTTAGATAACATAGTAACATTTATATTAAAAGACAAAAAAAACTTAATCATTTTATTTAAAATCATATATTAACATTAAAATCGTCCCGTAAATTCAATAGATAGTTATAGGTATATAGATTAAAAATTAATAAAACAACAGCAAAATAACAAACAAATATAATATATGTATTTTAAATATTTAAAAATTTAAATATAGTCTCGCGGTGTACCGCGGGTTAAATCCTAGTTTTGTATAAAATATAAGAAGCCATATTTGTCTAGGTTTATGGTTTTATCTTTTGATTTTATCTTGAAGTAATTACGTATGAATATTAAGAATGTTAATACAGTCCTAGAATAGGAAAACAGTAGAAAAATGAAAATATATGAAATCTTTATAATACAAAGTGTTGTTATCAACTAAGTAATGACTCTAATCTATACTATTAAAAGGGAAGCATTTTTAATAAGTAGACATAGATTAAGAGATTATTACATGAAATGCCACTGAAAACTGAATAAGAATATATAAATCGTGTATCCAAACAGATTGATTATCTCTATGACCAAACAAATTGATAGCCGAACCAAATCGGATGCAATTAAGTGATATAACCCAAATACAATATTTTCGGCGCAAACCTTCCAAATCGGGTGCAATTAACACCTAATATATACATATCACATAAAAATCGGCTCATATTAATACATACCATAAACAATCTAACTAAATCAATCCCCCATAATTAGCTTAGAATATCAAAGTGAGGTTCATATAATCTTAGCAATTAAATCGTAACAAATCTCGAAAATTACCAACACAAAATCAAACAGTTAACATAATCTTCGAAGATTATATGATCTCCAATTTTGAATTATGTATCCACGATATCAAAATATTTTCTTTACTAAATTTTAACAACTTACCAAATCTTCCAAGATAATATCATCAAATCTTAAATACTATGGTATATTCTTTAGAACATCCTGCACCTACTATAAAAGCAACGTACGTGATCAACGTCTTACACATCTCGCATACGGGAAAATACAAACCTATCATTGGAAGATGGGAAACCGCAAAAGAGGACAATGAATGTAGTATTCAAAGAGGTTTTGAAAAACCTCTAGATTATATCGGAGAAAGCAGAATGGATCATGTCATTTAGGTATGTATTAGAATTGATGACCTTAAACAAAGCATTTCATTTGTTTCATATTCATGTATCTTTCCGTTTTATAAATTTTGTTACAGGGGTTGTACTTTTAACAGGTGCTTTACAATAAGAAGGGATGACTGATCAAAACTATGATACTTTTGGGATAAAAATATGGAGTAAAGTTTGAAGCAGAGGGAGGCTAAAAGGAGATACAAAATGTGAGAAGAGCCTAGATATCAAATGGTTGCAGCCATCTATCCCTTATTTCATCATTTTATCTTATTACTTTGGGAACTTATTTTGTTTTCGATGTTTTCATTTTCAATAATGTCTACAGGATTATGCAAAAAGAAAGGGTTTTTTTTATATATTTGGGAAGATTGTAATACTATACTCTATTCAGTAATAAACCGAAACTTTTACTCGGTTGAACTGACTTCTAAACATTTTGTTAAGAAATAACTCAAATTAGAAAATAAAGTTTGGAATGACTAACCGATTAAAGGAGTTCTTATCATCACTCTCAGGGCGAAACACCATACTTCTAACCATGTTATAGGATTAACGTGAATATAACACAGTTTGTTAAAACCAAACCAGAAACCATAACATATACAAACAACCCAAATGAAACTTATATATTTGATTGGATTGTACATATAGCTTAACGGAACCACAAAGTCTTATATGTAAGTATCTTCTTCCTCGGCAGTTTTTGTTTTATTTAGTTCGAGTTTTCACTGTACTAAAACAAAGAAATAAAATCAGACATCTTCCAACAACAAATGAGTATCCAAGAAAACATGTAATAAGAATCAGATATAGGATCTAAGCTAATAAACAAAATTTACAAGAAACTAAAATTACCAAAAAAATCATATTGGATAAAGTAACAATTTTTTCCCGGCAAACATAACAACAATTTCAAACATGGAATTCAAGGTTTAAACGAATCTAACTAAATTTCAGAAAAAAAATTTGTGCGGCTATGAAATCATCCACAAATAATCACGAAAAAAACTTTGAGAATATTACCCAAGAGATTTAGATTAATTTATTAAATTTGAAAAAGGAAATATGAATTGTACAATACAAATCAAATAAAACATTAAGACAAATACCAATCTTCGCGTACCTAATCGATATTGGTTTCATACTTTGCTTCAACGTTGAGATGGATTCGATGGTAAACAAGATTGATTGAAAGATTTGGGTAAGCAAAACGTACAGATCGGTTTTTCCTGTTAAATATATTGTTCTTACACTGTCTTCTCCAAAACTATTGTTTCACTTCGTTTTCCCTAAAGAAACAGCTTCTACGTGGGCCAATAATACCAAAAACGAGGCTCACTTTTAATCTACATTGGGCCTTACATTTTCTCTACCTGAATTTTGTAATTGAAAAATACTTTACGAAACAAAAAAAACTTAATATATCAACAAGTCCACAAAACAAAATTCTACACTAAGAACAACAAATATATTTCTTAAAAAAAACAAAAAAAAACTTTTGAAAACATCCCCGCACGTACATGCGGGTTCGAATCTAGTAATATATAATCTATCTCAACATTTTTGAAGTACATTTTTGTGCTATCCACTCTTATAATTGTATCCAAACAAGTCTCAATTAAATTCTCTACAATCCTTACAACCAAACACAATCATTTCCTTATTTGATAATATTAATTTCCTAAAAACTATCTACCTAATTTAAATCAATATATTAAATTAAAATATAATTCTCCTTACACTTATATTTAATCTTATAATTAATTATTTTAATTAATATTTAATACATAAGGTTAATAAAATTTTAGATTTTTTTCAGCATATGATGTGATTTGAATTTTTATAAACGGATATATATTTTAAAATTTTTCGTAGGATATTTATAACCAAACAAGTATATCCACATATAGAGCTCGAAATACATTTTTGAAGTGCAATAGGGTGCCATCACTTTTTGTCTTTTTGCCAACTTCGGATCAGATTTTTAACTAAAATTATAACCGATTTCATTATCCGGATCCTCCTTAAGATTACGGAATATTTTGGGCCGGTTTTTAATTCATAACGTACTTATTTACATCTAATTAATGCCAATTAATGCCCATTGTATCTTATGAAATATCTAATTTACATGCCGAAGTTTTAGTGCTGAGTTTGACAAAAAGAATTAATAACACAAATTCTGTAATCACATCCCTATAATATAGCAACTAATTCAAGATGAATACATCTTAGGAAATATCTAATTTGTGTTTAATAAACGATTATATATTTGCTAAGTTCTTATAAGCTTTAAATGTACACTATTGATCCAATAATATCAATTGAGAATCAAAACAAGAATATGTCATATCATTCATTCCTAAATCATAATTAACCAAATCATAAAATGTATATTCTCAACTTGCGAATCAAAAGTTTATACAAAATTTATCTACAACCGTTAACAGTATATATATAGATGCAATTCACCATCGACTACAATCACCACTAAACTATTACAATTTCATATCAACAAAATAATATACATGTGGTGTACCACGGGGTAAAACCTAGTATATTTATAAATAATAGTACATATCAACCAACTTATGAAAGCGACAATGTCTCAACCAACCAACATGGTTAATCACAAAATAATTAGACAATATATCATAATTAATCACAAAATAATTTTTATCCTTTTCATAATATTGTCGACATGTTTTCAAATAAATTTTTCTTGAATTTTTTTAATACGTTGATAAAAATGTTTAAAATTAGACTAAATTTGGTTTTCTGTTTATGGCCTCAAAAATTCTAGGCACGGTTCTGGGTGTTACTAAATATATGGGACAAGGACTTTGTTGATAGTCATGTACAATCCATTATTACAATTTGTAGCTTCGTTAATAGTTCAATGAAATTATTAACCCATAAATCCATATTTCTCACTATAAATTACTCCATCCGTTTCAAAATATAGGATGTTTTAACTAAAGCACGCAAATTAAGAAATCTTTACTTTTAACAAGTTCAACCAATCAGAAACAATACTGCATAATATAAAATACTAAATTAATCTAAAAGTTGCATAGAAACTTAAAAACATCTTATATTATGAAACAAAAAACTTCTCTAAAACATCTTATATTTTGAAACAGAGGGAGTATTATGTTTTATTTATTTTTTGTATTTCTAATGTTATTAGTTTGAAGAATATATACTATATGTATTTTCCGTTTGATTATCTTATATAATCAGTAGGCGTTTAAAGGTTATCTAAATGAAATATAAAGGTTAAAAAACTGATTTGTCTATATCTATATATAATTTCAAACCACATGAAAAAGTGATGACATAAAAGTATGAATAAATTAAGGGGCATATTAAATCATTAACTAGAATTTATTAGGATTATTTTAAATTTAGAAAGATTTAATTTTACTATATATATATACAATTAATTTGGATAATATTAAAATTTAGGAAGAATTTAATTTAATCAGTATTAAATAGTTCACATTACATCCTATGATTATTTATTTTGCTAAGCACACCAAAACATTTGAATTTAAATATCTCCTTAGCCATATGATTGTAAAACCTTTTCATCTTGAAGTCCAATTTTGATAGTATTTTTCTTTGCACTTAAAATTTTAAAAGTATGGGCATTTTTATTTATTTTTGATATTATTTTCTATAGACAAACAAAATATATATTACAAAATCCAAAATATTTTAGTTTTTATCATTTATTGTAATTACGAATTATTCGCTTTTAAGCCAAAAGAAAACTCAAAAACAAGCAATTCCAAACTAAACTGGGTCATATATATAGAAGCTTATTTTGTTTGATAAATCTCTTTTATTAAATAATCTGAAATTCGAATTTGAAATGAATCCAGTCCAAAACTTAAATGAGAAATTAACTTCACTTATTAATATCATTTACAGTAAAACCTCTATAAATTAATAATGTTGGGACCAAGACATTTTATTAATTTATCGTGATATTAATTTATCTATAAATTAATAATTATTATTTTATAGTGTAAATTAATAATTATTAATTTATATGTATATTTTTAATTGTTTAATCTTTTAAAAAATATGAATTGAGACAATTTGCAAAATAAGATTAGAATTTTGGATGTTGTAAAATTTATGATATTGGAATTGAATTTGAAATAATTAAAAAATATTATTGACAATGAATTACAAATATTATAGACAAAATCACTTATATACATAACATAAATTTTCAAATTTATGAATAATAATATCAATTATTGTATTTTAATAGTCTATCAAACTATCAAAATGTAAATGATGCATATTTAGAAATTGAAAACTTTAAAAAGTTTTAGCTGTTTTATGAAATGTTATAGAATATTTTATATTATTATAGTTTGAAGATACAACATAACAATTGTTTTATAGATATGAGGTTTAAGAGAAACATATTTTACTATATCAGCACATATATATATATATATATGTAAATTTAAATGATTATTAATTTATGATATTATTGGGAACATATTTTACATGAGGATTTCAAAAAAATTATTATCTTATTATCTTATCGAATTTTGTTATTTTTTACACTGTCCCGACTTGGGATTAGCAAATTTTTTTAATTTATAGTGTTTATTAATTTATAGAGTATTAATTTATAGAGGTTTACTGTATAGTGTAACAAAATAATTATTTTTAAAATTTAGAAAATATCATATAAAGTTAACAAAATATTTTCCCCTATCCAGTATTTATTATTTTCAAAATATCTAAGCTTGCTTGTTAGACGAAAACAATAAATGATTTAGTTTTTTACACTTTTCCAAAAAAAGAAAAAAAATCTAGGAAATCTTTATAAGAATAGATCATTTCACATGCATCAACCAGCTTTTAAATTTATTTTCTTATCACATACTCACATGTATCAAACTGTTTTCTTCTGATCATGCATTTATATTGTTCTTTCTTCTTGTATCTGGCCAGTAATAATTTTCAAATTATATTATTAGACAAATTATAAGATATGTAAAAACAAATTCTTAGGTGGCCAATCTTATTGAACCATGTGTAGCTAAATAAGGTGCATTTTTGTGTCCAGATCGACCTGCCGTTTTTTATCAAAAAACGTGTCGTTTTCGTGTCGTTTTCTACATTGTTTTAATTAGGTCTCTCTCCCTTTTGTTTATATGCCTCACAAAACCAAAAATTTAAATTAAAAACTATGAAGCAGACCAAACATTAGCCAACCACGTGGCTGACTCACAAACCATTAGTCTAATTCATTTATCACCACGTAAGCTAGTTTCACCAATTCCGAATGGTTATTACAAACAATTTTTATTTACTTGTTCAACTGCTTCGTTTCTGGACACTGAACATGACCCCCATTTTTTTTTTCTCTTTCAACAATTTAAAAATTCTAGATAGCTTCCAAGTTCCAACACCGTTTGTGTTACTTTTGACTTTTAATTGTCTACTTATTTATTTATTTTTCCGCAATTTGCTAGTGAGCGCAAGACACGAGTCTCTGTATCGGTCTGAGTAGGTACGTAACGCAGTCGTGAACTGTTTTTTAATGGTTCGGAAGCGGAAAAAAGAAAAATGATAATAATATCACCTGGTCCATTACTCCATGTTCGTCTTATTCCCATACTAATACCAAATAAAATAGTAATCTTTTTCTTATCTAGGCTGAAACATTGTCTTTTAGCCTCAGGCAAGATCATCACATTCTCACATGGTTCAACATTATCAAGAAACACAAAACCTAATTAAAAATATTTAAATATCCTTCATTACATTGTAGAAATCAAGAATCAACTTTTCTTTCTCCTCTTTCTATCTCTTTAAAAGAAACCAAACATTTTAATACTACAAGACCAGAAAGTTTTGGTTCTTTTTCTAACATGGCCGTTGATTCAACTGATCAACGGCGAGAGTTTGTTGTAAAGATCGACGGTGAAGACAATGGTGATCCCGAAAAGTTTTGGAGAGAGTCAAGCATTAACTTCTGGCATGATGATGATAAGAAGAACAGTAAACCACCAGAAGGAGGTCAAGAAGACGACGGAAGCTTTGATTTCAGAAGGCGGAGTAGTGACAAACCTCCAGAGGAGCCAGATCCACCGTCGAAGCTCATCAATCAATTCCTCAACAAGCAAAAAGCTTCCGGCGATGAAATCTCACTAGACATGGAAGCTAACATGCCTGAGCTTCAGAGCAACACGATTTCTCCGGCACGTGTACCGACAGTTTCCGGTTCTGCGTCACCGGTAACGGCGACGGCGAATAATGGAACCGTTGATGCGATTAGACGGAGGCAGAACAGGGTCACGCTTTCTCCGTCTGTTAAAGATAGTGATAGTAGCGACGAAGATGAAAACAGAGTAGATGAATCAGAGGTTGTCAAGTGTAGCTCCAACAGATCGACGATGAGGACCAAGACTTTGATGAAGACGAAGACGAGATCTAGATTGATGGATCCTCCGACTCCGACGTATCCGGAGATGGTTTCTGGTCGGACTCCAAAGTCCGCGAATTTAAGACCCGGTTTTAGTGGGAGAAACACTAAACCGGGAACTCCTAACCAGGGAGGAGCCATGGATTTGGAAGAAGAGGACGATCCGTTTTCGGAGGAGGATCTACGGGAAGGTTTTAGGAAGGAGAAGGTTTGTGTTTGGGTTATCATGGAGTGGATTTTTCTGATACTGATCATTGCTGGTTTGATTTGTAGCCTAGTGATACCTTACTTGCGTGGCAAGACACTTTGGGACCTTGCTCTATGGAAATGGGACGTGATGATTCTTGTGTTGATATGTGGGAGATTGGTTTCGAGTTGGTTTGTGAAGCTATTCGTCTACTTCGTTGAGAGCAATTTCCTTTGGAGGAAAAAGGTTTTGTATTTCGTTTACGGGATTCGAAAGCCGGTACAGAACTGTCTCTGGCTAGGGCTTGTGTTGATCGCGTGGCATTTCTTGTTCGACAAGAAAGTCGAAAGAGAGATGCGAAGCACAGTGCTCAAGTATGTGACTAAAGTATTAATCTGTTTACTCGTTGGTGTTATTTTCTGGCTCATAAAGACTTTACTGGTTAAAGTTCTTGCTTCGTCTTTCCATATGAGTACTTACTTCGATCGGATTCAAGAATCCTTGTTTACTCAATATGTGATTGAGACCCTCTCGGGACCTCCTCGAGTTGAGATTCATATAGAAGAGGAGAAAGTAGCAAACGATGTTAAGACCTTGGAGATAGTTGGACGTAAGCTATCCCCTCTAGGTCCAAAGGCGGTTTCTTCTTCACCACATGTGACCATTGGAAGCGGAAGGATGCAGAAGAGTCCGAGCAGAGTAGGGAAAAGTCCGGTGCTATCACGGTCTGGTTCTAAAAAAGAAGGAGAAGACGAAGGGATAAGGATCGATCATTTGCAGAGAATGAACACTAAAAATGTATCGGCTTGGAAAATGAAGAGACTGATGAATGTTATAAGAAAGGGAACTCTTTCTACTTTGGATGAACAGATACAAGACACAACGACTCACGAAGATGATAAAGCCACACAGATCAGAAGTGAGTTCGAAGCAAAACTTGCAGCGAGGAAGATTTTTCAGAATGTTGCGGAACCTGGATCCAGGTATACACCTATACATTGTGACCTTATGAACAACTTTGATTTGATGTTTGTTAAGATCAAGATTAAAAACAGAGGATTTTTTTCTTTTTCCGGTCTTAGGTACATATATATAGAAGACTTTATGCGTTTTCTGTCTGAAGATGAGTCTGAAAGAGCCATGAGTCTCTTTGAAGGAGCTTCTGAAAGTCACAAAATCAGCAAATCTTGTCTGAAGAATTGGGTGGTAAGTATTTAGTTTCAAATTCAAATATATCAAAAGCTTTCTTACTTATGAAAGTGATACTAAATTCTTCTATATTCCTTTAGGTTAATGCCTTTAGAGAACGAAGAGCACTAGCTTTAACTTTAAACGATACAAAAACAGCAGTGAACAGGCTTCATCGAATCATAGATGTTCTGGTCGGCATTGTGATTTTAATCATCTGGCTTCTCATTCTCGGAATCGCTACAACCAAGTTCTTGCTTGTCATAAGCTCTCAGCTTCTTCTTGTAGTCTTTGTGTTTGGAAATTCATGTAAAACCATCTTTGAAGCGGTCATCTTCGTCTTCGTTATGCATCCGTTTGATGTCGGTGACAGGTGTGAAATAGACGGTGTCCAGGTATGTTCAAATAAAACTCTGTTTCTGCATTTAGGGAACTCAAAATACTTCAAGAAAGAGCCTAAATCCTCTGTTTTTTTTTTGTTTGTATAGTTGATTGTGGAAGAGATGAACATTTTGACTACTGTCTTTCTTCGATTTGATAATCAGAAGATTGTATATCCAAACAGTCTTCTCGGCACAAAACCTATCGCTAACTATTACCGCAGTCCCGATATGCAAGATGCCATTGAGTTCTTTGTCCATATAGCAACTCCACCTGAAAAGACAACCGCCCTAAAACAGAGGATACTCAGGTTAGAAGTTAAATCCCTAAAACCCTTAATCATAAACTTTGATAAAACATTGCCTAATATCAATACTTTTGTGTTTTGTGTTAATGCAGCTATGTGGATAACAAGAAGGATCATTGGTATCCATCGCCGATGATTGTGTTCAGAGATATGTGTGGATTGAACACTATAAAGATCGCAATGTGGCCAACACATAAGATGAATCATCAAGATATGGGAGAGAGATATGTGAGGAGGGGTCAATTACTTGAAGAGATTGGTAGATTATGCAGAGAATTGGATATCGAATACCGGTTATATCCTATTAACATCAACGTCAAAAGTCTTCCTGCTGCTACTCCCATCACTTCTGATCGCATGCCTCCGAGCTGGAATCAACAACAACGCGGTGTTTGAAGTTTTGGTGTTTGTATTTGCATTTCTTTCTCTTTTATTGTTTTTTAAGGACTTGAGAGAGGATTATTCATTTACATTGTGAAAGAGGATACCTTTTTTTTTTGTTGTTGTTGTGTATATCTGTGTTTTGATTTGTTATAACAGTCACCACGGAATAAAAGCTTAGGCATTTGAATTTTTAGTTCTGTATGCTGTTTTTGACCTTTTTTGGGTGTAACCGTGTGTAAAGAGGCTAGTAAACTCCAATATACACATAAGCTTTCTGAGAGCGACGTCGTTTGGTTGATAAATCATAACCTTGAATCAAACAAAGTCGTTTCGTATATCATAGCCTTTAAAGTTTCCAATACAATAGCGACGTCGTTCTATCATACATAAGCTTTTAGCAGAGTACGACGTCGTTTAGGATTATATTATCTGCTAACGTCGCTGAAGTCATCATTTTCTACTGCTCATTATTTCTGGAAATTTGAAATCTTCGTTTCTCGCGCCGCCATTGAAATCGAGAGAGTGAGAGGTTACGATCCTTGTGTTTTCTCTCGTATTTTCATCTTTCGTCTTCTTAGATTCTCTATTTTTGAGATCCTTGACTTGTTTTTTGATGATCTTCTTCAGATTACGTCAGATCGGTGAGCTTAATCGCCGTCAATTTGTTCTTCTTCCTCGCTCTGTGCGACGCGTTCTCTTTATCGCTCTATCAAAATCGAAGGTTAGTTTCTTCAATTGCTTCTTAGATCTTCACATTGCTGCTACGATTTCGTTTGTAGACTCAAGATTTTTTTTTTCAATTTTGGAGGTTTGTATCAATCTCAAATCGTTGAAATCAGTAAAACCTATTTGTCTCCGATTTTGTAGAAAACTCCCATAGATTAGTCGGAATCTGTTACTTTGAGTTCATCTGTGTTGTGGAATCCCTAATTTCAGTTCTTGTGCAAGTCAAATAGTTTGCGAATCCTCAAAATCCGCCCCGTAATCTCTACTTCGCGAAGATTTTTTTTGCTCATCTCTGGAATCTGTGCAGTTTATCCCCAATTTCTAGGGTTTCTGTTTTTGAAAATCGTTTATATGTCTTCCTGAACTCAAAATTATCACAGTGACCATAAGTTTTGAAACGCAGTTTTTATTGCTTTGTACCAATTCGTGTTTGCAATGTAAAAAATTTCAGCAGTTGGAATGAATGTAGCTTAGTCAAAATATGTATATTGTAAATGGAAGTTTATTGGTGAATTCAACGAATTTAGTTCTATGGATAATGGAAGTTTCAATTAGAGCATGATTCTTCAGCTCGTTTGATATGAATTTTAATTTGCAGGTGCTTAGCAGCTTGAGATACTTAAATTAGAGGTTGACATGAGATGCAATGCGTGCTGGAGGGATTTGGAGGGCAGGGCCATTTCCACTACCTGCGGTCATCTATTATGTATCCAATTTGCAATTTTCTTTTGTGTACCTGTTTGTGTTCTTTAGCAACACTTGTGAGTTTGAATAAGATGACCTTAACACTATGAAAAGGCACTGAAGATGCCAGCAAGATTCTCAGTAATGATGGGGCATGTCCCATTTGTGATCAAGTACTCTCCAAGAGGTAAATCTTCCCTTAGCAACTTGCCTAGTTTCAGTGTAGCCTTGGTCACCTTATATTCTACTTGACTCTTTGCCTTTATCTTTCATCTTAGTCTTATGAAACCTGTGGATATCAATCCAAATGAAGAATGGATAAATGTAAGTGTTTGAGTTGCAAGGATACTATAACTTTTCTTCTTTTCCAGTTTCCAATATTCCCATCTCACATCTCCTCATTGTTTACCTGTGTTATCAGATGGCGATGGCTGGAATTTCTCCACAAATACGTATCCTTTTCATAAATGTAGTCCATTTCACTCTTATTAGAATTTGTCAGTTGCAATAATGTTTTTCAATTGAAAAAATGTCTCTCTGTATTTGAAATCTAAACTCAATGCTGTAACTTTATCCATCAACTGACTATGCCTTTTGCGTTTGTATGAGTTGATAAAACAACAGTTTAAGGTTCAAGGACCTCCTGTTTTTCTTAACTGAATCTAGTGATGAAGAGTGCATACCGAAGTGTAATGTTTTACATCGCCCAAAGGGACTTAGAGATGCAGTACACGATGAATAGAGTTGTCGCACAGTGTCGTCAGAAATGTGAAGGTATGCAAGCAAAGTTTAGCGAGAAAATGGAGCAGGTGCATACAGCATACCAGAAGATGGGTAAGAGGTGTCAGATGATGGAGCAAGAGGTAGAAAACTTGACCAAGGATAAGCAAGAGCTCCAAGAGAAGTTCTCTGAGAAATCAAGGTCAGTAACCTAAGATACGTATTTGTTATCCTAGTTCTGCTCCCTATATTAAACTCCACTGTAATAACAAGGTACCTTTATTGTGTCTTAATTACCAGACAGAAGAGGAAGCTTGATGAGATGTATGACCAGCTAAGAAGTGAGTATGAGTCAGTCAAACGTACAGCCATCCAACCAGCAAACAACTTCTACCCCCGACACCAAGAACCCGATTTTTTCTCAAACCCAGCAGTTAACATGATGGAGAACAGAGAGCCCATTCGCAAAGGTTAATTAACAACACTATATCTGTGCTTGAACTTAGTGATCTTATGATTCTGAGTCTTGGTTATATATCTCCATATCAAGTTGACTTATTTCGTGCAGACCGGTCGTTTTTCTCTCCTGCAACACCAGGGCCTAAAGATGAGATATGGCCAGCTAGACAGAACAGTTCAAACTCAGGTCCATTCGACATCTCCACTGACTCACCCGCGATTCCATCCGATCTTGGAAACAGAAGAGCAGGAGGAGGTCATCCTGTATATGGTGGTGGTGGTGGCACTTCTAATCCCCAATCAACTCTACGAAACCTTATTCTCTCCCCTATTAAACGCTCTCAGCTCTCTCGTTCCCGCCCTCAACTGTTCACGTAAGCAAACTATAACCTTAGAAATAGACCAAATTCACATCAGGTACATGAGTTTGTTCTAAAAACAACTTGGTATTGCTACTCTTCTCAGGCTATAGCTTAAGGTTCAAGTTCAAGTGTTCTGAAACTGCCTTGGTGGAAGCCCTAATGACCACAACCAGTAAGTGACTACGTTTTTATAATAACCTGTCTGTCTTAATAAGTAAAAATCTGAGAAAAAATTGTAGGATTTGAGAAAAAGAAAAACTCTCGTCTATATAAATAATAATGGTAAATCATATTTTAGTAGAATCAGTATAGTGAAACTACCTACAAGGATCACAAGACGATGAGTAAAATAGAAAAAGATATTTCTGTTGAAAGAAAAGGCAAAAAGTAAAAAAAGAGAAACAGTTTAAAAGTAAGCACTTGTGGCGAAGAGTGTGATGTTCATTGAAGGCTCAGGTTCTCTTGTTTGGTTCAAAGACGTATTTGATCAGTGACTCTTTAATGGATAGCATCTCCGGGAACTCCTTGCTTAGTTTAGATCCATCCATTTCATTGTTGCTTCGAGCAGCAACAATGACCTTTGCTTGTTCTTCCAATGTGAAGTTGGACCATTTAAAACCTGGCTCGATGTAGTTCTTGTACATCTCCAGTATCTCATTATGGCTCACCACCCCTGGGTTGGTGAAGTTCCATATCCCTCTTAGGTTTTTTTTCGCCATCTCAATGGAAATCGGGAGAAGCTCGTCCAGTACGGTCATGCTGTTAGGGATGTTCACCACTTTGTTGTAGCGCGAGATCTTCGTGATGAAGTTTCTAGGGTTGTTTAGGTCTGAGGAGATTGGCATCCGGACTCTCAAGGTACATACATTGTCATATTCTCTCAAAAGCTCCTCAACCTGGTGGAAAAACAGAGCAATTATGAACAAAGACACTTGTGGCTATTGAGAATATTAATAAGGTGTACAATATTACCATGGCTTTGGTTTTCGAGTAGAAAGAACCAAAGAAGTTCGGCTTGTCTTCTTCCTTAAAACCTATACCAGAACCCTCAGGATGTGCAGCGTCATACTCAAATATGCAACCCGTGGCGAAGTTCATCATCAGGAGATCATTCTCTCTGCAAACATCAGCTAGAGTCAAAGTACCAGCGACATTTACGCGAATGGTCTCTGGTTTGTGAGATTCACACCAGTCAACATTAGGTCTTCCAGTTAAACCAGCAGCATTGAACACATGAGTAGGTTTGATACTACGAATATCCGCAATGAGAGAAGCTCTATCCTCCAAACGTCCTTTTCCATACTCATATGTAATCTCTTGCTTCTCACATAGTTTCCCTAGAAGACCACCAAGCCAACCAGTCTTACCATAAATCAAAAACTTCAAGAAAGCTTTGTCACCAGAACCACCACTCTTAGGTGTTACAACCGTAAATGTCTGGACCGTATTGCTTGACGCATCTTTCTTCTCACTAGAGCCATCGGAAAGTCTTCCACCGGGCATCATAAGCATCCTTGGATGAGGAAGCAAAGCTCCAGAAACATCACCCCACCACTCAGGATTCTGAGTGTACCAGTCCATCGTCTTCTTCAATCCGTCTTCCCAAGCGGTTCGCTCTTGCCATCCCAGTTTCTTCAGCTTCTGGTCATCAAGGAAGTACCTTTGATCGTTAAAGGGTCGGTTCTCCACAAACTGAATGCTCGACTCAGGGTCTTTCCCGAAAAGTTTGCAGATATCTCTGGCCACATCGATCACTCTCCTTTCTCTCTTTGTCCCGATATTGTAGACGTGACCGATTTCTCCTTTGTGAAGAACAACCTCAAACGCCTCAGCAACGTCTTCGCAGTATAAGTAACTCCTGACATTAGATCCATCCCCGTGGATAGGAAGCGGCTTCCCACTCATAGCCAACAACATGAACTTAGGAATCATTTTTTCAGGAAACTGGTTAGGGCCATAAACATTGTTCCCACGAGTTGTAATGACAGGCAGTCCATATGATCTACCATAAGCCATCACAAGCATCTCAGCACCGGCCTTAGTGGCTGAGTATGGATTAGTCGGTAACAGCTGAGAAGCCTCATGGTTTCCTACAGCAGCATCCTCATCGGTTTCTCCATAGACTTCGTCGGTACTCACATGGATAAACCTCCTGATCTGTCCTGTAACTTTACAGGCTTCCAAAAGAACATGAGTACCATAAATATTGTTCTTGGTAAACTCAAAGCTATTACCAAAAGAGTTATCAACATGGGTTTGAGCAGCAAAATGCATAATGGTATCGATGTTCTCAGTGATGAGAAGGTAGTTAACGAGATCATCACTAGCGATATCTCCTTTGACAAACTTGAAGTTTGGAGAAGAAAAGGAAGGATCGAGATTCTTCAGATCTGAACAGTAATCAAGCTTGTCCAAGACAACAATCTTGTAATCAGGATAGCTGCGGATTAGTCTGTTGGCAACATGAGAAGCAATGAATCCAGCAGCTCCAGTGATGAGAATGTTCTTTGGCGTATACGTAGTAGTATCACCCATCTTTTGAAATCTGCAGAACACGTCACAGTATCATCATATGGGAAAAGCTCAGAACGGATCATCATATTCAAATGAAAAAAGGAAATCAGATCCAGATCCAAATTCAGCAAACAAAAACAGATCTTAGACTAACAAAAACGAACAACATTTCCGTATGGGATCATAAACAGACATGGCAAGCAGATCAATTATGGTTACTCACGTACAACATTTCACAAGCTTAGCTTAAGAAAGCATTATAGAAACAGAAAAGAGAGAGAGAAACAATTTCACGTACCAGACACAATTCAGGTTAGAAGCAGATAGACCCAAGATAAGAAGATCTTAAGAGAAACTTTCACCAAGAGAATAATAGAGAGACAGAGATAGTAAAAGAACAAAATATCAAATGCAAGAAACAGTAGAGAGAGAGGAAGGAGAAAGAAGAAGAAGCAGAAGAGAGGGAATCTACGGTCTACGGTGCGTCTCTCAACACTGCGCCTCTTATATTGTGAGACAGTTACGGAGAACCGTAGGAGGGTATGTACGAATTTACCCTTACTTGTCTTTAGATATTACGGATTTCACGTGAGCCTAGCGTCCGACATTAATAAACTCATGTCTTTTCTTCTTTTTTTCCTTTATTGTTTTGTTTTGTTTTTCAACGTAAATGTGATTCTTCTATTGGCTCTCCTACCAAAATAAGACATTCAAATAATTGAAAATGGAATAAAAAATTGGACAAGTACTGTATGTTTTGATTTTTTTCCTGACCAAAAAATATATTTTCCAAATTATATTCCCTAACAGAAATTAACATAATTTGTTTAATTTTTTTTAATGTAAAAAGGTTAATTTTGGTAATTAATTATAGCCCCTAGTTTGTTTTATGTTTGTGATGTAACGTACATATGTCAGTTCAAAAATTTAATTACTTGATTAAAAAGATAACTACATGTCAACCTGAGATTTAATATCAGTTCGACCAAACAAAGAAACCTCAGATTAAAAACATAACGGATCATTCAATGCCAGATGCTTAATGTCACCGTCACGTAACGAAATAATTTGATTTGCTTCCTTTTTTAAATTAATAAAATTTAATAGAGCACATTTACATGTTTGTTAAAGGGGACAAATAAAAAATCAGAAAGTGAGTTTGGTTATTATTAGTAAATGGACCTTTCTTCTTTAATGGGCAATGTTGGTAAACATAGTCCTTTCTCTCATTGTAACCATTGAATAAAACTGACTAATTATACTATGCAAAAGAGTGGTTTACGGAGAAGAACAATCTAAGGACCAACGAATTTTGTTTTAACTTCCACATTCCTCGGCCAAATTTTGTCTATATCAACCAAACCAAGACCAGATTTTCAAATAATCAGAGAGATTCCAAACTTGTTGAAGACTAATGGGACCGATTAAGAAGTTTAAGAAGTATATAATCACCACCATCTTCTTGTCTACAGTGAACTACGCTTATGGAAAATTCAAAGATTACGGAGCCAACAAGATAACCGAAACAATCACCGGGACTGACCCGCAATCAGACTAAAAATCCAAGGCCGATCTTGTTCTCGTGAGTTACAAAACTAAAAGTCTTTATTATATCATTGCCGCAACAAAGTTTAGAATCAGGGCCTGATTGAATAATACTTACATAAAAACTAGAGAGACCAGGATCATCTGGTGGAGAAACTGATGTGGTTAAAGATCTGTCTGTCAATGTTGTCTATGATGCTGCTCCGTAACTAATTGTGCCTATGTTCCGGTGTGCTGCTACTGCAACCGCTGCTGCTCCAGCTGGACCAAACTGCGATTGTGCTTGCAACAGCTTAGCATCAATGGCCATCTGCGTGTTGTTGTTGCTTAACTGATCTATCTTGGCGAGCGGTGGTTGGATACAAGGGTTTGGCTGATTCATCATCTCAACGTCTGTTTGGTTAGTTGTAGCAGCTGGCGGTACAGTGGGACTGAACTGAGGAACATAATTTTGTGGTTTTGGCTGAAAAGAAGAAGCTTCTACGTTGCGGTTCACTGGGTTTGTCATGGTGTTTGGCCGGAAGTAGCAGTGTGGAGATGATACCCCGCTTCTGAAATAAGCTTCTTTGAGGTTCCTACCACTCTCATAAGAAGGTACAGACGATTCTGCAACACGACCTGGTCTACCTGTAATGACACACAGTAGTACAATTGGTTAAAAGTCTACTAAGTTTTAGAAAACAATATTTAATAATGCGGGCGAGCTTTTACCCGATGGCGGTACTCTTGGTGGAGGCCCAATAGATTTAGTAGGATATGTGGAAGTTGATGGATGCCCTGCAGAAGTAACTTCATTTCTTGAAGGGTCAAAAGAAACACGTCTACTCTCTGTTGCGCTCAAGTTGGGTTGAATGGTAGAATGGACTACACTTGAGTGAACCGTAGACCTGTGAAAAACAATAATAGTATCATATGCTTCACAAATGTTATGCCATAAGAAGAGCAAAAAAGAATTATCAACTTCCATAAGAAGAGTAGAGAACAGATGAAAGTTTGCTTATGGTTTTGGACCATATGCTTAGAAAATAATATGCCGCAACATAACTCCACAGTTGACATGCATGGAATGTAAAAACTTACCGAGGAAGTGATGCGTGTTTCCTATCGAGAGGTATGACCGGCCCATTTCTGCTACTATTTTCCTCTAAGTAAGTGAACTGCTGCCTAAGGTGTCCAATGGCACTGCAAGTGAAAAAGTAAAAATAAGGACGAAAAGTTAGATGCAGGCGATTTGACATAAATCAATGGTTTGAGATAAATTCAAAGGGAGAAAAAAAAAAGAATGTTTCCTTTGGCGAATAAGAGTAAAAGGTAGAGAGAAATTAAAACCTTGGATATACAAAATTAGATCCCTCTGAGCCGCTCATATAGTCTTTGAGCAACTGAGGATGGTATTCCAGTATTTCTCTGTATATTAATTCTCTAATGTCGTCCTTCGTCAGTCTTCGTCTCTCAAATTCAAACTCCATCTTCGATATTGGCTGACTTGAAGGTTCTCTTTCAACCTTAGAAAGACCCTTAAAGTAAGGATCAGCCAATGCCTATCCAATTCCGAAAACAGAAAAGCTAGCAAAGTCAGCAAAGATACACAAAAGAAGCAAGGCAGCTTTTGAAAGAAACAAGTATCTAATAACAAAGTGACAAATGACAGAAGAGAGACCTCTTCTGCAGTGGGTCGGTCCTTTGGATCGAAAGCCAACAGCCTCTGCAAAAGACGGAGTGCTGAAGGATCTGCTTTGGAGAATTTTTGCGAGAAGGTGACAGGATTTTTCTTCCTCATTTCGGTCAAGTATTTTCTAGCTTTATCATTTCGAACCTGAATCAGAGATGTAGATTTTTAGCTTTACAGTTAAGTCTATAAATATATGTTGCCAGTGAATGTGAAGCAGACAAAGGAATCATACTCCAGAAATTGTTTCTGATTTTGGTGTGCCAAGAAGATCAGTAATCAAATCCAACTGATGAACAACACTTTTCCCCGGAAACAATGGCTTCCCTGTTAGTAACTCTGCAAAAATGCATCCAATGCTCCAAACGTCGATAGCTGGAGTATACTGCAAAATAATAATGACTGTAAATCAGACTGAGGGGAGAAAAGAAATCCAAAATATGAAGTTGCATATGCAAAACAAAAACACTCAATGTACATAACCTGATACAAGGTTACCTGATTCACAGATTTTCAACTTCCGGGAGAGTTCAAAGTCATCCCTGAACAAGAATTATTTTAATATCCCACTGGGGCACAACTCTATACTTATTCAAGTACCATCAAATATCAGCTATTTCTTTTACCACTATTCTGCAGATATTCTACAGCAAACACTATTTCTGTACATAAGACCTAAAGCATAGACAACTAGTGCGCATAAAAAAAAACGTGTTTCAAGTCCACAGTAACACATACCTTTGAAAAGAATGATCCACAGAGCTCAGGTGCTCTATACCATCTTGTGGCAACATAGTCCTGCATCCAGTTTTAAATGAAGCAAAAGGAAAGGTCAACACACACAAAAGTGGGGACAGTAACAGAGACAAAGTTTAACAGTTAGCAAACAAAAGTCAAAAGGTTTCCATGAGGCAGCTAACCGTCCAAAAGACTGTTGTAGGCGTATCATTGAACGATGCTCTAGCCAATCCAAAGTCACAAACTTTCAACTTGCAGTTTGCATTTGCCAGTATATTCTTTGGCTTAAGGTCACGATGATAAACATTAGCTACACCCAGTAAACAAACAGTTAATTACAACCAGACGAGTAAAAACACATACTGCGGATCTCAGGTCTGAAACAATGAAAAGAAATTGCACCTGTATGCATAAACTTCAAAGCACGAAGCATCTGATAAAGGAAAAACTGGTGGTGTTCACGAGTCAAATCATCATTAGCTTTAATAACTTGATGAAGATCTGATTCCATGAGCTCAAACACAACATAAATGTCTTTAAACTCCCTCTTAGAAGGAGGCAGCATAATGCTTTTGATCTCCACTATGTCAGGATGCCGTAGAAGCCTAAGAAGCTTCACCTCGCGGAGAATCCGAAGCGCATCAGAGATATGTTCAAAGATATCATTAATCTTCTTAATAGCGACCTTCTCTCCAGTATGTGTATCAATCGCTGCACACACGACACCATAGCTTCCTTTACCAATAACTTCAAGAATCCGATACCTGTTAGCATCACCATACTCTGTGAAAAACTCCATCTCTTTCGTCCCCTGGTGAATCAACAAAAGAAAAAGAAACAAAACATAAACTTTTATAAGAATCCAGTAAAGCTTATCCACAAACTCAAATAAATAGAAAGATAAAGACTTTATATTTTTTGCTCATGCAACTAAACCTTATTTTGCAATTGGAAAAGGAAATCTTTTTTTGGTTATTTTCGAGAAAAAAAAAAGATAAAGACTTTATTCTCTATTTCTCATATTTAAGCCAAAGCATATGATTGAGAGACTCTAACCTTCTTCACTTGATTTTGTTGCATCTTCTTCAAATTTATCAACTTGAATCTTGCTTAATTGATTCGACAAACACAAAATACGGAAATAGAAAACTAAGCCGTTTGATATAATCTAAGAAATCACGAAGAAAATAGCAATTTTTTTATCCCAGAGATCAAAAATTTTCGATTGGCTTTTTCGAAAAGTTTAAAGAAGAAACCCTAATTTGCTTAAAGTCTCAAAACCAAACGAACTCTAATCAAAACTTAGTAAGAAGAGAGAGCAGAGCAGAACAAAAACAAAGAAGACCTAAAAAGATCCAGCAGCGATCGTCGAAGAAGAGAGAGAGAGAGAGAGAGAGAGAGAGAGAGAGAGAATTTTAAAAGCTGAGATTTTTTTTGGTTTGTTTTGAGTTTTCCTAAAAATTTGAATTAAATTAATTACTAACTCCAATGGGGCGTACGGGTGTGACTAAATCCCAGATGAGTGGCAGTTTCGTTATTACTTCACAACTTTGAGGGTAAACATTTATTTTTTAGTAGACGACCTTTTTTTGAAAATGACTCACATTGGCTAATAAGCAAAGAAGACACCTGTTGCTGGACTTGGACCGTTTTTTTATTTTTCTTTAGTTCCGATTTTGACCCCTATCTTATTTTTTTAATTTTTTTAATTTTTTTAATCTAGCCACTCTTTTTCTCAAGTGGTCAATTTAACCCCCCCCCCCCACGTGATAGGAATGAATCCATATATTTTATCAACATTATCTGGTCAATTTCCTAATTGTTGGCTGGCAAAAAAAAAAAAAAAAGATTGCAATCAACATTTGATATGTGATATGTCTTAGTCTTTGGTAGAAGTAATTCGTGTGGAAACTAAAGGTATATATAGTTGAAGATATGTCAATTCTACCCAATTTGGCGTTTGTATTTATTGAAAAGACCAAAGAATTAGTGTACGTGTGGTTCATATAAAAAGTTCTATCACAAGAGGGGGCAATCAATCCACAAAAAAAAAAGGTTTAATATTATACTATCTGATCTTTGATTGAATTTGAAGAAAAAAAGAAGTATATCAAGATTTTATTGTTGTAATTGAGAAGGCATTCAAACATGTGAATGAGTTGCAAAGCTGGTCCTATCTAATTTAGATCAGGCTCTACATAATAAGACAATATAACCAGCATGCATCACGTTATTATCTGTTTTATAATTATTAGCTACTGATTTAACTGTTTCTTAGTAATAATTTTCAAAAATATGAAATATAAAATGCATTCACATTTCAACAGAAGGGAACACAATATTACCATCTCATCACATGAATGAATCATGCATTTTCTGTGTCATTTTTTAAATAGAGTTTTGACTGGAGGAGCCAATATCTATCTCCACTAAGCAGATTTATTTGTGTTACATATTATTTAAAAAGACTGTGAGCCAAATATAAAGATGGGAAAAAAAAAACAAAAGGGGTCAACCATAACCAAAATAATACTAAAAAAAATTGTGCAAAAGAGATATTGTAGTAATGTTGATGAAAATAGAGACAATACATCATCAATTTATAATGTGTAATTTGTGGTCCACTGAGAGAGAAGAAGGAAGTTGCATGTGGTAAAGGGCACACCAAGAAAACGACTCACTTCCTCAACTTGCCCCCAAACCATATGATTTCATTCACCTTTTCTTGTCCTCCACCACAATCATATTTATTTCCCATTGTAGAAATTATAATATTGACTTACTCTTCAAAAATTTTAATTCTTACCTAACTTCCACCTGTTTGGCTCACTATTTTTGGACTACATGAAAAATTAGGGGATCAAAACTCTTTTTTTTTTAGTTTAGTTTGCTTCTCATATCATGTAAAAACAAATAGGTAATACTTAGATGACTATGCTCTTTATATATTTAACTAAGTTTCACATGTGATTTCGAGTACTAAATTACTTCTTGTTGGCTAATGGTATCTGGTTAAGAAGATAAAAACATAAACAGAGACTAACACATTGCATGATTCATGATATACAATTACAATATGACACTTTACTTTCACATAAGGGTCATAGCTAATTGGTTAGCCACTGAGGATTTCAATGTAGGCGAAACTGGAGAATCTCCAAAGAACACATCGAACAGGGCAGATGTAACATTGCCTGACTCGATCGTAGCATCCACATCCGTTGGCAATCCTCCCGAAGAAACAGAAACCTAACAAAAGAAACGAAAAATGAGCAAACAAACTATAAAAGATGATCATGTGTAACAACAGTTCAACTAGCCAAAGTCTGATAAAAATGTGCTTACAAGCATTTTAGAAGGGTTGATCCAAGTCAAGAGTATGACACTTCCTTTGTTGAGAGATCTGCTTTGGAAGATCCCGCGAAATGTAGAGAGAGCGGTAGTATCCTCAGAAGATGGAGATCTGATTCTCGGTGAAATGGCTTCATCCAATGCATCCCAGAAGGTTTTACCATCAACATCTCTCACGAGAACAATCTGCAACGATTTCTCCGCTTGAGCTGCATCGATGAGAGGAAGAAGACTTAAGACAGAGAGAGAGAGAGAGAGATCAATTATGGATGAAGTAAAGCTATAAGTTTTCACATTCCATTACCTTGAAAAATGGAACTAAACAGCGATGAATCACTTTGGATCTCATCAGCAGATCGACCTTTCCAAGCACTTAACCCGCTCAGGATAGATTCATTCACATAATAACCCGCAGCATAGACTTTGACACCAATGATAGCAAACTTTTTCTCCCTAAACCCTGAAAACATTGATGCATATTCATAAACAGATCCATCAAAGGAAGTCTCAGAGCAACTTTAGAAGCATTTCATATACACAGGATCCCACAGAGAATCAGAGATGTATAATATAATCTTTGAGACAGATGCAGATATGAATGATGAAAACTAACCAGTGCCAAGCAGAGACAACGGGCTAGAACAACCGGGTAATGTCACTGATCTCTGAAACTTTACGCTTGTAGCCGTTTCTTCAGCGTAGTCCTCTGCATTTCCAACTACAAAAGCCACACAGACCAAAATGAAACTGGATTAATACTCAAATTGCATTCAGATTTGTTCTTTTTGTTTTCTAAAAGAAAGAAGCACGATTAACCCTAAACTCCAAAAGCAAACTCAACTACAAATTTCAAATCAAATTCTGTTTTTTTCCCTGAAAGACAACAACAAAAGGTTAAACCTTTACCTGAAGAAGCGGCGGATTTTACGATCCCACGAGATTTTTCACCACAATGTAGCTTTCTGACCAAAGAATTGCCTTTTTGAGAAGGGTAAATGGAAGCTTTCCGAAGAGAAGAAACGCAGTTCCTTGTTTGAAGAACCAGATTCGAGAACTTTCCGGGAAAATGGTGAATGGGTTCAGCATTAGTGCGCAGAGAGACACACATTGCTGATGGAACCGCTGCAATAATACTGTCCATCTTCAAAACTCCGGCGATAAGTCCCAAGTGTGCTTTTTGATCTGTAGAAGAAGAACTCTGAGAGCTCTGCAAAATTATACAAATTGTGTCACACTTGTAGCTTTTGGCTGTAGTTAATGAAGAAAACCTGTCGTTTTCAATTTACGCAACTCCACTACATGCAGTTTTGACATTAACCAAGTAAAAAACACATTAAAAGGTCAAGACTTGGTGTCGTTTAGGGTGTGGAATATCTAACTGCGTGTCGTTTGAAGTGTCTAGGTTCCCTCGTTCGTCGTCTTCGGCCTTTTTCTGACGAGATTCGCTTCTCCGAGAGAGAGAGAGAGAGATGAGAACGAGAGTGCTGAGTTTTCTGAATCAATGGCGTGGAACAGCGAAGGAAGCGTTCGAGAATGTATCAATCGTAGCCAAGTTTCTCTGCTTGCTTCATGTCACCGATCGTTACATAATCTCCTCGACCCACGTCTGTAATTATTTGTAACCAAGCGCCAATTTGAATCTGTTATCTCTTCCACGAAATCTTAAATTTTTAGTTTGAATTTGGGGTTTTAATTAGGTTCAAGGTCCAAGTATGCTTCCGACGCTTAATCTCACCGGCGATGTTATTTTGGCGGAACATTTATCACACCGGTTCGGTAAGATTGGGCTCGGTGACGTTGTGTTGGTTCGATCTCCGAGAGACCCAAACAGGATGGTGACAAAGCGAATCTTGGGTTTAGAAGGCGACAGACTCACTTTCTCTGCTGACCCATTGGTTGGTGATTGCTCAGTCAGCGTTGTGGTATGCTCATTGAGCCATCTCTCTATTTTAAAAATTCAATCTTTTTGTTGCATTTTTGGTTAAACGATTTGATTGAACCTAAAATTTTGCAAAAGAATCTAGGGTTTAGGCATTGCTTATTGAAGTCGATTTCAGAGTAATTTTAGCTGTGAAAATTTTATAGGGTTTAGGGTTTATCTGTGTATGATTGATGATATGAGATGGTTTAGAAGGTGAAGCAATTGCTAGTTACTGGTTTCGATCTAAAGCTGATTTCGGAGTAGTGATAGCATTAAGGGTTTAGGGTAGAAAAGGAGATGGAATGTGCAAATTTATAGGGTTTTATGGCGTCTTGTGTATCATTGATAATTTCGATGGTCTAGAATACAAAGCTTTGCTGGTTACTGGATTCGTTGAATTCAATTTCAGACTAGTCATAGCATTTAGGGTTTAAGGTAACACTAGGTGGAATTTGCAAACTTAGGGTTTAGGGTATGATTGATGATTGGAGATGATTTACTAAGTAACGGATTGGTAGATACTGGTTCCGGTTAAAATCGATTCCATAGTAGCTATATAGCATTAAGGGTTTATGGTAAAAAGATGCAATTTGCAAGTTTCTACAACTTGGGGTTTATTTGGTTATGATTTATGATTTCGATACTCTAGAATGTGAATCATTTGCTGGTGACTGGTTTCGGTTAAAGTTGGCTTCAGAGTCGTTATAGCATTTAGGCTTTCTGCTGTTGTATTATATCTCTGGACTACGACGACCAACCAAAGCTTGTCTGATTTAAGGGTCTTGTGTTTTCTTGTGTAATAGATTCCAAAAGGTCATGTTTGGATTCAGGGAGATAACTTGTATGCTTCAACTGATTCACGCCATTTTGGACCTATACCTTACAGTCTCATCGAAGGAAAAGCTCTTCTGCGGGTAAAATCTTTCTAATCTGACATTTTTTATCTCTCAAAATTTCTAGCTATATCAAGCTATTATGAATGATACAGTGACAATAATATTTACAGTAGTAACCTATGTGTTTGCTTCTCTAGGTCTGGCCACCGGAATACTTTGGGTCATTGAGATGACGATCATATTCATAGAGACATTGAGGTTGTCTCTGTGCGGTATCGGTTTCTTCCGCAAAAATGACGCGTCAAAGAAGGATTATCCGAGCGGTTTTATTGTTTCTTGGATACACATTTATTTTCTCTCTGTATTTGATCTTCACTTATTTTGAAAACGATGACCCGGAGATAATACAGTGACTAACAAGTGTTTTGAGAGATAGCTTAAAGAGCTGAGATTTGTAGTATCTAGCTAGTTATAGTATTTGACTTAAGACAGAGGCCGAGAGTAGAGCTTGTTCTGATGATATTTACAAGTTGATGCTACGGATTTTTTTTTAGCATTTAAGTGAACTCTCAAGATAAAAGTGTTAAGTGAAGAGAAAAAAAATTAAGTGTTTCAAGAACTAAGTACATACCGACATTCTTCTATCTCTTTTCTTTTCCAATGCAAACTATAGAGGAGAGCATTGGAAATCAATTGCAAGAGAGTAGCGTTAATTCGCAGCTGATTTGGAGGACTAAACAGAAAATTCAAAAAATATAGGTAATATTTGGAAAATTTTTGAAGTTATTGACTCTTTCAGAGAATACAAAGATAGGTTAAAAAATAGGTCTAAGGGTAAAAGAGACAATTCGAAGCTTCTTCTTCATCATCTTCTTGGGGCTTATAAATACACATCGCCGCAACTAGGGTTAAAATCCAAAGTGCCTTTGAGAGATCAGAGCAGCGAGATTTACAATGCTGTTCTTGTTCCGTTGCGGGCATAAATCAAAACCCAATGATCTTTTCTTTTATCTCTTCTTGCAATTAATCTTTCATAATCGCAAATCGGAAGAAAAGATCTCACATTTCTATGATCAGAGGAACCAAATCTTTTTTTTTTTTGAATCGTTTTTATTTCTTTTTTGTTTATGTGATACGGCCGATCCAAATGGGTTCTTGCGTCGTCTAATGCTAGTTCCCAATTTCACCCGGCTAAGATTTATATTCAATTGTAGTGGAGCAGTCTCTCTCTCTCTGTCTATGGTTTTTTTTTAACATGTTTATTATGTCATGACTGAAACCAGAGATTCTGCCCTACATTTTTGTTTGTTTAGTATCAATCGATGACACTATGATAGAAAAGACTGTTTTTTTTATTTATTAATATTATCCGGAGGTTTGGTGTCTCGTTGGTTAAAATTGTATATGTGAATCTCATTGGTAAAATTTGTATATGCTCGCTTGGTTTTACTTGGTACATTCTGAAACATATCTTGCTTGATAATTCCAAGTCTGCTTTCTTCACTACATAAGCGCTTCTGGCGTCATTTCAAATTTATTAACTCCATCCTATCAGGCAAATATCCACTGATTGACCGAGGTCAAGTTTTCTTCACAAAATGTATACTGTTGTTTTTTGGTAATTGATGCTTGCTTTGTTGTGCAAGCCTCGCCAAGCAACATAATTTATCATCGTCAAGATCGAAGTTATTTGTATGTGGGATTTGATGTTAGTTTACCCCATGAGCTCGTTCCATTGCCGCACACCCATTGAAAAGAGATTGAGAAAAGAAAACTATAGAAAGAGAAAGAAAAGAAACAAAAATGAGACAGGTTCATGGAATATAATATGATGATTTCCCCTTGTTAGGATTGATTCATTAACGTGGCTATATTAAAGCCAAAATGGTTACATAAAATCCAGAATACAAGTAAGGTTATTCACAGAACAGAACATACATGTATTCTGGCCGATTAAGATCCAAACAATCTCGATTGACACAAGTCTTCTTAGCTAGGTATTTAAATTACTTCACATTTTTTGTGAGAATGCCGAGTCATATTTGAGATAAATATGAGTTAACCGGAAGATGAACCTTTGGATGATGAACGATTTTAAGAAGATCATGAAATCGTGTGAGAAAATAAGAATGAAGTTGTTTTACGTTTAACTTTTATATTCTTTTATTGAATTTGTATTTAATTTTATTTTTCGTTGATCCTTTGAAATAGAAGAAGGGCACAATCGATATGGCAAAATATGATTGGTCAGGTGACTTATGTGATTTATTAGAGTATTTTAAGGATGTAAAAGAAAATAACAACCGGACAGTTTTCTCCAGTTTTTTTTTTTTATCTAGGATTTCATCCACCATGACGAGTGAACGTAAGCAGCAAGGCACGGAGAATAAACTAAGCGTAGCCGGATCCAATAAAGGATCTTCAAGCTTTAATTTGATATCTGTTGATCTCTTCATCCATATCTTGTCAAGATTATCTCTAAAGTCTATAACAAGGTGTCGTTGTGTATCAAAGCAGTGGTCATCCAAATTCGCCGTCCAAATTACACCCTGCTGTTCCCTATCAAGTTCCCTGCTCCACCGCGTCTCCTTTTCGCTTGCAAAAATATTCAAGAGTATTCCTTCAACTCTTCACCTCAGAAGCCGAATATGAACTCGTCTCTGGTAGCAGCTCCTCATCATAGGATCAGTAGCTCAAACTTCTTTCAGTTCTGTCGCCCTATCCGCGGACTGGTCTGTCACCATCATATCGAAAACAATTATTCAGTGGCGGTGGTTTTTAACCCCTGCACATGAGTCTTTAGTCTTACCCAAACTGAGAATATTGGAGGAGGGGGTGCACCCAGAGAGGAGGAACAGAGGAGAAAGATATTCTTTTGTGTTTGATCCAATCGATAAGCAGTTTAAGGTATTGCGTATTACCTGGTTGCGTAATGGCTCACACGAGTGGTCGTCCAGTACTGATTATCAAGTTCTCACAATAGGGACTGGAAATGGATCTCTCATATGGAGAAATATCCAATGCAGCACAATTCAGTGTCCTCTAAGCGTTAGTGGGATATGCATCAACGGTGTTTTGTATTATCCAACAAAGATCAATAACGAAAAACGTATGATTGTTTGCTTTGATGTTAGGTTTGAGAATTTCAGTTTTACTGACATTGATCAAGAAGACTTGGCAACATGCATCTCATATCCTTACACTTCTACCCTGATCGATTACAAAGGTAAATTAGGTGTTTGTAATTGTACTATTTACGATAATCTTCTTGTTAAGTTGTGGGTTTTGGAGGATGTCGAGGAACATAGATGGTCAAAGCATATCTACCAAACACAAATGCCCCGTGCAGCGAGCTCTATAAGCCTTGCAGGAATGGTTTCTAGTGGCGAGATTGTGTTGTACCTGTTGGGATACAAACCAAGTCCCACATCCGATGTTTAAAGAGACTATCATTAATATATAAAGGATTAGAGTCAATCCACTAATTGCCAATTAGTTTTTAGTTGAAAGTCCAAAATAAACTCAAATTTAACAGTAACCACGCAATGTACAAGAGCCTTTCTTCATTTATTACTACAATCTCGAGAGCGGAATTATCACAAGAGTGAGACTTGAAGTTCCAATATTTAAAGAGTTTTCCTATTCTAGATTTTACACATTTTCAGACTTTGACGAG
Organism: Camelina sativa; assembly: GCF_030686135.1. Lineage (NCBI taxonomy): Eukaryota > Viridiplantae > Streptophyta > Magnoliopsida > Brassicales > Brassicaceae > Camelina > Camelina sativa. Next base: position 29,893,632 of record NC_141882.1, read on the forward strand.
GATCTGACGCCTATCTAAGTGTTAACTTCTCCCAAAGATCCAGACATAACTAATCACATCATCTATATTTTTTGTCTTTTTTTTTTTTTTTGTCCCGCGTCTTTTTTTTTTATGTTACAATTTCTCTTCTTAGTTACAGAAACACAGTTTGTTTAGTTTGTTTGTTGAACTCATTGAACCAAAAAAGTTGTCAGCTTACAGTGTCTTTTAGTTATATTTGGTAGCAGTCTCGATCTTAGTTGTTATGGCTTAAGGATTCTCAAAGCACCAATGGATGCCACTATGCAAAACTCGTAGGCTTAGGAGTTAGGACTAATTTAGTGTTTGTGTTTGACTGTTTTCTGATCTACTCAAAACTCGAAATTATCATTCGTGTAACCAGGAAGTACTGGAGTACAAACAACATGTCCTTTTTTTTTTTTTTTTTTTTGACAGTCAAACCCCATATATTAAGTTATCGGAGTTGACTCTCTTCGAGAAAGAGCCAGTTAGGTACCGATGAGCTTACATGGGAAAAACAGAAACCTCGTGCTCTTGCACATTTCGCAAGTTTATCGGCACGGATATTTTCATCTCGGGAAATATATCTAATACTAAAATGAACAAATCTATCTCTGAAATGAGTAAAATTCTTCAATTCTGATGAAAAGGTCGGCCAATCCTCGACATTAGACGTCATCCTTAGGAGGTCTGAACAATCCGTAGCAAAAAGAGTTTTATCCAAGTCCAACACTAATAAGCACTCCATAGCCCAAATAAGGGTATCTAACTCTGCATGTAATGGGGATAAGCTCCTGCGCGATCCTTTTAGCCCCATGTGCAGGATTCTATTACCCATAGACGCAATCCATCCATGCCCACTTCTATCCACCTCTGTGTGCCAAGATCCATCTATAAAGCATACAAGAGATTCTTGAGAAATTGGGCTCGAAGGTATGCATGCTTCGACTACCGCTGGTGCTACGCCTCTGTTATTTGCTCTTCTCCAAACTTCTTCTTCTTGGATAGCTTTCTCCGGTGTATTTTGCGGAGACTCAGAAATATTTTCAAACACTTTCTTATTTCTTGCCTTCTAGATGTACCACATCATCCACGGGAACGTCCTCAAGTTTTCATCAGTTGCACCAGAGTCTCTACCACACCCATATAGAAAGTCTAGGTTGCTATATAGGGAAGGTGAAGGGAACACCATAGGATGGGAAGGGATTGTCGATAAAGCCCATACTTGACGAAACAACATGTCCTTTTTTCACTTGATGTTGTAAAATTAGCATGGAGACGCCTTAAAAACTCCAAGAAGAAGCGAAGTACCATATACGTGTTTAATCTTTTAATCTGGCTATTCAAAAAGATAAAAGAATTCATGTATTATTTTGTAGTATAAAAACAAGAGGAGTGATTGGGGCCAGCAATTAGTGAGTAGGTATTTGAGACCTAAATAAAGCCCAACTTATGGAGCATGAGATAGAAGACTCTAGTAGGATTCAGTTTCCTAATTCCCTGTTTTTCAGAATCTACGATCTCATCCCATGATCACAGATCCAAAATCTAGGGTTTTAATTCATCATGAGAAAACGTAAGCAGCAAGTCTCCAAGGATAACCTAATCACAGAATACGAAGATAAGTTAAAAAAAAAAAGGCTGAAGGGTAGAATAGATAATTCAAAACACTGAAGGTCTTCTTCTTCTTGCGCTTATATTATAAACATCGCCGCCATAATTAGGGTTAAATATAAAGTGCTTACCAAAAAAAAAGGGTTAGATACAAAGTGCCTTTGAGAGATCAGAGCAGCGAGGTTACAAGGCTGTTCTTGTTCCGTTGCGGGCATAAAATAAAACACATATTGGTCTTTTCTCGATTCCCTCTTGCAAGTAATCTTCATTATTGCAAGTCGGATGAGAAGATCTCACGTTTCGTTGATCAAGAACCAAACCTTATTTTTATTGTTTGTTTTTTCTTCTTTATGTTGTTGTGTGTTACGGCCGATCCAAATGGGTTCTTGCATCATATGCTAGTACCCAATTTCACCCGGCCAAAATTTAAATTCAATGTAATGGAGCAGTCTCTATCTCTCGATCGATGATTTTTTACATGTTTCTTTTGGTCATGTCTGAAATCATAGATTCTGCCCTATATTTTGTTCGTCCTTTGATGAATTTTCTTTTATCTTAGAGGTAGTGAACAGAGATTTTGTTCCGAAATATATAACATGCAGAACTAGATTTTTTTTTTTTTTTTTTTGTAATGGATGCTTGATTTGTTGTGCAAGCCTATTGTGGTATGGATATTTCAGTGGTAATATTAATATACTAATATTACTATTCTAGATGACAAAAGGAGTTAGAAGATTTGGACTACGTAGCATCTTGCTTGTTTGACATTGGTGATTGATTCCTGAACCGGTCAAAGTTCAAAATTGTAATTGGTAATAAATTAAACTGTTTTTACAAACATGCTGTGAGATTATCATGATAAGAGTCATCAGACGAGTTATTTCAATCTAACTTTTCGATGTAAGAATTCCTAAGATGCTTGACTTGGATTTTGAATTACGATGTAGCATCTTGCTCGTTTTAACTAATCCCCATCACAGGAGAGTCTTTAACCTTACCCAAACTGAGTGGGTTTGATCCAATCGACAAACAGCTTAAGGTATTGCGTATTATCCTTAATGCTATGGATTTTCTTGATACATGCATTAGAGCTAAAAAAAAACAACTTAATGGTTAGTCTATGGTCCACTGAGTATCAAGTTCTCACAGTAAGGGACTGAAAAAATTGATATCTTATATGGAGAAATATCAAATTGTGCACAATTCAGTGTCCTCTAAGCGATAGTGGGATTGGGATATGCATCAATTAATGGTGTTTTGTATTATCCATCAAAGATCAATAACGAAAAACATATGATTGTTTGCTGGAATGATTTCTAGTAGCGAGATTGTGTTGTACATCACAATAGTTTTACTATTGTACGACTTTACACATTTCCAAACTTTGTAGTGGCTGTGAGCCTGCATCATATGCTAGTTCCCAATTTCACCCGGCCAAAATTTGTATCCAATATAGTGGAGCCGTCTCTCTCTCAATATTTTATATGTTTATTATGTCATGTCTGAAATCAGAGATTCTGCCCTATACTTTGTTCGTCTTTTATGGATCTTTTTAAAAATCTTAGAACAGAGTTGTTAATACGAAATATTTAACAAAACAAGGTTTTGGCTTTTTGGTAATGGATGCTTGATTTCTTGTGCAAGCCTATGTCAGTGCTAATTTAGAAAAATAAGATTACAAGATTTGGACTGCGTACGTAGCACTCTAAATATTTAACATTGATGATTGATTTCCTGGTTCGTCTCGTGGATTGAGCCTAGCCCCAATGGATTACCACCAACGTTTTCCTAGTCGTCGCCTAATTCTACTTATTAGAACCTAAGTTTATAAAATTAAAACGCAGATTTAAAAGACGAACAAATTAAATTCATATAAATATTTATTAACATGAACAAATTGGGGTTTGAATATATCATATTTCATGAAAACGAGAAGAAATATGATCATCGAATTATGGAATTGCTCGCTCTTACAAACCTTTGTATAGAAGAAACCTAACTCCATCTCACGTTTTTGGTTTTGTTTATTTAAATTACACACATTTGAAAGAAGTGTGGTTATATAAGGGGAAAATGACCAAAATCAACCCTAACTATTTGCTAAATGCTTTTTCATACCTAGAGTTCAATACCTTGCAAATAACGGCATGAACTGTGTTAAAATTCAAATTTGCTACCTAAACTATAGATATTGTTGTCCATTTCAACATATGTTCGAACGGTGTTAAGTGAGAGTTTAACAGTGTTGAGTCATACGAGTCGTGGTGTCTATGTGGCAATGAGATTGATTGAAACGATGTTGTTTTAGTTATTTTTGGGTGTGTTATGGTTGCTACGAAATGGCTAAAACAACGACGTTTTAGTTAGTCCTAGTGCCTTGTGGACACTAAAGGTTGTGTGACTCTGCACCGTTAAACTTCAACTTAATATCGTTGGAACATATGTTTAAAGTGACAACATTTCATATAGTTCAGGTAGCAAATTTGAATTTTAGCACTGTTCAAGTTGTTATTTGCATTATGTTAAAGTTTAGGTATGAAAAAGCGTTTGGCAAATAATTGAAGTTGTTTTTTGCCATTTTTCCGGTTCTACAAGCTGGAGAAGTAATTTTTTTTGTTTGTAAATGTAAGATTGGTTAATGGGAAAAATGTCATTAAAATTCCCAAATTTATGTTTTCGTTGATTTTAATCATGAAGTCTGTGTTTGGAGGAATAAAACACTAGCTATCTGTTGACTTCAAAATAAATCCCAAACTTTCGTTGACTTAGCTATTTGAGGCACCACATTAAGTGGTCAAACAGAGCAATTAAACGGGGTTAATTATCCGTTAACGATTTCCGTTTACAACAAAACGACGCCGGTTTATTTATCTTGTAAACCCGACAAACCCTAATCGATTTCTCATTTCCCCCAATTGACAAACCCTAATCGATTTCAATTATCCCAAATCAGAAACCCTAATCGATTCATCAATGACTCCGAGAAAGAAGATTGCTACTCGTCGTCCTAAACGGAAGAAGCCTGATAATGCTGGTGAATCCTCTGCTCACGAGTCTATTGCTCACGGTTCAATTGCTCTCGAGTCGACTGCTCCTGGTTTGAACGCTCCCGAGTCGACTGTTCCCGAATTGGCTGGCGGGGTAAGTACTGCAATTATTCCGTATAATTCTAGTCCCTTAAGTGAGCCTCTTCCTTTAGAAGAGCGTGATTGTTGTCCCTTTGAAGAATTTGATGTCGTTAGTGGAGATGATTGTGAGGTTGGTGGCGACGAAGATTGTGATGATACTGGGTACGAAGCTGGTGTCGAAGAAGACCTCAACGGAGAGGAAGATGATAATCAGGGGAATGGAAATGGAAACAAGTGACTCTGTTGCAAAAACAAACACCATTACTTACCATTGCATAGATAATCAACATTGAATTTCTTAGTGACTGCTTACATCTCTTTTATTTGTCCACGAGCTTAGATCCCTTTTTGTTATACACCTGAAGAACAGTCGACCAGGATTCTCTTCAGTTCTTGATGTAAAGATCATTACACTGGCTCCACAAACACACTTCGATGGCACTCCACGGTCAAACGAAGCTACCACTGATATCTCTGAGCTAGAACTCATCTCGTCAACTCGAAGAAGAAGAGAGAAATCGAATAAGAGAGATAAATCTAATAAGAGAGATAAATTGAACAATCGGGATAATTGAAGTTGGGGGAAATGAGAAATTAGGGTTTGTCAATTGGGAGAAATGAGAAATCGATTCTCAATTTAGGGGTTTTAGAGATATAGAACCGGCGTCGTTTTGTTATAAACGGAAATCGTTAACGGATAATCAACCCCGTTTAATTGCCCCGTTTGACCACTTAACGTGGTGCCTCAAATGGCTAAGTCAACAAAAATTTGAGATTTATTTTGAAGTCAACAGATAGTTAGTGTTTTATTCCTCCAAACATAGACTTTGTGATTAAAATCAACCAAAACATAAACTTGGGGATTTTAACGACATTTTTTCCATTGGTTAATCGTTTACAAGTGGGCCACAATGAAGGAGTAGTGTATGGTGCCGCCCAGAAAATAATATTGGGCCTTAAAAAACCCCAACTTATGGAAAGTAATAAAGCAAGCGAGAGAGCCACCAAACCTAGCGTGCCCTTCAATCTATTATCCACCATGAATCAACGGAGGTCTTCTTCAACCTCTAGAGAAGAGACAGAATACTTAGATCTGATCCCTGTTGATCTCTTCATCAGTAATATCTTGTCGAGATTGCCAGTGGAGTCTTTAGCTCAATGTCGTTGCGTATCTAAGCTCTGGTCGTCCATAATTCGCCATCCAAATTACAAGATCTTATTCCCGATCAAGTCCCAGGCTCCACCCCGGATCCTTTTCATCATCGAATATGAAGGAAGTCTGTTCTTTTACTCTTCACCTCAGCCTCAAAATCCGGATCAGAACACATCTCTTGTAGCCACCTTTCATCATAGTCATAGGACACGTGGGTCAGATTTCGGTGTGTGTCGTCCTCCGGTTGGCGGATTGGTCTGTCGCCAACATGTTCTTGAGAATGGTTCAAAAGTGGCGGTGATTTGTAATCCCATCACAGGAGAGTATTTAGCCTTGCCTAAACTGGGAATAAATGAAACCAAGTCAGAGTGTCGGTCAAACGCATATGATAAACATTCTTTTGGGTATGATCCTATAGACAAAGAGCTCAAGATATTGCGTATCACCTCGTTTTTGAACAACTCGTTCTTTAACACACGCTACTTTGGTCAGTATCGAGTTCTAACATTAGGGACTGGAAATAAAAACCTCTTATGGAGAAAGATCCAGTGTTGCACAATTCATCATCGTATAGACGATGACAAGACGATATGCATCAATGGTTTTTTGTATTATCCAGCAGTGTTCCAAAAGGGAAAAATCCACTGTAGTGCCATCGCTTGCTTTGATGTTAGGTCTGAGACTTTTAGTTTTACTAACTTTGATCAAGACATGTCACTAATAAGGGTGGATTCTTTCCGTTTCACTTTGATCGACTACAAGGGTAAATTAGGTGCTTGTCGTTGTGATTGTTTCGATAATATTTTTGAGTTGTGGGTTTTGGAGGATGCACAGAGACATAAATGGTCAAAGCATATCTACCAAATGCTTAATCCATTGCTGCATTTTGCAAGTGTTGTTGGAATGATTGGGAGTTGCGAAATTGTGCTTTGCCCATGCTTTCCAGAAGATCCTTTATTCATCTTTTACTACAACCTCGAGACCAACATTGTCACAAGAGTGAAAATTGAAGCTCCTGTATTGCATAGTGGGTGTTGGGTTCACGCATTTCCAAATTACGTAGAGGATTTGACGCTTATGTAAGTGTTTATACTGCCTCTCAGACAGAACTTATCACATTATCTATCTTTTGTCTCTATTTTTTTTTCTGTTGTGTATTTCCAAGTTATTAGTATTTTCTCTGTTTCGTTTTTCTTTGTTCTTTTTTGTTTTCCTATCAGAAGTAGAGGAAACACACAATGAGCTACTTCCTGTTCTGCCTTAAATTGGTTGACAACTTGCTTGAGGGATCTAAATTTGAAATATTTTGTCTTTAGAACTAACTCTGCAGAGTAAAACAAAAATCCTAACTTTATTTCAATCCTCTGCCTAACCAAAAGTTAAGTTTGAAAAGTCAATATGAGGTTCATTTGTCCCCATGAAAAAAATATTTTCAAATCTTCTGTCAAGTCAAAACAACTGTTGATTTTATTGCAAATACATTTCCATTGTAATACATTACATCATGCACAGACACACTTAAATCGCTCCTACTAATAACAACAACAACAACAAAAAAAAAACACAGTTTCTCCGATAGATGTACACATTCATGATACTTGATGAACAATGTTTTAATTTCGACACTTCACGACCAGGCTCCTCTTCCACCCATGACACCAAGAACTATGGCAACTGTAGCAACAACAGCCTGTGAAAGTAAAGTGTAAAACACCTGATCATGTTAACGATTAATGTATAAACGCAGTAATCTTCTAGTGTGAAAGACTCACTGCGATGGTACAAGCTATGTATCCTGGTTTCTCTCGCGGATCGATCCTAGCACACACTAGAGTGAATACGCCTATGTACCATGGGATTGCACCAAGGAGAAAACCAATGATGAACCTTAACAAAAAAAACTTGAGTTCTTTCAGACTAAAATGTATTAAAACCAAGTCTAGCTAGTAGCTAATTTGAGATTGCTTAGAAAACAAAAAAAAAAAAAACTTACAAGAACCAACCGAGGCCAAGACCACAACAAGGAAGACGGTTTTCTCTTGCAGGTATTCCTTCAGAAACAGGGTAACCTGCAAATTTAGTTACACATTTGCTGCTTTTAAAGCTTTGTGAACACAGAAAGAGAGCTTTTAGAAGTGACTTTTACTATAGAGATCTGATTTTGTAACCTTTCAAATTGGAACCTTTTTCAGTAACTATGGAGATACTATCAAAAAGGGTTGACGAAAGATGAAACAAAGTTTAAACTTTTCATCTTGAAAATCTGATATTCGGAGATCGTTACTTACCGGGAACGGTTTGATGTTCTTGAATGTATTGATGAACGGAAATGTCGTGACAAGCTGCTCCCGGAGGTGGAGACGGCTGAGGAAATCCGGTAACCGGATGATGCGACGGAGGATGAGGATACGGCGGAGGAGGATAAGTAGGGACACCTTGAAACGTGCCGTAAGATGAAGGAGAAGCTCCTCTGTTTTTGTCTTTTTCTTTGCTCATTCTCTCTTTTCAAATTCTTTATCCTCTCTATCTCTCTCTCTATCTCATTATTGTTAGTTTAATAAGATTTAAGGTTGTAGCAAATTAGACACGTGGCTGCAGACACATGGACGACTGGTTGTTGTTAGAAAAAAATTTATTTAGGTTATGCTAATTGTTAATTAAAGTAGTTGACACATCAATCAGCAAAACCAAACAAAAGTTGAACACGCAATTACTGTCTTCATCATCTTCATAACAAATATATATATCCCACATGTAACATGTTCAATCTAATTTGCACAATCTTCTAATGATCTTATCGAATGCAACATCATCATATTGGACAAATAAACTGGCTTCTAGTAAAATATAGAAGGGAAGGATGAGTGGAAAAGATAAATAAATTGTGTAGTTATAATGATCTTGTAACTCACATATCATATTTGTGCTGGTACTGCAACATCAATCATCTTTGTATATTGTAACTCACATATCATATATGTGCTGGTACTGCAACATCAATCATCTTTGTATACGCAAGTCAGATCTAGGTTATTATGATGAACTGATGGAATACTTTAGCTTACTAATTAGCGGAAGAACCTTTACTTGACATAATGAATGTGAATGTTAATTTATTTATCTTTAGCTAGACGTGAATTGTGTTGCATCTCTTCTCCAGCAATACTTGCCTAATTAATTGTTTTTATAGAATAACGCTAGTATCGTGGGGATGAATGGTAATGATGTCGGGGTGCCCTTAGATTTTATAAAGCATTGTTTTTCCATCCATCCTGTCCTATGTGGGACATTCAAAAAGCTAATGTGAATTATGCGTTTTGTGTAACCGCGAAATATTTGTAGTCGTGAGCTGGATAGATCAATGTGTCTTTTTGGTAATGTAGAGATATCTGGTAAAAAAAGAATAGCATTTTAGAATGAACCTTTGAATGGTATGAGTCACTTTCTTTGCATGTGGAGTGTGAAACACTTGCCTGTGACTCAGGCTGTAAGTTTACAGACTCGGTAGTGTATGGCGATAGACCTTATGAAGTCCAGTTCCAGTGAGTGTTTAAAACATAGATTAAGCTTCAAAAGCTAAATAGAGTATAATTTTGTACAAACCAAAACTAATTTATTATTATTATTTTTTTTTTTATAACCCATGTCGCAAAATTCCATTTTTATACTCTATTTTAACTTTTTAGGGAAACAAAACAAAACATTGAACTTTTTATTTTAAAAAAACGGAAAAAAAAATATGATATTTAAAGCAAAAATTACCAGAGCAGAGCAGGTTGGTTTATCCGACGGCGAGAAGAGAGAAAGATAAATACAATAAGTGAAAAAGGTCCCAACTTGTGTGTCTCTCTTTCTCCAACTACCCTTTCGTGCTTAGCTGTCCACTCTCTCTCTCTCTCTCTTCTTTGCCGATGAAATCTTCTTCTTCATCTTCTTCCGTATCCTCTATCTACATGCCCTAATTTACATCTTCTCCTTTCTTCGATTGATTCCGTTAAAAAATCTCACCTTTTTCAAAAAATTCAGATTCCTCAAGTTTTTTTTTTGGTGATATGCCTACTTGGTGGGGAAGAAAGTCCTGCAAGAACAACAACAATAGCAGAGGAATCTCCACAGACAGAGATATCAAGAGCTGTGGTGTTGGTGTTGTTGTTGTTGATCCTCCTCTCACTCCCACTCGTGCTGCTACACCTCGTTGCAGTCGTGAATTCGCCGGAGCTTCTTCTTCTGCCTTCTCTGGTTTCGACTCTGATTCTACAGAGAAGAGAGGTCATCCTCTTCCTCGTCCTCTCCTCTCTCCTGTTTCCATCCATCAAGATCATGTGAGCGGATCCACTTCTGGATCTACCTCTGTTTCTAGCGTTAGCTCCTCTGGATCAGCTGAAGATCAGAGTCAACTTGTTGTGTCTAGGTTTGCTTTTTCTTTGTTCTCTTCCCCTTCTTTAATTAGGACATATTGATATTAAAAAAACTCCATTGGATTGCTTGTACGGATCAAGAACCTCTTTAGCAATCAAAGATTACGTTTTTATTGCTGTTTGGATTGTGGGTTTTGTGTCTCTAACTCGTTAAGCATATATAGCAGAGGTCATTGTGATGTGAAATTGAACGAGAGAGCTTCTCCAAAGGTAGTAACTACTAGGCCCACGTCTCCGTTGCATCAGCGATTGGCTGGAGTCGTGAGTTTAGAGTCTTCTACAGGGAGGAATGATGATGGAAGGTCCTCCTCTGAGTGCCACCCTTTGCCTCGACCCCCTACTTCTCCTACAAGCCCTTCTGCTGTTCGACCCCCTACTTCTCCTACAAGCCCTTCTGCTGTTCATGGTTCCAGGATTGTTGGAGGTTACGAGACGCCCTCTCCTTCAGGGTTTTCCAAGTGGAAAAAAGGGAAATTTTTGGGGAGTGGCACCTTTGGCCAAGTCTATCAAGGGTTCAACAGGTGAGAGAATCAGTTTTTTTTTCTACTCTGATTCGCTTAAAGATAGTTTTAGATAAGGATCATCTTATTTAATGAGTCAGTTGGCTTAATTTCTAGGTGACTGGAGTTAGTTAGCTAACCTTGGGTTTAGCAAAACCTTCCCACTTCTCTAGATCATGTAATGTGCGATGTTCAGATAGATAGGTTGTTTGATGCTAGCTTTCTCCGTAGGTGGAAACTATATTTGCATCTTGTGGATCCGGAGGCCATTACTATTGATATCTAGGTTAGTAGCTCTCTTAAACAAGTATCCAGAGATGATGTTACATGTGATGGGCTTGAGTACATCCGTATATGTTATGGCTCCTGCGAGGGTTTTACCTGTGATACGCTGTTTAGTTATGTTGGTGGGACATTTGTAATGGTTCATGTCCGCAATTATTTGATCAAATTTGAAGGTTAACTTCGCCTGCTTTCTAGATAAAGGCAATAGAAAGCAAAAGTTTCTATTAGGCCAGCTCCTTACATTATAACTTTGTCGCGTCCTCCTTTTTAAGTTGGTTGTTTCCATCGTATAATGTTTTCGCCAATCTTACAGCGAGAAAGGAAAAATGTGTGCTATTAAAGAGGTCAAGGTCATTTCTGACGACCAAACGTCAAAAGAATGTCTGAAGCAACTAAATCAGGTTTATCTCGTTCGCCTCATCTTTTGTATATGTCAAGATCTGATTACTTGCAGCTCTTATGTAACGAAATTGTGAAATACTCTAATATTTTTCACACCTCTAACCACACTATTCTATTTGCAGGAGATAAATTTGCTTAGCCAGCTTTGTCATCCGAATATTGTCCAGTATTACGGAAGTGAACTGGTATGTGTCAATATCTGTGAGCTTAAGGAAAAGAAGAGATCATATAATGCTTTGTTGAGTTTAGGCAGCTTAAGATTGTTATATAGAAACCAATATTGAAGCCTGGCCTGGACATTGTTATGCTTGTAGAGTGAAGAAACCTTGTCCGTCTACTTGGAGTATGTGTCCGGTGGTTCAATCCATAAACTACTTAAGGAGTATGGTTCTTTCACTGAACCTGTTATCCAAAACTACACGCGGCAGATTCTCGCTGGGCTTGCCTATTTACATGGACGAAATACAGTACATAGGTATTCAAAATGACATCTTCAAGGTTGGATGAAATTTAATTTTGTCTCTTCTTGGACGCTAATAAAGAGTGATTTTGTTCTAATAGGGACATCAAAGGAGCAAATATATTAGTTGATCCGAATGGTGAAATCAAGTTGGCAGACTTTGGGATGGCCAAACATGTAAGTATATGTTTTATCTCCTTTATATTATGTAGTTCTTGAAATTTATGCTTGCAGAAGCTCTAATAGCCATTTCTTTCTGCAACAGGTAACGGCCTTTTCTACTATGCTTTCTTTCAAAGGGAGTCCGTACTGGATGGCACCCGAGGTAGTTCCACTATTCTCAATTTTAACTTTTCTCTGGCAAGTGGTGCAGTGGAAGGCCATTATGTTGTTGCAGCTGATAGATAATCATATCATGCTTCCGTTCTTTCACAGGTTGTGATGAGCCAAAATGGCTACACTCATGCAGTTGATGTCTGGAGTTTGGGTTGTACTATTCTCGAAATGGCAACATCAAAGCCACCTTGGAGCCAGTTTGAAGGGGTATAGATGATACTGAAGATTGAATATAATTTTTTGTGCACTCTTCTTTTTATTATTCTGAAGTTTTTACTGAATATTCTTACCAGGTTGCAGCGATTTTCAAAATCGGAAACAGCAAAGACACCCCAGAAATACCTGATCACCTTTCAAATGATGCAAAGAATTTTATAAGGCTTTGTCTGCAACGAAATCCGACAGTACGTCCTACAGCTTCTCAGCTTCTAGATCACCCTTTTCTACGTGTACATACAACAAGAGTGGCTAATACTAGCATGCCCAAAGATGCCGCCCCACGCTCCTTTGATGGAACCTTTTCACTGGTATGTGTATAATGCATATGTTGGGCTGGATCAATTTAATTTCCTACCACCAAGTTAAAACTTGAATTTCTTCTTGAGCAGCCTACAAGGGAATCCTATCCAGGGAGATTGAGCCATGATAATTACCAAAGACAGCCATTGTCTAGAGCTATAAAGAGTCCGAGGTAAAGGGTTTGTAGCTCAATCTATCTACGCTTGTTCCTGTCAACTTATCTCGTATTTGGTTCTTGCAGCAGAGAAAACGTAAGAGCGATCACATCATTGCCAGTATCTCCATGTTCAAGTCCTTTACGCCAACTTGGGCCAGCATACAAAAGTTGTTTCCTGTCACCTCCTCACCCGTCTTACGCATTTCCTGGGCTCGACAGTGGGTACAACCTAGCAGAGTTTGCTGCAAGCCCTTTCAGGATGAAGAAAGACACAATGATAGAACCGTCTAGTTTCAGGACTCAAACACCGAATACACCCTTGAGATCAAGACTGGTGTAAAGATCGAGAGCCTGGGAGTCAAATACCATAAACAAGGCCCAAGGAACATGTATAAAACACAGTGTCTCCCCCTGGTTTTGGCCTTCTCCTTCTCTAGACCCTGGGAAATGCGAAGTTATGATACCATAGTTGTGTGTGTTGGGGTATCTACTAGAAGTGGAGATTTTTGGAACAAGAAGGAGAAATTAGGGGGAAAGAGAGATGTAAAGAGAAACACGAAATGAATACAAAGTTTATAGAGTGAGAAGTAAAGATAGTAAGTTGTGTTGTTTATAAAAGATGATAATTCAACCATTTGTTTTCAACTTACAGTGTGAATATACTTTTCAGAAGAAAAAAAAAGTCATTAATTTGAATTAATCATGTTTATTTTCTATTAAAACATGAGTAGTTTTAGGTTTGAACATAGTTGAGGAGTTTGTCGAATTTCAAGTTCCCACTATGAAAGAGATGGTAAGTTTATCTCTATCTAACGCTGAGTCATTGTTTTATCGGATTGAAAAGCTCATGTTAAATGAAAAGTAGTTGACACATCAATCAGCAACCAGACAAAAGTTGAACATGCAAGTTAGTACTATCTTATTCATAACAAATTCCACATGTTCAATCTAATTTACACAAGTTTTCTTATTATCTTATCTTAAAACGGACGCAAGTCTCATTGGACCAACACATTCATGAACAAACTAATCTCACGGAGAAAGATAACAAGCTCGTCTCTCTCACGCTGAGTCATTGTTTAATATGTTTAAGGGTTTTAGCAATTATCGACACGTAGCAGCAGAACATGGATGAGTAGTTAGAAAGCACATTTAGATTATGTTGATTGAAGTAGTTAGACAAATCAATCAGCAAACCAAACAAAAGTTGAACACGCAAATACTGTCTTCATCTTCATAGCAAATTCCATATGTTCAATCTAATTTACACAATCTTATCTAAGCCGGAAGCAAGTTTTGTAGAATGAAGATAAAATTACGTGACAAACACACACTCCTGAACAAACTACTGTCAAGAGTTTTATTGGCTTCTGGTAAGATATAGAATGAAGGAATAGATAAAGAAAGGAGAAACAAATTGAGTAGCGTTTTAGTTGACTTGAGAAGGCACATCTTGTAGTCCACATACCATATTTGCTGGTACTGCAACATCAATCATCTTTGGATACGCCAGATTCAGATCTGTGAGAGCAAAAACCGCGGTTATGTATGAGCTGAGGAAATACTTGAGCATACTACCGAGTGGAAAAGACTTACTTGACATAATGGATTTGAATGTTTCTTTATCTTTAGTTAAACGTGGGTTGTGTTGCATCTCTTCTCCAACTGTACTTACCTGAATATTCACAGAAAGATGTATAAGTAACTGTGAGGATGAATTGCATTTTCATTAAACAAGCCAATGTGAATGAATTTGCATAGAGCATTACCTCGAAACCTTTGTAGTCGTGAGCTGGATAGATCAATGTGTCTTTTGGCAATGTAAATATCTGGCACAAACATCAACAAAAGCCGTTTGATATAAAGTCCTTATAAATGTAAAAAAACTTTACCTGTGGAGGAGTCATAAGAAAGTTTGAAAACACTTGCCTGAGAGTGCACAGACTCATATAGCTGATCCGAGCTTCCTCCCTGCAATAGCATAGTAAAGTTAGACCAATGTCCCATTACAAATTTTTTTTATCTTTTGCATCCACATTGCTGTTTTTGGTTCCTCATTACAAAATTTCCTCAGGTTTGAAGTACCTGAAAGTCAGTCCTCCCACAACCCCGGATGAGTACAGCATCCCCGGTAAAAGCCATTCGTGGTTGGGGCTGATCAGCCTCTTCTCCAGTCACATATGTAACACATCCTGCAGTATGTCCAGGTGTAGCACGAGCCTGCCACAGTAAAATTTGATTACTACTCTCTGGACTTTATAGTTTCTCTCAATGGTTTGAAATTTTGGTTTCATACCTCGAGGTATATATCGCCGATGGATACTTTATCACCGTGTTCAAGAAACATATCTGCTTTGGAACCACTTGCTTTCGATATAACGGACTTCACACCCGGGAGCTTAGTCTGTGTAAAAGCAACAACGAGACATGTTCTAAAATTTCAGATTTAAACCAAAAGCAGGGAAATGTAAACACAATGTAAACATCAAGAAAGAGAAAGAGACCTTAAGAAGTCCAGTTCCAGTGACATGATCAGCATGAACATGAGTGTTCATCGCATAGATAAGCTTCAAACCTAACTCATCTATCAGCTTCAAATCTCTATCAACAGTCTTGTCCACTGGATCAATCAACTGCTCATCATCACATAAAACAAACACAATTCAACAAAATCAGACAAACAAAGAACAAAAGTGCTGATCTTTTTCAATTCCAAATTCAATCACACTCTTGATACATTTCTAATCTGGATAAATCAAACAACTGAAAAACCAAATGATTCAAATTCCAATTGATCCATACAAAAACAATATGATCACATTCATCATGCAGATCGAAAAACACAAAACCCATGTGGAAAAATCAAATCTTTGGAAAGGAAAACATACCAAAGCAGGCTTATCAGGATGAGAAACGTCGGCGAGAAGATAAGTAAAGGTGGAAGATTCTTTCTCAAAGAGTTGGCGAAAGAGAAGCTTCGAGGAGGAGGAGGAAGAAGAACCCATCACGGATCGGAGAAATGTTGGAGGAGGACGGAGGAGACGAGACCTAGAAATGAGAGATTTGGGTTGGATGAGTAGAGGAAGTTGTCGGAGACGTGACAAATGTGTCATCACCATTGTTAATTGTTATAATATCAATCAAAGACGCAACGTAATAAAGTGCTGTGCGTCTATGTCAACACCCCCCCCCCCCCTTCTCGGAACATACGGTGTGGGGTGGGACCAACGATGGATCACAACTGATTTCTTTTAGCCCCGAGACTTCGGTTATTTCAGTGAATTCGATTCGGTTATTTCGGTTTTCCGGTTTTTTTGAGTTTTGAAAATTTTACCGAATTGAACAGAACGGTTTTTCGGTTAATTCGGTTTTAAAATTTCAAAAGCGAAATTAATCGAAATTTGATCAAAAACATGAAAAATCGGATTTTTCGGTTATTTAGAGATAATCTCGTTTTTTCGGTTTTAATTCAAATATTTCGGTTTTTTCGGTTTCGGTTTTTCCGGGTGATTCGGTTATTTTAGGTGTAAATTTTGGGTTTGTTAGATTTTTTCCTAAAAAATAAAAAAAAAAAGTTTTTAAAAAACAATTTGGTTAACCGAAAACCGAACCAAAATAACCGAAATATTTCGGTTTTTTTGAAAAAAAAATTGTACTAATCGGTTCAGCCGCCATAACCGAAACCAAACCGAACACCAAAAATATCGGTTCGGTTATTTTAGTTCGGTTTAAAATCCCAAAGCTAATTTTGTTTATCAGATAAGATTAAGAAAAGGAATTCATCTGAACAGAAAAAAAAAAAGTTATAGGAGATTCTCTCGTCTGTTGTACCCCTTGATGATGGGAGATGAACTATGAAGAAGAGCTTTCAAGTTTTTTTAGATGGACTTAAAAGTCTAAATTAATGGGCTAATAGTGGGCCTAAACTTGTATTTCAAACGAAAGTGTTGCCGACATAATTTCTTACGAGGTGAAGGCGTCAACTTCAAGATGTTTCTTACTATCTATATACAGTTACATTTTTTTGTTATACCCTTTTATTTATACTTATTTACAAAATTAATCTCTAAAAAAATTTCAAAATAATGAGATTTTGTTTCCTAAACATTTTACATATAATTCCAACTAAAAAAGTACACCAGAATCAATATAGAAACCGAAACTATGATATATTTAACCACATTTTGTATTGTATATTGAAGATATTCTATCTTTAAATCCTTTGCAAACAAAGAAAACAACAATTTGATTCCTATTTTGTTTTTCAAAACTTGTAAGCTTTGATTCTTAATGTAAAAAAAACTTCAATTCACATTTATTTAAATATTATAATTAATATATATATAAACTTAATATATATATATATAAACTTAATGAAAAGTTTAAAATATTATGAATATGTAAAATTAGAATTTTTAAAAATACTATATAATATAGTTATATAGTAGATGGTTTATAAAGAGGAGATGTTGGAATTAATAAAATATCATTAAGTTTGTGCTAACACGGGTTAAATTCTCATTTTATTATTTGTCAACACTATTAATATTAGAATATTTGACATAGAAAAATTAATTTGTTAACTAAGATTGTGTAAAATAGTTAAATCATTAAGAAAAACGTGATTTAATCATAGCGTATAAATGACTTATTATGTATTTAGATTCCTTATCTATTGTTATAATAATTAAAAATCAAAATAGAATCTCAAACACTAAACAAAACAAACTAAATATAACAAACAAATGTTCATGAATTATATTACGGGTTAAAAAAATAATATAAACATTCAGCCGCACAAACGGGCGATAAACTTAGTTATTTCTCTATTTAGAAAATATTCAATATTTAACAAACAAATAAAATATAAAATATAAATAATAATAAAAATTATATGCTCGCGGTATACCTAAGATTAAAATCTAGTGATTTTTGTAGTTGTAGGTCCATATTCAGATACTCAATGTCCGATAAGACATTTGGTTTTGACTTCATAAATATAAAATCTTGGTAGCACTTGAATTTAATAATGACTTAAACCAAAATAAAATAGCCAAGTGATTTTCCAACCATATGGGAAAGTATGAAAATTGCGAACTTTGGTATTCGATTCGATTTGATTAAACAATGGGGGGAACAGTCGTGAAGACGACATCGTTTGATCTCGGAACCAACAAAAAGAGGAAGAAAATCTCAAGACTAGTCAACTTCAAGATTTGAGGAAAAAATTGTGGTGAATCAGTGATTCCTTCCGTGTGCTACAGTAGCTCTTGTCGTTTTTTTTGGCTTTTTCGATCTTTCTAAAACAGGAAAACACTTCAGAGTTCGAATCGATTCGGATAATTCTCCTTTTCTGAGATGGATTGATCAAAAAGACTTGATCTTTAGGAATTTTCTCTTCTGGGTTTCTTTTTTTTTTTTTTTTTTTGATCATTGAAAGGGATACACGATGGAGTCTTCGTTGATTCATCATATCATCATTGTGTTGCTCTTACTCTGGTTCATCTCTTCCTTGAATCGATCCCACGCTTTTTTCTATTTCCTCGCTCTCATCTATCTCTACCTGGTACTGTTTCTTCTCTGCTGATGTTATTGATTCCTTTTTTCTGGAGGTTTAGTGGAATGTTTAAAGATTGTTTTGTTTGGGGTTTCTTCAGGTTCATGAACGGTATGTGATGAGGTTAAAGAGAACGTTGCAGTTTGAAGAGAGGAAGCAAGCTAATCAAAGAAGGGTAACTTTTATTTGTCTTTTTTTTTTGTACTCTACTCTTCTTTAGGTGGAAAGTTTTTATCTTTAAGTTCCTAGATTGTAGTTTAGTTGGGAAAGAGAGATCATAGAGATTACCTCTATCTAACAAGATGTTGGAAACTATGACTTTCTAAACATTTGATCTTGTGATGGTTGAAATCGTACAATGAAGCTGCTAGATTTTAGCCCATTTTATGAACTGTCTTAAGGATGCTCCCTCTTCTGCTTTCGCCTGTGTATTTGTTTTCTGTGATAAACTGCATTTGGATTTGATTTGTTTATCCCAAGTTTTCCTTACCCTGCATGAAATTTTGTTTCTTTCCTTGTTCTTTGATGTGCGTCTCTCAGGTTCTATCTGACTCTGAATCTGTGCGGTGGATGAATTATGCTGTGGAGAAGATATGGCCTATCTGCATGGAACAGATTGCATCTCAAAAGATTCTGGGTCCAATCATACCTTGGTTCTTGGACAAGTATAGACCTTGGACAGCGGTATCCGTCTCTAACAAATATATATATTTTTTGGTTCTTGATTCCATATTGCTGTTCTATATCTTAATAGTATTTTAACAGCTCTGTGAATGGCATTTTGGTTTAATTTTGGAAATCACACCTCAGTTGTAAGTACTCACTTTTTATTGCTGACGTCTTCCACAATGTATGTGCAGAAAAAAGCTGTGATACAGCATCTTTACATGGGAAGAAACCCGCCTCTGCTGACTGATATAAGGGTCCTTCGCCAATCTACGGGTGATGATCACTTGGTATAGTTTCAATACCTCCTAGAACATCATTATTTGTTCTCTTCCGTTAATTATCTAGAGCAGAAGTAGAACTTATACTGGAGTTTATACAGGTACTAGAACTTGGAATGAATTTTCTCGCAGCAGATGATATGAGTGCAATACTTGCTGTGAAATTAAGGAAACGGCTTGGTTTTGGGATGTGGACAAAACTGCATTTAACGGGGATGCACGTGGAAGGAAAGGTAGTGCAGCCCTTGCTTTATCTGGATGTGATCGTTTCCCCTTTGTAAACACACTTTTGCGCTTCTACTCTTAAAAGGTGTTGATCGGAGTGAAGTTCCTGCGTCGATGGCCTTTCTTGGGACGCTTACGTGTGTGTTTTGCTGAGCCTCCGTATTTCCAGATGACTGTTAAACCAATCTTCACTCACGGGCTTGATGTTGCTGTACTTCCAGGCATCGCAGGATGGCTAGTAAGTACTCTAACAAGAGTTTTAACAAGAGTTTTAACAAGAGTCTAAAAAACAGTTTTGAATTTCTTCTTCTTCACACTTTTGGTTTTTTTAATTCTTCTAAGTCACCCCTTTTTGTCATCTTTAATCAGGATAAACTTCTTTCAATCGCATTTGAACAGACCCTTGTTCAGGTAAGAATGAGGTTTGCTAGTTATGAATATCCCCTTCTTGTATTTAAGCAAGAAATGGCTCCATCTAAAGATATTGGTTTACGATTTCTTAATATTCCTTCAATTTGGTTGTAGCCAAATATGCTTGTTGTTGACATGGAGAAATTTGTTAGCCCGAAGTCAGGTACGTATTGCAGCAACTCCTTAGCTTCCGTCTTAAATATCTGTTTTCTTATTTCGTCACTTGTAACATTATGTCTACACTCCTGCCACTTGAAATGGCCGGTATCTCTGAAGCTTTCATTAATTTGCACTTTTTTTTCTTGGTTGGCCTCCAGAAAATTGGTTCTTTGTTGATGAGAAAGAACCAGTTGCACACGTCTTAGTTGAAGTCTTTGAAGCATCAGATGTTAAACCATCTGATCTAAATGGTTAGTTTTGATATCACCACATCCACAAGCATTAGTCTTTTTTCCTTTCGGTTTGAAAAACTTGGATGTTTTGGTTTCAGGTTTTGCTGATCCTTATGTTAAAGGGAAACTTGGTTCTTACCGATTCAAAACCAAGATACAGAAGAAAACATTGTCCCCAAAATGGCATGAAGAGTTTAAGATACCAATCTTTACATGGGACTCTCCAAGTATACTCAACATTGAAGTTCGAGACAAAGACCGATTTGTGGATGATACCCTTGGGTTTGTTCCTGAACCTCGGTTCCACTTCTTCAAACTACTGTGAATATCAACAATTTATTGTTTTCGGGTTCCTGTTTTGTTGCAGTGAATGTTCAGTGAATATCGGAGAGTTTAGAGGCGGCCAAAGAAGCGATATGTGGTTGCCTCTACAGAACATCAAAGTAGGAAGGCTGCATCTTGCTATAACTGTAATCGAGGACAATGGAAAGGTAAAAAATTTCTCTGGACACACTACTGTTTTTTTCAGAGTAGTTATATTGAATGCTTTTTATTCTTGAAAACAGTTGAGTGAGGATCCCTTCAAAAGAGCGAATCTAAACAAGGAAGACATACAGACTTCTTTTGCTTCTGATACTGCAAACCAAGGCTCTTTCTCGTCAGACAGGTCTCCAAGTGTTGTGGATAACTTTGAGCCAGTTAACGTTGAAGGGCAAGAAGAGACTGCAATTTGGGTTCAAAAGCCAGGAGCTGAAGTCTCACAGATTTGGGAACCAAGAAAAGGAAAGAGTAGACGTCTTGATAACCAAATACAAAGAAATCCCAATGATGGATCGCCCAAAAATGAAAGCAGCAGCACTGACGAAAATCATGAGGGATCAAAGAATCCAATGAAGTCTGTTGGTAGAGGATTGAGAAAAATTGGGTCAGTGTTTCATAGGAATGGGAAAAAGGAAGAGTTTTTAATTGGAAGCATTGAAGAGGAATCACAGACAGAGTCACCTCGGATCAATCTGAAGGCAATAAACCAAAAGGATGTTGGAGTTAACTTCATCGTTGAAGACAATCTATCGGGTCCTCTTTCAGGAAAGAGTTTAGAATGTGAGAGTTTGGATTCAGAGGAGAATGCAGGTAAAGGTCATATGAAGGATGTTGCAAAGAGCTTTCTAAAACAAGCTGAAAAGTCTGCAAAACAGTTCAAGCACGTGTTTTCACGTAAAGGATCCAAGAAAGCACGAGATGGACAACAAGAAATCGTTCCTGAATCTGACTCTGGATCTTATTCTGACACTTCTGATGAAGATGATGATGCGTTTACCTGTGTACAGAATCTGGCAACAGAAACAGGAACACCGAGAGCTCTTACACGCGATGGGAATATTGCGAGAACAGGAGATGATGATCATGCAGATTCAACAACATTAGCAAATGCTAAGGAAGTTCAGAGTGGTGATCATATTGCGGAGAATTTGACAGATGTTGAAGCTAAAGAGGAGAAATTAGAGGACGCAGCAGAATCTGAAACTATAGATATCGACGCGGCCATGAACATCAAAACCGAAGATGAGAAAGTAGAGATGCCTAAGAATATCAAAGAAGGGGGAGAAAAGGAATCATCTTCAAACTAAAATTGTATATCTTGTGCACATCAACAACGTTCATGTATCTGTTTATTGGTTTACAATTTGAAAACCTACGAACCAAATGAAGTTCTTGAGCTTATATGAACCCTACTTTTTGTTTTCTTGATCTTTTTTTTTTTCTCTCTTTTTTCATCCTCCAAGATGGTTAAACAACATCTTGACTTACAAAGGGGTTTCATCTCAGATGAGTGGCTATTTTGAAAGCAGAGACATTGAACGATGCTGTTCACATCAATGATTAATGGGTATGTATTGCAAGGTAAAGAATGTCGTTAATGCTACAAATCTCTTCGATAGAATGTCAAGAAAAAAATGTGGTTACTTACTCGGACTGCTCCAAAACCTTGTATGGCCATATTTGATATGGTAGCTGCAGGGATTTTCGACAACATTTCTCAGACTTGACATTATTGCATATCTTGATTTATGTATAAATGTTTACATCTTAGCATGCACAAACTTAATTGATATTTCACATATATATTGGAAATAGAATAACAACGAAATTTTAAATTTAAAGACAAGCAAGGAGGAACAATTACGGTGATAAACGGCCACCGCACCAATATTAGCTGCCGGTGGTGCTGTCTTGGTGACTATACTTCAGCAAACCAGGCTTGAGGAGGAGCACGTACCTAAGAAACAGCTAATGAATTTTTTTTGGTTTTTAACAAAAAATGATACTTGAGAAGAAGAAAGCCAAGTAACGCTAAGTAGATTACAGACTCTATAATTTTTCGATCCATAATTTTTCTTCCTTTAATGTTTTGACTCTCGAGCCTCGACTATTATGTATCTAATATATATACACAGTAATGTTTTTGGAGGTTAGATGTTTTCTGACTTTGTATTTGCAGTTTCTACTTGCATATTTATTATATACACTAATGTAATACTAGTTGTTTCCTTGACTTTAATTTTATTTACTTTTTTCTTTCATTTTTTTATTGTTAATTAATAATTTTAGGGGATAATTTAGTTCGAGCATACTAGAATGTGTCAATTATGCTAGTTTCGGTATACAAGAATGTGTCAATTATATTGTATACTAGTTTTATATACACTTGTCTTCCCAAGTTGCTTCAGTCTTTAGTTTGATTATCTCTCTTTTTGAACTTTATGCAGAAGTTTAAAACTATTTGACCGTTATAGAATGGAAATGGTATACAACAGCAGAGCCCTCATGTGTATAATGAAACTGTATTATCTCTTAAGTGTGTTTATTGTTTATGGCTTTATGCAAGTTGGAATCATGTATTGTATAAACTTATAAATAAGAAATAATTACAGAGAAATACTTTCTATTATTATTTTTTCTTTTTAACTAACGAAGAACTTATACTAAATAAATAAAAACGTTTGGTTAAAAACAAACCAAAATAATAATATTTACATAAACAAAATTTAATGAACAAGAAGTATATATCGCTGCAAAATTAATTTAACTTGTGCTTTGCATATAAAAATTAAAATGTCGATTAATACTACAATCTCTATTAATTATTTTACATTTGATATTGAAAAACATATTTTGTCAATTAACTTGTGAAACTGTACTTTTTTTTTTTTTTTTGTCAAACTTGTGAAACTGTACAGAAACAAAAATTAGTATACAGTATATAAATAGAGATTTAAAACCCTAAATATTTTCCCGGCTTTTTTATTTTTATTTTTATTTCTGTCTCTGCCTCTCATCCGTTGGAATCGCTAAATTGTCAACGGTGATGAGGTCGATTTCGAAAAACGTGTTAGTTTACAGACACAGTCTTTGTCTCAGATGTAATTGTACGCTTGCTCTCTCTAACCACGATCCCATCACCCCAAAAAATCCAAACTTTCTCGACACGAGGACGAGCACTGCTATCTTTCAATGTAATTCTCAGATTTCGAAGCTCGCTAGAAATGGGAATCTCCAAGAAGCCGAAGCTATTTTCAGACAGATGTCGCATAGAAGTATAGTCTCTTGGAATGCGATGATCTCTGCATACGCGGAGAATGGTGAGATGAGTAAAGCATGGCAAGTGTTCGATGAAATGCCTGTGAGAGCTACAACTTCTTATAACGCGATGGTTACGGCTATGATTAAAAACAAGTGTGATTTGGGGAAATCCTATGAACTGTTTTGTAGTATACCCGAGAAGAATGCTGTGTCTTACGCGGCGATGATTACTGGTTTTGTTCGGGCAGGGATGTTTGACAAGGCGGAGTCTTTGTATGCTGAGACACCTGTGAAGTTTCGTGATCCTGTTGCTTCGAATGTTTTGTTGAAAGAGTATTTGAGAGCAGGGAAGTGGATTGAGGCTGTTCGTGTTTTTCAGGGTATGGCAGTGAGAGAAGTGGTATCTTATAGCTCTATGGTTGATGGGTATTGCAAAATGGGGAGACTTGTTGATGCTAGAAGTCTTTTTGATAGAATGCCTGAGAGAAATGTGATTACTTGGACTGCTATGATTGATGGGTATTTTAAAGCTGGTTTTTTTGAAGATGGGTTTGGTTTGTTTCTAAGAATGAGACGGGAGGGGGATGTCAGTGTTAATTCTAACACTTTGGCTGTCATGTTTAAAGCTTGTCGTGATTTTGGCAGATATCGAGAAGGAAGTCAGATTCATGGGTTAGTTTCACGCATGCCTCTCGAGTTTGATCTGTTTCTAGGGAGTTCGTTGATTTCAGTGTACTCTAAGCTTGGTTATATGGGAGAGGCCAAAGCAGTGTTTGGCGTCATGGAAAATAAAGACACTGTTTCTTGGAATTCCTTGATCACTGGTCTTGTTCAGCGCGGAGAAATTTCTGAAGCTTATGAACATTTCGAGAAGATGCCAGATAAAGACTTGGTATCCTGGACAGGTATGATCAAGGGATTTTCTAAAAAAGGAGAAATCTCTAAATGTGTAGAGTTGTTTAGAATGATGCCTGAGAAGGACGATGTAACATGGACTGCTATGATATCTGCATTTGTGAGCAATGGATATTATGAGGAGGCGCTTTGCTGGTTTCTTAAGATGCTCCAGGAAGAGGTTTATCCAAATTCCTACACTTTCAGTTGTGTCCTCAGCGCAACTGCTAGTTTGGCGGATTTAATTGAAGGACTACAGATCCACGGTAGAGCTGTGAAGATGAACATGGCGAGTGACTTGTCAGTTCAGAATTCTTTGGTATCAATGTATTGCAAATGCGGGAACACGAATGACGCTTACAAGATCTTCTTATGCATCACTGAGCCTAATATTGTTTCTTATAACACAATGATCAGCGGGTTTTCCTATAACGGTTTCGGGAAGAAAGCTCTAAAGTTGTTTTCCATATTGGAAAGTACAGAAAAAGAGCCAAATGGTGTTACCTTTCTTGCTGTATTATCTGCTTGTGTTCATGTTGGATACGTAGACTTAGGATGGAAATACTTCAAATCAATGAAATTCTCGTACGGCATTGAACCCGGACCTGATCATTATGCATGCATGGTTGATCTCCTTGGCAGAAGTGGATTACTTGATGAAGCATATAACTTGATCTCTTCAATGCCTTGTGAGCCTCATTCCGGGGTTTGGGGCAGCTTGCTTGGTGCCAGCAAAAGTTATTTACATGTCGATCTAGCAGAGCTTGCTGCTAAGAAACAAATCGAACTCGAGCCTGATAGTGCAGCACCTTATGTGGTATTGTCCCAGCTGTATTCAATTGTTGGGCAAAACGGAGATTGTGATCGGATAAGGAACATTAAGAAATCGAAAAGAATAAAGAAGGATCCTGGGTCTAGCTGGATCATCTTACAGGGCCAAGTACATAATTTTCTTTCAGGAGATGAATCTCATCTGAATCTTGAAGAGATAGCTTTCACACTGAAGATGATTAAAAAGGAAATGGAGTTGATTTGTGTCAGCCATTGAAGTAGTTTTCAGTGAAGCAACATGCAAGCACGTTGAGTTTTACTTCATCAAACAGAGAGCAAGAAGCTCACTTGGGTCACCTTGTAAAACCGAATGTCTCGCAACTCCTGTCCTCCTACCACTAACCAGAAGATGAACTGTGAGCTCCTGAATCCTCCTCCTATGAATCAGTTCCTATGTTTTCGATTTAAATTTTTGGCATATTCCACATATATGCATCTAATAATGGGTTTGAACTTCTCAGTAAAGTGGTGCAAGAGGTTTTGATCCATCTCTGAGCCAAGCTCTGTTATTAAGGTATGAGTTTTCTTCTTGGAGTTAATTACCAATTGTTTTTACTTCTTAATTAGTAGTAATTATTTGCTTCTTGGAGTTTATTATTTACGTTTTTGTCTTTTCTCTGGATAATTGTTTGTGAATTACTTAACTACATTATATGTTTCTTGCCTAAACTCTTATAAATAGGGTTGTATTGGTTAAGAAAGAAAACGTGATTTTTTAAAAAGTTGAAACGATTCTTATTTTCTTATTGCAGAGAGATCATGGAAGTTTATGGTATTATTGTGGTAGCCTGCGTTTTCATTGTTTTGATTGGTATAAACTTATTATTATGTGATTGGTCGGGGAATAAGTTGAAGACTGCTAGTAATGAGACTGCTGAAAACCCCAACAACCCGAGAAGCTGGACTGTTACAAGCAATGGTGACTTAATGAATTATCCAGCGGCTGCGTCTCTTCCTACTATCTCCAATTCCGGCCATCACGGTGGCTATCATGGCGGTGGTGGTGGGGGACATCATGGTGGTGGCCGTGGCGTTAGTTATGTATAACGATTTCTGTAGTTAGATGATGTTGCTAATTAAATTTGGGTAGATTTTTTAAATTTAATTTGATTAGGTGTGCTATAGCTTTTACTGGATTTATTTATTCTCTTTTTATTTTCTTATTTAATTATGTTAAACATATAGTACATTATTATCTGAATAACTGTCTATGCCTTTCACAAAAAGTAAATATATTTTTTTTTTCGGAAAAGAAGTAAAGATAATGTTGAAACTTGAAACTGATGACTAGTCCTGGGCGTTTGGGTATTCGGTTCGGTTTCGGTTATTTCGGATATAGGAGTTTAGGATCTATTCGGTTAATTTACTATTTCGGTTTGGTTTCGGTTATTTTCGGTTCAGTTCCGGATATCTACAATAATATAACTTTTAAAAAAACTTTTAAATTTAAATAAAAATGTGATAATTTTGACAAATATATCTAATATCTTCTAGATATTAAAAATATTTTAATATTTTGGTCTAAATTTATATGATATTGATTCAGTTCAAGCTTCAGGTTTTTAGATTAAACGTTATTACTTTATTAATCTAAAATGTATTGATTCACTAAAATGTCTTCGTAGTATAGTTGTTGCACTCACTCCTTTTATGCCTAGAGATCTGCGGTTTGAGCCCTAGAAAAACAATTTTAATGTTTGTTTGGTTATATTCGGTTATATTGGGATAACCGAATAGATATCGGTTCGGTTTGGTTATTAACCGATATCCATAGATATCTGAAACAATATCCATTCGGTTATTACCTCTAATCGAACCCGAATCGGAACCAAAATTTCGGTTCGGTTCGGTTAATCATATAACTTGAATTCTTCAATGGCTTGTGAGCCTCATTCTGGGGTCTCTGGGGCAGCTCGCTTGGTGCAAGAAAGGCTTATTTATGGGTCGATAATCTAGCTGATATTGTTGGGTATAAACCAACGTCCCACATCGGAAGATTAGAAAAGAAGTTTCTAATATATGAGTCAAGTCCAAGCCTACATAGTATGAGGCCTTTTGGGAAGGAGCCCAATAACAAATCTGTGCGGGCTTTGCCATCTCGGTCCAAAGTGGACAATATCATACTAATGAGAACTTGACTTGGTCTTTTAAGCCCAACAATTGGTATCAGAGCCTAGGTTGAAATAAATAGATGTTACACATCAGAAGATTAGAAAAAAAGTTTCTAATATATAAGTCAAATCCAAGCCTATTTAGTATGAGGTATTTTGGAAAGGAGTCCAATAACAAATCCGTGCGGGCTTTGCCATCTCGATCCAAAGCGAACAATATTAATTAAGAAACTAACTTAAAACATGAAAAAGTATGTAACGTGAAAATTATGTGATAAGAATTTTTCATGTGTAATTCTTATTTTCAAGATAGATTAATAATAATATAAGACCACTGCAATTTCAAATGTCCATCAGTTCTTCACAACTTTTACATATATACTAAGAAGGTCAAACAGACTTCAAAACATTTATTTAACATACATACTACAAATTGGCAGCTAAAACGACGATTATGTCAAAAACATGCAATACAATCAAACCAAAGCCTTTTTACAGGCAAATTGTTCGAATATTTCCAAGAGGTTCATTTTTTTAATACAAGTAGTCATCGTCCATATCTTGTTCTCTTCTAAAAAAAACAAATCATAAACAAAATCTAGTTTCAAGAGAAAAATCAATCGATGGGGGGTGGTCATACTTACTGGGGCTGCAGCGCTTATCTTTGTAATGGTAATCTTAATCATATGGCTCATCGATTATTGCGACAAAGATAGGAGCGATGCATCGGGAAGTTAAAGCGGCCAACCTCGCGGTTGGATTGATCTTAACCGAGATATTGCTTATTTAAAGAATATTGCAATGTTGGTCTTCATGTTGCGCGATGTATATAGTGTCTGATTGTTTATTTTGTTAACAAAATTTGACCTATTGGATTTGTGATGTTATTATTTCTAGCTACTCTTCTGCATGGGATACTAATTTTTTTGGTTGTTGTAATTTAATTATGGTTTATATATGTATAATGTATGCATCAATCTAT
The DNA here is from genome assembly GCF_030686135.1 of Camelina sativa. NCBI lineage: Eukaryota > Viridiplantae > Streptophyta > Magnoliopsida > Brassicales > Brassicaceae > Camelina > Camelina sativa. The sequence continues at coordinate 29,922,536 of NC_141882.1, forward strand.
ATATGTTATTTGTATACTCCTTTAGTTTTGTGTTTAAATTGAATTTTAATAATGAAAAGACTAAAAAAAAGGTCAAGACTAAAATGGATGAGGCTTTGTGTATATATGCTTATGTCAATGAAGCCTGTGAAGCGGTTGTGCAAAGGAATTACCAATATGAATATATATCATTGAAGTTAATTTGATACAGAAAAATAACATAAATATTTCCAATTGATTCTTTCTTTTTTTTTTTTTTTTTTGCACTTTTCAGGTTTTGTTTTATGCGTCGATATATTTTTGGTTTACAATGAGATAATATCGAAAATTCCTAACTATAATGATTTTTTTCGTGCGAAAGGATAATAATGACTATTTTACTGGTTAAGAAACAAAACGGAACTATTTAAGTTTATTTATACGATTCTTGTTTCTGTATTGCATAAAGAGAGAGCGAGAAAGAGATCATGGAAACTTATTTTATCGTTTTCCTATTTGGTGGTTTATATGGAACTAAGAACTTTGAATCAAGAACAAGAAAAACTCTCTTTTATTACTTTACGAAAAATAACTCAAAAACCTAAAGCTCTCTCAATCTCTTAGGTTTTACAAGTCTCTTGTATCACCTTAAATATAAAAACTCTTAACACAAATTTCCTAATCTAGAATAGGAAAAGTAACTTATTTAGATTACTCCTAAAACACAAATACAGTAAAACCTCTATAAATTAATACTCTATAAATTAATAAACACTATAAATTAATAAATTTTACTAATCCCAAGTCGGAACAGTGTAAAAATTAACAAAATTCGATAAGATAATAAGATAATATTTTTTTTGAAATCCCCATGTAAAATATAGTCCCAATAATATCATAAATTAATAATCATGTATATATATATATATATGCTGATATAGTAAAGTATGTTTCTCTTAACCCTTATATATATAAAAAAAATTGTTATATTGTATCTTCAAACTATAATGATATAAAATATTCTATAACATTTCATAAAACAGCTAAAACTTTTTAAAATTTTCAATTTCTAAATATGCATCATTTACATTTTTATAGTTTGATAGACTATTAAAATACGAGAATTGATATTCTTATTCATAAATTTGAATATTTATGTCATATGTATAAGTGAATTTGTCTATAATATTTGTAATTCATTGTCAATAATATTTTTTAATTATTTCAAATTCAATTCCAATACCATAAAATTTACAACATCCAAAATTCTAATCTTATTTTGCAAAAATTGTCTCAATTCATAGTTTTTTAAAAATTAAACAATTAAAAATATACCTATAAATTAATAATTATTAATTTACACTATAAAATAATAATTATTAATTTATAGATAAATTAATATTACTATAAATTAATAAAATGTCTTGGTCCCAACATTATTAATTTATAGAGGTTTTACTGTATGTATATTTAGCTTATCCTCCTAAATATATTTTTTTTGGACCTTAAGCTATTTCAAGCTTAATCCAACATTCTCCTCCTTAAGATTGAAATCACTCTTCTTCAAGTCTTGAATTCCAATGAACTCCCTCATCTCCTTGAACTTTAGTCTCCCAAGTGTCTTAGTTAATATGTCTGCCTTCTGCTCTGTTCCAGGAACATGCTCCACTTCTATTAGACCATTCTCAACACATTCTCTTATGAAATAGTATCTCCTATGTATATGCTTGGTTTTACCATGAAACACCAGATTTCTTGTAAGCTTTATCGCTGATTTATTATCCAGTAGAATTGTGATTTTCTCACTAGCAGAACCAGTCACTTCGCTAAGCAAGTCTTGAAGCCAAATTGCTTGCTTCACCGCTTCAGTACCAGCCATATACTCAGCCTCGCATAACGACATAGCAACCGTAGATTGCTTCTGTGTACACCAAGTAATCGGACTAGCACCTAGACAAAATATGTGACCTCTTGTACTTCTACCATCATCTTCATCCGAGTTGTGGCTGCTATCACTATATCCGACCAAGCTATTGTTCCCTTCACGATTATACATAAGACCAAGAGAAGTGGTGCCTCTTAGGTATCTAATAACCTGTTTCAAGGCTGCTCCATGGGATTCTTTTGGCTCATGCATATATCTACTTAACACCCCAACACAATAAGAGAGATCAGGTCGAGTGTGGAGTAAGTATCGAAGACAACCAATGCTTCGTCTATACTCCTTCTCGTCAATATTTCGCTCCTTTTGTGCTTTAGATAGCTTCAAACCGGCATCCATGGGTATATGAACAAACTTACACTGTTCCATTCCTGCTTCAACTAAGATCTTATTCGCATATCTCTCTTGGCTCAAGGTGATGCCATTTGTGTGTTGCAGAACTTCAATTCCAAGGTAGTAGGTCAGCTTTCCTAAATCGCTCATCTCAAATCTTGACGCCATATCCCTTTTAAAATCAAGTATCATGTTTAGGTTAGAACCACTTACAAGCAGATCGTCCACATACACTGCCACGACAAGAAGATCCTCCTCCTCTTGTTTCCGATATAGTGAGGGTTCCTTGAAGCACTTAGTGAAGTTCAACTCTTTAAGGATTTGATTCAGCTTATTATTCCACGCTCTTGGTGCTTGACGTAACCCATAGAGTGCCTTGTTAAGCCTATAAACCTTATCTTCAGAACCTTGGACCTCAAAACCTTCAGGTTGATTCACATAGACTACCTCTTTCAGTTCTCCATGAAGGAAAGCCGTTTTCACATCGAGATGATGCACTTCCCAGCCGTTTGAAGCCGCTAATGCAAGAAGGAAACAAATTGTTTCAATGCGTGCAACCAGGGCAAATACTTCATTGTAGTATATGCCGTGTTTTTGCACATATCCCTTTGCCACAAGTCTTGCCTTATACTTGTTTATGCTACCATCGGAGTTCCGTTTGATCTTAAATACCCACTTTAGTCCGATAGGTTTAACTCCAACTGGACGCTCCATCAAAAACCAAGTATTGTTCTTTGTTATGGATCCTATTTCTTCTTCACAAGCCTCAATCCAATGTTTTTCTCCTTTTGCCTCACTAAAATCCCAAGGCTCTTCGTCTAATGAAAGTAGAATTCTTTCAACTTCAATCTCAGCTAACAAAACATAATTCATTCAAATAATTTGGCCTCTTTGTTTGTCTCCCTGACTTTCTTACCGGAACTTGAGCAGTCAAATGTTCTCTAAGATTCTCTGTTTCCATGGTGACCTCATCGTCAACATGATCTTCTTCACTCATCTCCTATGTTTCGTCTATCTCCTTTGTTTCTTCCGCCTCCTCTGTTTCGTTTGTAACTGGTTCTTGCACTGTTTCTATCTCCCGAATACCGTTATTACCAAATTCCTCAAAACTTATGCTGAAATTTCCCGAATCATTGACAGTATCTTGCTGTAGATTCACCCAGTTCCAGCTTTTGCTTTCATCGAAGACCACATCTCTACTCACTATGATCCTTCGGCTTGATGGATCCAATAAACGGTATGTTTTTGAACCGGGTTCTGTTCCTAAGTGTACAAGAGCTCTTGATCTGTCATCCAGCTTTTTAAGGTGTGGAGTCTCTGTTTTTGCATATGCTATACAACCAAATACCCGTAAATGCTCGATGTTTGGTTTCTTTTCATTGAAAGCTTCATAAGGAGTCTGATCGACCAAGGTTCTTGTAGCAACCCTATTGATAAGGTAAGTGGCATGCCTCACTGCTTCTCCCCACAAGTAATTCGGCAAAGACATGTGTTTTAAAATACTCCTTGTCATCTTTAATAACGTCTTGTTACGTCGCTCAACAACACCATTTTGTTGAGGAGAGTACGGTGCCGTCAGATGCCTTTTGATACCGTTATTATCACAAAAAGTTTGAAAATCCTGTGAAACAAACTCACCACCCCGATCGGTTCGAAACATATTAATGGAAGTCCCTGTTTCTTGTTCGACCATCGATTTAAAGATCTTGAACTTGTCGAGTGCTTCGCTTTTTTCTTTCAAGAGGATCGACCACATGTAGCGGGAACAGTCGTCGATGAGTACAAATATGTATCTTTTCCGCGCCGGTGTAGCAGGAGTGATTGGTCCGCAAAGATCTCCGTGTATGAGTGATTCAGCGAAGTGGCACGCAAGGTTAGGACATATCGGGTTAGAGAGCATGAAGACAAGCGTGTGTGTGGCTCGATATGATGTTGCTTGAGGAATAACTTTTCTTATTTGTTTCCCAAGCAAGCATGAAGCACACAACTCTTTTTCAATCTCAATACTCGACATCCATGTGACTAATTCTTTCTTCACCATTGTCTTCATGCTCTCTAACCCGATATGTCCTAACCTTGCATGCCACTTCGCTGAATCACTCACTGTCTGAAGTTGTAAACACCATTTTGTATGCTCTATTTCCATAGTCACCTTGTACAAACGATTTCGAGACTTATTTGCCTTAACCAAGAGCTTACCATCACGGTCATGTAGAGTTAGGAAGTCTCCTTTCATTCTAACATCGCAACCACCTTCTGTGGCTTGTCCAAGACTAATTATGTTGCTCGTCAAGTCCGGTATAAAGTAGACATCGGCTAGCACCTTCCTTTCTCCATTCTTAGTTACAAAAAGGATAGATCCCTTTCCTTTTATGTCAATACGAGAGTCATCTCCAAATCGGACCTTTCCCGTGACCGTCTCGTCAATCCTTGAGTAGTATGACCGATTTCCACTCATATGGTTGCTAGCACCATTGTCCAAATACCACACATTATCACCATCTGTTTGTGTTTCAAATTCATTAGGTTTCACATTCCTTTCATTGAGGTACACCACCTCGTGCATCATCAATGCATCAGCTTCTTGTATCTTATTCTGTTCATTCTCGAGTGTCTCTTGAAGTTTAAGAAGTCTATCTGGGCAATCCGACGCATAGTGTCCTGTCTTATCACACCTGTAGCACACGACTTTAGATGTATCTCTCTCTTGTCGGTAGCTGTTGTTCGGAGGATAACCGTAATGTCCACGTCCTCTTCCCCGTCTATAGAATCTTTCACCTTGACCTCTTCCTCATCCAGCATTATAAAGAGCCTGATATGATTGTGATTCTGCAGTAGCATACATGAGCTTTCCTTGATCCTCTTGATTATCCTCTTCTTCGGAAATTCTTTCTTCGTAAGTTTTCAACCTTCCCACAATATCTTCAAAGGTTGTTGTGTTCAAATCAAGAACTTGTTCAAGCGAAGCCACGATGTGTATGTATCTTTTCCTTGGTAGACTTTTAAGAAATTTCTTCACAATCTTCAGTTCTTCTATAGTTTCTCCCAAGGCTGCCGATTTTGTAGAAAATTCAGAGAGCCTGCCAGCAAAATCATCAATCTTGTCAGACTCTTTCATCTTCAACCTGTCAAATTCAGCCATCAAAGTTTGCAGTCTTGCTTCTTTGACTCTCTCTGCTCCCATAT